>NW_004955538.1:276582-375808 GCF_000276665.1 Chinchilla lanigera | reverse complement strand
AAAAAGAAATGAATCAAGCTCTTAAGCTAAAAAAAAAAAAAAAGAAAATTATAATAGACCATCAGAAAATTGAAAAGTATCCTCTGTCCTTGGATAGAAAGAACCAATATTGTCAAGATGGCCATACTTCCAAAACTGATATATAGATTTAATGCAATCTCAGTCAAAATATCAATGGCATTCCTCACATAACTAGAGAAAACAATCCTAAAATTTATATGGAACCACAAGAGACCTAGAATGTCAAAAGCAAACCTAGGCAACAGGAATACAGCAGGAAAAATTATAATCCCGGATTTCAAGTTATATTACAATGCTACAATGATGAAAAACAGCACGGTATTGGCCAAGAAAACAAAACACAACAAACAAACACCACCACCACCCTAGGCTTATGGATTAATGGAATGGAACAGAATAGAAGATGCAGAAAGAACTCCAGGCACACTCAGCCACCTTATCTTTGACAACAGAGCCAAAAAGCACACACTGGAGGAAAGATAACCTCCTTAGTAATGGTACTGGGAAACCTGGCTTCCCACATGTAGAAGATGGAGTCTAGAACCCTATCGCTCTTTTCATTTTAGTATGAAACTAAAATAAAAATGGATCAAAGATCTAAATATTCAAACAGAAATACTTAATCTATTGGATAATAAAAATAGATAAAACTCCTCAAGACATCAGTGTAGGCAAAGTCTTTCTGAACAGAAGCCCCCGTCCACAAGAAATAACACCAAGAATCAACAAACCACATTAGATCAGATTAAAAGCCTTCCACGTATCAAAGGAAACAACCCGAAGAGTGAGGAGACAATCTACAGAACAGAAAAAAGTTGCCAGCTATTCCTCAGAGGACTAACATCTTGAACGTATAAAGAACTCAAAAAAATTCAGACCTCCTCCCAAATAAAAGACCCAATCAAAAACTGGATGGCTGACATGAATAAACTTCTCAGAAGAAGGCAAATGGCCAATACATGAAAAAATGTCCAATATACGTGGCCATCAGAGAAATGCAAATTGAAACATTGAGATTCCGCCTTGCATCAGAAAAAATGGCAATCGTTAAGAAATTAAATAATAAATGCAGGTATGGCTATGGATAAACGAAATCCTTCTACACAGTTGGTGGGAATGCAAAGTAGCACAACCGTTATGGATATCAGTGTGGAGATCCCTCCAAAAACCAAAACTAGAAGTTCCATTAGAACCAGCTGTTTAACTTCTAGGCATCTTTCTAAAGTGTTAAAGACAACGGCCTAGCGATGTGCACCAACAGATGAGAGGATCAAGAAAATGTGGTATGTACACAGAATGGAAAACTACTCTGCATAAAGAAGAGTAAACTTTAGTAATTTATAGGAAATTGGATGCACCTTGAGAGCATAATGTTAAATGAAATAAGTCAGACAAACATGCTTTAATACTGCATGGTTTCTCTTATTTAAAAAAAATCCCCAAATAAGAATAAAGAGCAAAATAGAGACAGACAGTAGGAAATGAGGAGTTCAGTCTTTTGCAGATGGGAAGGGGACCAGGAGGTGGAGGGAAGGGAAAGCTAGGAGAGGGAAGGGATGAAAAAAGAATGGAAATGTATTATGTGCATGTGTCAACTCCCCATGAAAAGTGTAACCATGATGTTCTGCAAGTATGTACCAATAAAAAAATGAAAAATTAAAAAATTACTACAAAGTTATAAAAACAAAACCAGCATGGTGCTGGAGTAAAAGCAGATACGAAGTCCAATAGAACAGAGGAGAGAAACCAAAAATAAATTCACATTTCTGCAATCAACTGCTTTTCAAGGAAGGTGCCAGGAACACACCATAGGAGGTGGACAGCCTCTTCAGTGGGAGGTCCTGGAGAAAATGGATATGCATGTGCGCGAAAGTGAAGAAACACACACGTCAGAATAGCTGGAAAAGGGAGTTTTAAACGTGCTTACCACAAAGAGATGCACGATGTCGGAGGTGATGTATGTGCTAGGGATCCTTAGACAACAGCACGCGTAAGGCCTTGGGTTCCAGCACAGCGCAGCAACGATGACCACCACCACAACAATAACCTGCAGATTATGCTGTAATGGTGAAGACAGGTCGCAATCAGTCCAAGCCCACAAGTCACGCAACATACAGAGAGAAGCCGGATGTACAGGGAGACAGTGGCATATCCGTTTGGGCATCCTCCCATCCTACCAAAGGAACCACTCCAGCTGCAGATGTGGGTAAAGGGATGAGCTGGGGTGGGACCTTTAATTGTTCTGTTTCTTTCATTTTCCTCTGAACCTAAAATTAATCTTTCCAAACAAAAATGTTAATAAAAAACCAGTAAGACTCATCGAGCCATCTAATCCCAGGATGGCCAGCCTCTGACAGCATCCAATCTGAAGTGGACCCCTTGGACCCTCTCCAGTGCCCTAACCAAAGCCCAGCCTGCTCACAGGCTCCCTCTAAACCCTGTTACCATGGCACCCACGGTCCCTGATGGTATGTGTTCTTCCTCTTTGCAGAGTCATGGCCAAACTTGCTCGACTGCAGGGAGTCCCACTGGTCCCGCCTGGAGGGCTGCGGTAGCAGCGGATAGCCACCTGCCCATGCCTCCTCACTCCAAGTCATGTGGACGTTGGGCGAGGTGCACGTGGACATCAAGGCGGGGCCTGGGGGGCACCCGTACACGGGGCTCCCTCCTCCCTGCCCCTCACAGCCACTGGGTAGCCCCTGTGCTGCTGCTGGTCAGGCCTCGGTGCCCGCTGTGGGAAGGTCCCCTGGGGCTCTCTGCTGCTCTCAGGAGCAGCCTGGGCGGGGGCCCTGCCCACCAGGGAGGCCAGGAGCACAGGGTCCTGGCGCATGTGTGGCAGACCAGAGCTGTGTGGCCTCTGTTGACTTTGCATGTGTGAAGCTGAGCTTCAGGAGCCCCTGCCGTGAGATCCATAGCCGGTGGTGGCTTGGGCAGGAGCAGCGGGGTCCCCCAGAAATATTCAGGACTTATGGGCCAACAGGTGGCTTTGGGTGGTCCTTGGGGTGCGAGGTTCCTGGGCATCTGGTCTCCCCCTTGGGCCGTGGGGGCGGATGTCAAAGGCCACACTCTGCCTGCAGCCCACCTTTCCAGATGTCCTCCTCCCGCCCACCAGTTACCAGCCGCTGGCCCCGGGTCGGGACCTCCAGCAGGCCCACCCCCGTCCCTGCCCCCATCGCCGTCCTCCCATCGCCGCCCCCCCCCCGTCCCCGCGCGCCGCCCCCGCAGCTCCATCCTGTCCTCGCCAGGGGCCCGCGGTGCGTCATCGGCATCGGCTCGAGGCCGGCGCGCACTTCATTAATTCAATAGCTCTGGGCCTGAAAAACACCGCTAAATTGCATCCCATTTTCCCCAAGCCCATTAGCAACCCGCGGCCGAGGGCTGCGCGACTCTGTCCCGGCCTCTTCCGCCCCCTCCTCTGCTCTCGCTCAGCACCAACTTTTCTTCCCAGACCCAAGGGAAAGGGCTTTGTCATGCGAACTGTGGGGAGGGACCTGCCCGCTGGCGTGGCGGATGCACCTCGCCGAGCCCGTGAAGGGCAGCTCTGAGCCAGCCTGCGGGGGGCTGAGCCGTCCTCAGAAAGGGGGCGGTGCGCCCTCTCTGCCCCAGGCCCTTAGCAAAGCTGCGGTCCCAGCTGCCGCCCCCTCCCTCCCGGACCCAAGGAAATGTCAGCGCGCGAGGAAAATGGCAAGGGGATGTTGACAGGGATGGCTGAGAGCAGCAGCTCCCCGCCCATCCAGGCTTCCTGGGGCCCAGTCCCGACGGCCCGCTGCGGAGAGGCGCAGGGTCTCTTCCCTGCCCCCAGCACCACCCGGTGTCCGATCCAGGCCGGGGACAGAGGAGGGAGGGCGGGAAGGCTGGTGGGGCCCCGGGATGGTGGAGCGCCAGCCATGCCCAGGCCCTGGCCCAAGAACCCCGGCCATCGGGTACAGACACGAGCTCAGGGGGCTGGTGCTTTTCCCAAGGTCACACAGCGAGTGTGGGGGGTCAGTGGCTTGGGTGTGTTGGCGCAGATGGCTTTGGCGGCCCCTGTGTCTGCTTTGCCCTAACCCCGCTGCTTAGTGCCCGGGTGGGCACTCACTGTTCTTGAGTGTACCTGACCCTCGGCTTCCTCAGACTGGACCTTTTCTCTGCCCACCATGAGGGGGCGCTGTCTCCGGTCCTCAGAGCAGGGCGGTGGCCCCCGCGCCTGGGGTCTGAGGGTGTGTGGCCCTTAGGATGACTAAATGTGCGTGCGTAAGAGCTGCCCGGTCCCCAAGGGCACAGGAGGGGAACACGGTTAATCAGCAGGAGAGGATGCTGCGGGCCTGTGGCTCTGTGGGCCCCACACAGAAACCCAGGGGTCAGTTGCTTTGGTGACAGCAGCCCAGGCAGAGCCAGCTTCAGAGAAAGCCAGCCCCTCTGCGACCCTGAGCCTTTCTTCTAGCCCAGCTCCTGACAGGGCACAAGGCCCCCACCGTGCCCGCATCCCACCTCACACAGGGTGCTGGCTTCGGCTGGAATGCCCCCTTGCTCAGGTGCATATCCCAGCGTGTGCACACTCAAATGTACCCAGATCACTGATGCACATGACATTCCTCAGCCCTTTGAAAGTCAAGGGTCACGCCCATTTCACAGCTGAGAAGACTGAGTCCCTGAGCAGGCCAGAGACTTTGCAGGGTTAACTGGGACCAGGATCCCAACGAGCTCTCTGTCCAGGTGTGTGGGGCCTTCAGGATCTGTGGGAGCCTAACCAGGCAGGGAGGGAGCCCCCTTCGTTGGGAAGCCACTCAGGCAGGAAATGCACCCATGCTTATGAGGAGAAGATGGTAAAGGGCCACTTTGCAGACAGAGAAACTAAGGCTCGGAGGCTAGACAGCCACAGTGCTAGCAAGTGACAGGCAGGATTTGAACTCAGAGCCTCAGACTCCGGAGCCCACCAAGCCCAGACCCCGTTTCATAGCTATGTGGGCCCTTCTTCCAAGAAGCCCACTGCCAGGTCTTGGTCTTTTCCAACTTGGGGACCCCTTTCAAGGGCAGAAGTGGTTTGCAAAAGATGGACTTTGTCCCCACCAAAGGCCCTCCGGGAGAAGGGGCTGGAGGTCTCCAGTCTAGGGGGGGCCGCCTGGGCTTTGGGGGCGTCTCCCAGGGCTGGTACCAGCCGAAGCCACATGCTGGCCACGGCCTCGCCTTGCCTCAGTTTCCTCCCCTGCCGTCAGCAGCCATCCGTCCCGAGGCCGCTGGAGGGCTTCCGAGGCAGGCTGAGGTGAAGGTGCCCCCCCGCCCTCCGTGCTTGCGCAGAGCGGGGGCGGCAGGCGGCGGCGCGGGCGGCGGGCCGAGGCTGGGGAAAACACTGAGTCATCGCGGGAGCGTGTCCCGCCGCCGGCCGCCCGGGAGCCGCGGCTGCAGGCTCCACAGGTAATTATGTAATTCGCCAGGCTCCCGCGCGGGGCTGTCTGAGTCAGCCCGGCTGTGTCGTGACCAAGCGGGGGCTCAAAGCGCCGAGGCGTGGGCACGCGCTGTACTCTGGGCCCTGGCCTCTGCCCCTCGGGGGCCGGCAGCCAGCCCCAGCCCCGGCGTGGGCAGACAGGGAGGGGGGCACTGGAGACCTGGGGTGGGCAGGAAGACGTGCCTCGGCTGCTGTCGCGGGGTGTGGGGCTCCAAGGGGTCGCGGGGAGCAGGAGTGAGCCCCGTCTTCAGGAGGTGCTCGAGGGCCGAGGCCAGAGACCTTCTAGGGGGCTCCCTCGGGAAGGCAGGACCCTGGAGCTGCACCCCCCGCTTAACGAGCCCTCTGAGCAGACACACACACACTAACACCGTGTGATACGCATTTATTATCCAAGCGGCTCTCAACGCTCAGGATTCAAAGGCAGGGGACGGGTGGGGGGAATTGCTTCCTTCCTCCCCGGGATCGGGGGTCACCTGCGCACTCCCTGTGGTCCGCTTCACCCAGTGTCCACCCGCCAGCCCCAGCCACCCGGGCTCTGGTCCCTCAGGGAGGGGTGCTGGTCCTGCGGAGCACCCCATCTTCCATCAGAGTGCTTGGTGCACTGCAGGGGTACGGGGAAGGGGTCTTCCTTCTTCCCAGGAACAGCTTGCAGTCATTCCAAGCAGGAGACTTCAGCGATGGGGCGGGGTCGGCAGAGCAGCCCTGGAAGGAAAGGGGCGCATCCGAGGAAGCCTCTGGAGCTCTCCTGGGTCTCTCCTGCCGTCCCACTCTTCTCTGCCTTGGTTTCCCCACTGCAGCTATCTCCCGGGACAAGAAATCTATGGAGATCTGGGGCTGCTGGGGAGTCGGGGCATCAGACAGCAGCCCCACCCCTCCGCCACCCCTTCCTCTCCCGAGCAGCCCCCTCCCACCAGCGTCCCCCTTGTACTTTTCCTGGCTGAAACCTGTCACAGACACTGCCACCCTGGGAAAAGAGATAAACAGACAGACGAAAAACAACCTCAACTGTGAAAAACTGTCCAAATCAGAATTCTCTTCCGGCCTGAGTTAATTACACTTTAAATTGGCATGTTTACTGAGGAGGGGGGCAGCGAGGTAGGAAGAGACAGCGGCGCCCCCTTCCCAGCTGTTTGTACAGTAAGGCTGGGCAGGCTGGCGGGCTCCCCCGGGCCTTGGCAGGCCCCGCCGCTCCCCTGCCAAGCAGAGAGCGGAGCAATGGCAGTGCTTTCGGAGCGTTAGGGGACACGCCACGGCGGATGGCAGACACGCGATGCCTTGCCCGGCCCGGGCTGTGGCATCTTCTCCTTGGTCCCTCCCCCCCCAGGGGCCCTGGAGGGCACAGCCTCTCCCTGGAGCAAAGCCGGGGGGTGTGGAGGGCTCCAGTTCATTCATCTGCCCAGCACTGAGTAGGCTGGCGCAAGAGCTGCCCGGGTGAGGTGGCAGGACCTCTGGCTTCCTAGACTAACCCTAATGGCAGGCTTGGGGCTCCCCTACACCCCACATGCCCCGGAAGAAATCCCATCCCTGTTCCCAGGGCACAGAAAGGCAACCTGGGGTCCTATAGTCACTTACTGGCCTCCTAGGGGACAGCTCACAGCCACACTCCTGCCGCAGTGGGGTTGCCTACAAGGGACCCCTCATGTAGCCCCCAACTCATGCTTGATCGGCTGTGAGCACAAGGGGGCGCCTCCCCGTCCACAGGAGCCCTTTGGAAAACAGTTGAACCTGACTGCAGAAGGAGCCGGCCAGGGTGCAGCAGGGAGGGCTTCCTGGAGGGGGCAGACCAGGCACTGCCCTTCCCACGCCCTTCCCTGCCCCGCAGGCCCAGGGCCCAGCCCCTCCCGTCAGGCAGTGGGGCTGAGCACACAGGTAATGGGAGCGCTCCTCGGAGGATAATGGGAAAATGACGAATGAGCTCCCGTCAGCCCTGCTCCCCGCCCCGCGTCGTGCTCGCCCGTGACAAATGGCCCTGCGCCTCCGCGGGGTCTCTTCAGCATCCTCTGCTGTACAGCCTTGGCGGCGTTGGTGGAGATTTATGTCCGTCTTCCCTGGATTCTTCCGCGTCTCTCTGCCTCTTTACCCCCTCCAAGAGCATGGTTTTAATTTATTCATTCCTCAGACGTTCCCAGGGCCTCTGAGAGCTTCTTCCAGTGACAGGCACACGGGACTGAGTACACCCGGCATGTGAGCACCTACTCCGTGCCTGTGTCTGTAGGTGACCCTAGCAGATGCGCTGGCTGCACCTACTGTGCTCCAGCACCGCAGCTCCCAGAGGGCCCTGGCTGCACGGAGCCAACCGTGCCCGGCTGTAGAGCTTGCCCACCAGGCGTTGGCCCCACGGGCCTCTGTCTCCACAGCAGAGCCCTGTGGACCCACTGTCCTACCTGCCCAAGGCTGGGAATGGAGGGATGGACCTGAAGCTAGGGGCTCCCTGTGTCCTGGAGGACTCCGGAGGGCGGTGAGCTGAATGGGGCGCCCAGGACTGTGCACAGCAGGAGGGAGGGCCGTGCGTGGGGTCTGGGGTGCCCTCACGCGTTCACTTCCTGCCCACAGCCTCCTGAGCGCGCTCACATTGGAGGGAGCGAGCCAGTAATGGGGTCCAACAACACAGGTGGGCGTGGGCCTTTGGTACTCAGACCCGGGGCCCTGGGCTTCCGACAGGGCAAGCCGCCCTGGCCTGGGTCAGACACAAACACAAGCACCCACTTCATGGGTGGTGCCACCAATTTGGAGAGACATTGAGCGGGTACAGAGAAAACCTCAGGAGAATTCCGGAGCCCAGACTCGGGGGAGCGCAAGCCTGCCTCACCTTGGGAGAGAATCAGGAGGCCAGTTCCAGGAGGCTGCCTTCTTCTGGGACAAGGAGCCATTCCCAGACCCGGGCTCCAGGCCCGCGAGCAGGGACAGAGCAGCCTGGGGCCAGCTGCACCCTATGGCCTCCCCTTGATGGTCGTTTGGCGGAGTGGGACCCTGTGGGAGTGGCTCAGCTTCTCCGTGCTTTGTGTCTGTAACCAGAACCTTCACCCGTCTCCTCAGCGTGGGGGCCCAGGACGAGGCAAACACCTGTTAGGACAGCTCACTGCGTTTCTCCTGCTCTTCCCTTACTGGTTCAAGGTCCTGGTCACGTCCAGGGGACACGGTGGGGGCACACCCAGGCCTTGCACAAGATGGGCACCCAGGAGGGGGGTGCGCCCCTGAACCTGGGCCATCGGCTGGATTTACACTCAGCCTGGGAGATGGGCCAAGACACAGACTTTCCTCCTGTGTGCCCTGGGGACAGACCTTTCCATCTGGCTGTGGGACCAGAAAAGCCTTTTGTTTGTTTTCTCTTCTCTTCAAACAATAGATAAATCAGTCATTTTGCTTTTAATGAAATTCCGTACCAAGTGGCATAAGGTCACCTCTTTGGGTCTAAAACTGCGTTGGGAACATGCAGACTGCTGATTGCCTGGTACCCCTGGCTGACATTTTGCCTCATGCATAATCCCCTGGAGGGAGATGAGGTACCCGGCGCTCTCCCAGCCAGCAGCCCAGGAGGCTTGGCGCAGCCGTGCCCTCGGTCCCTGTGGAGTACCGCCGGTGACATCGGAGCAATTAGGTGCGGCTAGCGTAGGTCTCCGCGCGCACACGTGTAATGTATTCCGAGGACGTGTCAGTGCATTAGCGGCAATTTTCATCTCCAAACGTTGCCATTTATGCAGCTCCATGCATAATCTATTAGCCCTGACACCGGGCTCTGGCCCACTGCAGACGGGGCTCCCCAGAGCATCCCGGGTTCTGCTGCAGGGGCGCGGGGTCGCAGGGGGCACGCTCCACGGGCGTCGCCAGGGGAGTGTGGAGACCTCGGCTGGCAAAGTGGAGAAAAGATCCCAGACCTCCTTGACCTGTCGCTGCTGCTGCTGCAGACCTCAGGCTCTCGGTGTCACCCTGGAAGGGCCAAGAAACCAAACAGCTTTTAACAAATGTGAAGATTTCTGAAAACCAATTACCATATTCATGTCTTCAGTCACCACATCCTAGAGAGTTCCTGCTTCATGCCCCTGGCTTTCCTGGGGATTAACCTAGTGTGGTCTGTGCCCTCGGGGACTCTATTAGTCAATCAACAAATACTCACTGTTCTGCTACTATGGGCCTGGCCTAAAGTCCCAGGACTGGGAGCACAGCAAAGGCTAAGACAGAAAAATGTCCCTGCCCTGAGAAATGGTACAGATCGGAGGGGAGGAGGCAGGAGCAAGGAGATGTTAACATGGCAACTTTGAGAGCAGGGAGCTAGGACAGAAACGGTAACAGAGTGACTGACAGGCTGAGGCAGGGCTGCTTTGTCTAGGTGCTCAGGGGTGGCCTTGTGGCTTGAAGGGCATTCTGTCCCCTTGGGGATCGGGAACCTCTGAGACAGGGATATGCAGGACGCGAGGTGGAGGAGGAGCCAAGGAGAGGCGGGCCCCGGGGCAGGGAGCACAGGGACGGGCCACACAGGCTTTGAGCAGCTGCCCCTGCAGCAGGAGGAAGACAGCCCAACAGAGACCCAGGCAGGGCCTGTCGGGCAGTCTGCGCCAGAGTGGGGCCCCTCGCCACGGCTGCAGGGCCGTTGGAGGAGCAGGTGGGGAGCAGCAGGAGGTGGCCTTCGGGGCTGGGGCTGGGGAGCGGGCCGCGGGTGCAAAGAGGAGCCCAGTGGAGCCTGCCAGGGTGAGAACGGGGCCTCCCGCCATGTGGATGATGGGAGCCCAGCGCCCGAAGCATCTCCAGGGCCTGGGAGGTGGTAAATACCAAGCAGGTGCAGCTCGTGGCGTGGAGGGCCTCTTGACCTGTGCCCTTCCCACCCCTGGGCAGCAGCCGCCACTTACTGGAGTCCCAGCACTTCCAGGCTTCTATGGTCATCTTGCCAAGGTCTGGACGGAGGCGGGGTACACACGCGCGAAGGGCACCGAGGGTCCGGACTGGGTCCAGGCCCGGGTCCCTGTCTGCGAGGAGCAGGGATGGAGGAGTGGTACCATGCCTCTGAGACGAGGGCTGCTCCCAACCCTTTACGGTAGACCAGGTGACAGGTGCCACATAAGATCCACAGGGTCAGCCGGCACAGGACGGACGGCCTTGTCGCTGCCTGGCACGGGCACTGAGAAGAGAGGTCGAGCGAGGTGGGATTCGATGCCGGAAAGAGGTTGACTGTATAATATTCATCATATAGAAAGTGAACACGTCGCAGGCAACCTGTTTCAGATACCACCGAGCAGTGCCGGCTCCGGACAAAGGCTTCTTCCTCCAGGACGGCCTCCAGTTTGTTCAGCCCGCCTCCCCGGCAGATGGGACGCTGTGAGGCGGGCAGACACTGGCCGCAGCCATGCACACGGGCCACCCGCGCCACCGGTCCGCCCTCCCTGACGCCAGCAGCGCAGGCAGCATGCAGGCGGGATGGGGCCCCGAGGAGAGCTCGACCGTGTATTGTGCGGCACGGTGGATGCAAACGTGCCACGGGCGACCTGTCCTCAGGTGCCACGGGGAACACATGCGCAGCGCAGGACCGAGGCTCTGCTGAGGGTCTCCAGGGTAGGACGTGGCATGTGGTCAGCCTTGGGGAGCCGCTGGAGAAGGACAGGCTGCAGGAGTCCTCTGCCTCCGTGGCACTAAGTATGGAACATGGAGCACGTTGGTCATCACGCAGGAGGCCAAAGCTTCCCAGCCAGCCTCCCCCACCCCCCATGCAAAACCCCAGCCTCTGCCCAGAGCTCTGGAGCTGAGGGTGGTGGGGAGGGCAAGGAAGAGCACGCAGAGGCCGAGCGTCACGTACCCGGCGCCCAGCGCACACTGCTGCGGGGAAGGCGGCACTGAGAATAGGCCATCTGTGTTATATTCGTCATTTATAAAGCGAACTCATCACAGACAACCTCTCCTCAGGTACCCAGGCCGCCGCAAGGACCGCATCGCCATCTCCGCGGTGCTGGGGCCACCTTCCGGAGCTGTCCTGAGGACGGATTGGATGCAAAGGTGAGAGAGACCAGGCACGGGCAGCGCACACCCCACCCAGCCCAGAACACCCAGGCCTGCATCTCAGTCCCCGCAGAGGAAGTGACCCCACAGCCCCCTCCCGCCCAACCCGCAGCGCGCTACATCTCCAGGAGATCCTCCAAGGTGAGATTTGGTACTGAGAAAAGATCAACCATGTATTATTCGAAGTCAGGAATGCGAATATAACACAGTCGATCTCCCATCAAGTACCACAAAGGCGCGGAGCTGAGGCCCGCCGGCCGTGGCGGGCACAGACGGCTAGTGGACCAGGTGAAGTACATTAGGAACAATTACTTTCCAACTGGTCGACCATCCGTCCCATACCCCAGAGCAGAGCTGCTGGCGACATTCTTCCCTGAGGTGCCTGGCCTCCCGGTTGGCCTCCCTGGTGGAATTTGATACCGGAAAGGGGTTCACCGAGCAACATTCGTCGTCCAGATGCAAAGTTGCTCGGGTAACCTCTCTCCGAGTACCACGGAGAAGCTCAGATGCTCAGACTAAGGCAGATGCTTCAAGGTGGTCATGCTTCCAGACGAGTCTCCCCAAGGGCAGCGCAAACGCTGGGCATTCGGGGGCCTCAGTTTCACCGTCTGCGAGGACCTCCCTCCATGGCGCCAAGCACCCCATCACCTCCCTGAACGAACCCACCGTTCTGCCATTGTGTTTATCCCAAAGATGACCTTAGAGCCCCGCAAGGATCTGATATGGAAGAGGGCACCCACGCTCGGGCACTTTGCTCACACTCATCTCCCCGTTCCTAGCTCCAGGCAGAGGCGAGTGCAGGCCCTGCACATGTACACCGAGCCACCCTCCCAGAGAGGACGCCTTTTGCAAGGAGCTCACCCACGCCCCAACACCAGCGACCAACAACACGGCCTCCGTGCCCTCCCAACCCACCTCCTGCCCCACACTGTGGTCACCACCCCAAAACCTATCCGGGGCAACGGAGGATCTAACAATCACTACCACTTGGCCACTCGGTCAGCCCCATAAACAAAGCAAAGGAAACAGCAAAGTACAATGGGTGAGGGAAAGCAGAGGGGAAGAAGCAGATAATTAGAGAGGGCAGAGCAGCCCCGCCCAAGGCCAGAAACCCAACCACCCCGGAGTTGACGTCAAGTCCAGATGGGGCCTCGCACACTGAGGGTCCAGACCAGACGAGGGACGCCACAGCAGAGTCTGGATTCTGTGCCCACCACCCATTTTGTGAACTTTGGAGTGGGACCGACAGCAGAATCCTTTCCCTGACGTTGGCATGAGCTCGGAAAGCCCTCTGAGCCTCGCTAGGAGTGGAGCAAGAGACCAGCCGCACAAGTCTGTGACAGAGAGAGAGAACGTGTCACAGGCAGTGTCCTTCCGGGAGCGGCACACACTGACCTGCAGATCAGAGGCTCCTCCCGGAGCTGTGGTCTCCTGGAAGTGGTCCTGAGAACGGCTTGGGCAGCAATAGCCAGTGCATGGGACAGCATACATCACCAGCATTCTTGAGCAGTCCAGGAACACCCACGTGCCTGCCCGGAGAAGACTCCGGCCGCTGGCCACCTCCAGAGGGGAGCATGGCTGTCGGAAGTCTTCCAGGGCAGGGGTGATCTGCAAAGAGACCCACCATGCAGTGCTGGTCATAAACAAAGTATGGCAGCAACGGACACCTCCTCCCTGTGCTGGGCAATGAGCCCGACCCAGAAACATTGCCTCCAGCCCAACTTCCAAGAAAGCCTCAGCTTCCACAGCCAAGTGACACTCAGCACTGGGAAGGTCAAGCCCAGGGAGGGAAGGATGCTCCCTGCTTCCTGCAGATGTGGCAGCAGCATGTGAGGCAGTTGCTCTCCAGAAAGGTGGCTGCCCACTGTATCATACCCAGCACACCCCCTGTGCCGGAGGAAGGTCAGGAGGGATGAGGCCAGGCGATACACAGGACTGTCGGGGCAACACATGCCCAACTCTTGTACCAACACATGCCCACATCCCCCAGGGCACAGCTGGCCAGTGTGTCCCGAATCAGCACACCTGTCCAGAAAGTTCCCTGGGAAGTTTGGGACAGAAAGAAAAAGGTCAGCTGTGACAAGGACACCGTATTCTGACAGTAGATGCCTACTGACCCCACTGTCCACTTCAAAGACACAATGAATTTCACCGTCAGAGTGGGGACTGTACAGCTCTGATTTCCATAAGAACAAGTTTTTCAGGGTGAATTCGATTACACTAATCCAATTCCCTGTTTAGCTTCCTTGACTGCACTGTCGGGCTGTTTTCATTTCTTTTATTTCCCTTGTTATTTTGCCCAAATCATTTTCATTAGGATTAATTCTTTTCCATTTAAAAATCTGAATGAAGGTTTGATGCCTCCATGAGCTTTCGTCTACATCAAATATTATTGTTTATAGCAGCCACCACTGTGCACTTCCTCTGTGGCCGCCATGGCTACGGTGTTCCATTTCCCCTGGTCAAAAGTTGCAGCTGAAATGGTGCCAAGAAAATTGGATTCTTCTGCCAATTTGTAGTCAATTGAACGTGTTTTCCTCAGAGCTGTGTCAGTGGATTTTACTGTTACTGGTGTTGATTATTTTTTGTCTCTGTTATTTAATATACATGGAATGAAATGCTGATCACCTCTATTCATTTCGTAACCCATCTGAATATTGAGAACCATGCTTGGTGAGGGGCTGGAAGGACAGACAAGGTGGGATACAAAAGGGGGCAGGGAGAACGGAAGAGCACTTGTGGGAACAGGACATGGAGAGATGGGGAGAGGGGCGGTCACAGCACGGCAGTGACGCTGTCCGGTGCGAGCCCTCATTTATCCACCCTCCATGGAGTAGCAGTGGGGGGGCCATGACGGCGATGTGAGGAGAAAGGGCCCACGGGAAGAAGGGCAGCTGAGCCGGCACCCGCGCCATCTTCCAAGGTCCCCTGGTGACCCTCATTAGGAATCGAGCTTGTTTTCTCCATAACTTCCATTCCGGTCCACCAGAGAGCTGTCGACGCCCGTGTCTACACCATTCCCTCTTCTCACGGGAGAGGTGAAGACCCTGAGCTTGCCGCTGGGTTCCGGAGGCCATCCCAAGCAGGATTTGATACTCAAACAAAAGTTGCCTTTGTGTGATTCAACATAAATAAAGCGAATTCACCAAGGGCAACCTCTGCTCAGGGATCAAACATCAGCACGGGCAAGAACACCAACAGGGCGCCTCTTCACCAAGCTGGCAATGCCTGGGGGTCTAGCTGTGGGCACGGGCTCGCTCTCTCTGGACAGGCTGGCACTACCTCCAGAGAGCCCGAGGTGTGGTTGGAACACGGCTCATTGTGGACCGGCTTCCAGGGCGCCGGAAATGGTCTGGAAGCTGGCTTCCGGTGTGGGTGCAGCCATGCCAGGCCAGTATCTGCTCACTTACCCTGTGAACATCGAAGCCCTGCCCCAAGGCCGGCCTCTCCTCTGGAAGTCCCTGAAGGACGCTTCCACAGGAAAAGAAGTTGCCATTTTGCTCTGTGACCAAGGCCCGGCCCATCCAGCCTACTGGGGTCTCAGGAGGGCTGACCTAACCAAAGACTCCTCCACAGGGCGACATCCTTGGACGGCAAGGCTGCAGCGACCAACCAGCATCCACTCTGGCTTCCAGGAGGCCTCGAAGAGGATTCAATAAAGAACACCACTTGGGAGGCTGAGGCAGTAGGATCACCACGAGTTTGAGGCCAGCCTGGGATACACAGTGAGTTCAAGGCCCGCGAGACACAGAGACCCTGCCTCAAAAACACAAACTGAGAGAAAATACAAAAAAGAACACATGTGGAACTGCCACCTACTCATTCATTCCACATCACATCTACCACGTGCACCGAAGGACACAGTATCCAGGCAAAGGACAGGGATTCCGCCCTCAGGGAGCCGGCAATGTGCATCAGAATAACAACAGCCAACATCATTCCCTTTCTTCTGCGCCTGATGCTGGGTGTATATTGAGTTTCCATCCCAACACCATAAGTAGGTGTGAGCCCTGCTCTAGAGGCGAAGAGTCAGGGGAACGGGAAGTAACAGGGTAAGTGACCTCTTTCGAAGTAGTCTCACTAGCAAACACCAGACAGAAAGAAAGGCTCTAAGTGATTCTTCTCTTGCACCAGGACAGTCGTGTCCTCCTGGAGATCACGCTAAGGAGCTGGAGGAAGTGTAACATAAAGAGGTGTGAGTATGTGCTTGGCATCCAGCTGGGCACAGCCAAAGCAAAGGCACAGTGCTGCCCCTTTCTCCAAAGCGTGCCTCAGTCCACGACGGTTTCGCACCTAGCAAGAGTCGCTCGGTGCACCTTGCTCGCTGAGGAGTCTTAGAGGAAGAGGGGTAACCATGAGAGCTTCACTCGAGACATCAGCCTCAGGGAAGCCTTTCTCTTCTGACCACTGGTGACGTCAGTCAGACATGAGCCCATGACGTACGGAGACGACCGATGACCCATTTCCTTACCCCGTACAGGTGCCGGCTGCAGCTTCCCCTTGTGAAGTTTTGTCGAGAAGATTTTAGTACCGAAAGGAGATTGGCCATGTAATACTCATCATAAATAAAATGAACACATCATGGACAACCTCCATTCGAGTACCTGACTAGCGTGCTCGTTTCGCTGCATCCCAGGTGCCAGGCCTAAGGATGGGATACCGAGTGTCAGGAAGCTGGCGACACACACTGCCCGGAGGACACATGCTCAGCAGCACTCCAGGAAGCCACTCAGACAGGACAACAAAGAGGTTTGCTGAGCCCATCTGTGATGCATCCCAAGGGGGCAGAGAGACCTCTGGACAGACACTTGGTGACTCCCGAGGGAAGTCCCGCCTCTTCAAGAAGGCCCATTGATGACCCAGTAGCAAGCCTGGAGGGTGATGCCACTTGAGGCACTGAGCGCCGGAGTGGTCCACCAGGGCAGGGGTGTACATTCTTGGCTTCACTGTCCACTGACATGTGTGGACGTCAACTCTGGTTTCTGGACTTGGCAACAACCCAAGGAGCTTTAATGGCCAGATTTGATACTTAAGAAAAAGGCCAGCTATGAATGATTTATGAAAAAAGAAGGCAGGTGCACCATCCCCACGTTCGGCCCAGTAGTGCTGGTAAGAAAAGCCCCATTTCATCCTGGATGCTTGTACCACTTCTAGGAATGTTCTCAAGCGTGGGCCACACGAGGGCTAGGACCAGAGCACAGAGGCTCAGGAAAGCACACTCCCTGCTGGTCAGCTGTGGTCATCAGCCTCTTTGCTTACCCTGGAGAGGAGCTGCCACCAAGGTCCCGCCCTGAAGTGAGACTCCACTCCAGGAGTCCTCCAAGGCGGGATTTGATACTGGAAAATAGGTCAACCGCGTATGATTCGACACAAATACAACGAAGGCAACACGGATAACCTATCTTCAAGTACCACACATGCACTGGCCTCTTCTCCAGAGCTGGCTTCCTCCAGGAAGGCCTCCTAAGGGCAGAGTGAACACTGAGGGTTAGCAGACTAACTGCAAGAGGGCCAAGAAGATAGCACATGCCCATACCCAGCGGTCCCCTCCTGGATTCCATATAGGCCACACTGCAACATGGCTGCCAAGGTTGTCCAGGGATCCAAGGAGAACTTTGGGGGGGGGGAGGTTGATGTTAGGAAGGTCAAGTGCACAGGAAGTCTATTATTGTGGTCAGAGCAGAGGGTATTGCCTCATTTCACATTAGCCTCCAGGCCAACAGAAATGATCCTTTCTTTATATAGGCCTTGTATCCCAGAAGCCCTAGAAAGCTGGAGTCTACTACAAAAAGGCTGTATCTACAAGACTAATCATAAAGAAAGGGACACGATTGAAAGCAAACTCTGTTATACCACAGAATGGCACTGACCTCCGAATCATGGCCTCATCTCTGATGGTGGCATAGCTCCAGAGTGACTTCCTAAAGAGAGATTATATATTGAGGGTCAGTGGTCTGGCAGACATGTGAACAGCGGCCACCACCAAAAAGCTTCCTTTATTAACAGTAAATTCACATACCTGCCAAGTGTTCCCGGTTCCATGTCCATCCCGGAAGTTGGGTTTGCAGTAAGCTATCCTGGTAATGTGGCAGGTAACACTGAAAAGGGTTTATCCAAGCATCATCATTTCAAACAGACAAATGCAAACAAGAAAGACTTGGAATATGAATGGGAGCACAGGCCAGATTTCAGGTTATACAATAAGAGAGATCATTTAACCCAAGAGAAGACCAACAGAGAGAAAAGCATTCACAGGAATAACAGAAGAAAATATCCTTAAAGGAACAACTAAATCTAATCAAGATGCAAAGAGTAATAGAACAGAGCCTACAAAGTTCTGAGATGAGGAGACAGGGACAGATAAATGTCAATCCATTGTTCAGCTCAGAGGCTTGATCCCAACAAGACCCGATAGGAAAACGTCTCCATCACACAGGCAGAGAAACGTTGGATAAAATTCAGCCGCAGTCAAAAGCAATTGGTAAATGAATGCATAACTGACAGGAATAAGAGAGGCAAAACCTCAAGTGCTAATGAAGACAGAATTTGACTCAGAGTTAACAACCTCACAACCTGACCCAAGGAACACAGAGAAGGACACTGCGCTAGCTGGAGGCTCCTGGAGTCTATAGTTATGAAGGCCAAGGACAAGCAAGAACAAGAAATGTGACCTTGGGCCCGAGAGAAGTGCACCTGTAACAGAAGGAGAGACCAGAAAACTGTAATGGCTCGAGGAAGTGATAACACAGTTTATTTCTGCCTAGGTGGTGGGTTGAAAAAGACCTCCTGTCAAAAGCTTCAGGGCAAAGCTGTGGCAAGGCCCCGTACAGCAACGAGGCACGGGAATCCTTAAGGCCAGAAGTTCAGCGGGAAAATCGATTCGGGTAGTGCAACCCCTGAAGTGCCGCAGAGCTACATGCAAACCCGTGATGTATGGCTTCTGTGCTTAGGGACCCAAGAAAAACACCTTGATCCTCAACTGGGGGTAACCTCACAAAGCCATGGAGAAGAGCAGCACGTGAGAGTTAATGGACTCAACGCAGAAAGGATGTGAGCCCATAATGCTCTGAGAAACTATGTAGTAAGTAGCTGTAAAGTGACTGGAGAGACTAAAGAGACTGAAGAGGACTGAATAGAACAGTGTGGACAAAAAAGGTAGGCAAGGAAAGCTGCAAAAGCAATAGCTGGACATTATTAGAGACCAATGATCTCAAAGGGTGTAATAACCCAAACACTCTACAATAAAGGATACGCCTGAGCACGTAGCTCAGTGGTAGAGTGCTCGCTTAGCCTGCACAAGGCCTTGGTTTTAATCCCTAGCACCATACACACATGTATACACACACACACACACACACACACACACACACACACACTAATATAGTTCAGGTAAGTAATAGTCACATCAAAAGAGTCACTGAAATATGCTCCATGCAGAAGACAGTGGAGAAGCATTGTTAATTTCTGAGAAAAATTCTTAAAAGTAGGTTGAGAATTTTATACCTAGCTAAATTGTTCCCTGCACATAAAAGCAAGACACAGATACTTTCAAATGTCCAAGAACTCAAGGGTAGTGTCTATGGGCCATTCTTGAAGAAATTATGATAGAATTAATTCTACTGTGAAGAATTAAAATGAACACACAGAAACAGAGATGCCTCAGTATAAAGAAAACAAACACAAGAAAAAGTGGTTAATAATGAGTCCACTTACACATACAACTATCCTCAAACACTTGCAATGGAAAAATTAAAGTGTATAACTTAATAAAAGGAGGAGGGGCAAAATGTAAGAGAGTGGATTTCACCGTCATTCAGAATTAGAACTGAAATTGAAGAAGTTGAAAGACACAATGATTCCAACCACACTAACCTTTACACAATCATTTTTCTTAATTTTAAAGGAATATCTCTTGTGGTAAAACAAGAAACTTTTACCAACTTTTTCAATCTCCTCCTTTCAGTCTCCTCTTTATGTTAAATTCAAGTAAAATTATAGTTAACATTTTAAAAAAATGATTAGAGTGACACCACTAGTGTAAAATATTTTTTCTATTTTCCCTTTTATTTGCGTATATGCTCAGATGGGTGTTGGCAATTCTTAAATCCTTGATGGTAATCTATGGGTATACAGAGAATTGGATGATTTATTTACTTTTTAATTTAGACTTTCCATATTCCTTGAATTTTTATTATAAGCATGTGGCATATTTAGAAATATAGTAGTGAAGTAGAATAGCTATTGCTTTTAAAAATAAAAATAAATTAAAAATAGAACTGCCCTCAGCTGGATAGAGTGGGGTACATCTGTAATCCCAGCACTGAAGAGGCTGAGGCAGGAAGATAGTCACAAGTTCAAGGTCTCCTGGGCTACATAGTGAGTTCAAGGCTGGCCTTAACTACATGCTGAGACCATGTCTCAAGAATACAAAAATAAATGAATGCATGAATGCATGAATAAATAAAATAGAACTATCCCCACCCTTACATTTTGCCTGATTCTCAGATTAACAGATGTGGTAAGTCACTTGCTCTCTTGGCATCCTCCCGTCAAACCTGTTGAACCCATGCCCCCTCCTTAACTTTGCCAACATGTCTAAGAAGCCCTCCTTCCAAGGCAAAATTTGATAGTAAAAGGAAGGGGAGCTATCTCTTCAAGAACGCCCCTCCTCCTACAAAAGACAAACAGCCAGGAGCACGACGAGGACCGCCATGTCCTTGGTCACTGACAATAGTAAGTCCAGACCACAGGCTTCTTTCCTAAGCTGGCTGTGCCTCCCATGCACGGCTTCCAGGAGGACATGGAGTGCTACAGCACTTGTCCACCATCCCCAGAGCCAGGTGTACCACCACATACACTGGCGTGGAACCCATACAGGTGTGGCCGCAGGGCCGAGAAGACTCCTGGTGAGATGTGATACCGAAAAGAGGTCGACCGTGTATTGGGCATCGTTAAGTAATGCGAACTCACCACGGACAACCTCCCTCCAAGTACCAGGAGCGGGCACTGTGCTTGCAGCATTCCTGCATCTTCCAATAGGCCACTGGACAGCTTGGGAGTGGCCACTGAGAGTGGATGGGATCCTGAGGATGAGTGGACCATGTGGTTCAATTCCCAAGTAAAACCCATGCTCTCTGGGCACCCCTGGTCCACCAGCCTGAGACTAGTGGGCACAGGAAGACCACTTCCTGCCCACGCTGGCCATGCAGGCAATACTTAGAATCACAAAGGTGTCAGCAACACACAAGCCATTGTAAATGAAGCAAACTATACATTTGCGAAAGCAGGTTTGTCTCGGTGTACTGGGATTCCCTTAGAAGAGCTTCTGGCAAGGTGTAGGGCTGCTGTGGATTAGCAACCCAGGGGTGACACAAATCCTGGTCCCTGTTCCCTTCTACATCCTAAAGGCTAATAAAAGATGCTTTTGGATACTCATCCATGGTTAAATTGGATAGTAATAAAAATGGAGCTAGCCAGCAGATTTCAGTATTAAGTTTTAAACAGTCAGGGTATCCCAATAGCCTCTCTAGGTTTTCCTAAAGCTGGTGGTGCTCCAGGAGGTCATCTTAGGGTCAGCTTGTACACTGGGGTAGCAGGTCAGCAACATGCATCCTGGGGCAGGCGGTGGTCACAGGCTCAGCCACCCAGAAACCTACCTGGGAAGCAGCATTGTCCGAGGCAGAATCTGACACTAAAAGAGAGGAGAGCCGCGTATGACTCACTTTGATGAATTGAATTCATCACGGCCAGCCTCTCTCCAAGTACCATTTGTGAAGACTGGTGAGAAATCCACTGCTCCTCTTGCAAGCTGGCTGTTCCTCTCGGAAGTCCTGTTAGGGATGGGTGGAATCACAGTGGGTAGTGGGCCGAGCCGAGTGACATACGCCTGCATTAAGTGCATGCTCACCCGAGGCGCACTTACCTTAAGGGAGTGTTGATGACGCAGGATGTAGTTAGACCTCTCGGGCAATAGGGGTGCCATTTCGAAGCCATCACTAAGTGAGCACATGCTGGTAGTTCCTGTGATGGAGTAAGGCTCCTAGCAGAATGATGGCCACTTATCAAAGCTGACATCAACTCTGTAGATTCTCCTATAGAAAGACAGGAAGCTGGAGTTAGAGGAATAGGAAATATAGCTAATAAATAAAGCACAAGCTTAGAAGAACAATTCAATCACATACCCAGGAGAGGAGCTGACCCACTTCTGGCCCCTCAGGGGAAGTCAACATCATGTCCAACATCTGAAGTCAACACTTCAAGGATGCTGTGATAGTGCTGGAGGAGGTACCAAGGATGACTCATTGCATTTGATGCAAACACACTCCCCAAGACCATGGTTCGTCCTGGTCCACCGAGCAGTCACGGCCAGCACGTCCACTGACGTTTCCCCAAGGTTGGCAGGATCTCCAGAAAGTCTTCCTGCATGAGATTGATGCTGAGGGTTGGTGACTAGGTGGCCCACAGGGTGAACAGTGCACGCCCCTCTGGTCAACCAGTCACACACCCTGGACGGTGCTGGCACCAACATCTCTTCTGGAAGTTGGCCTCTTTCCAAATCTTGCAAGATGGCTGGTAGCAGACCACAGCTGCCTCCCCAAGGTTGGCATGGCCCACATGGAGGTCTCCCACAGATGGGTCGGATGCTCAGGTTAGCAGACCAGGTGACTTACAGCTAGGTCAAGCACTCTGTCCATGGCCAACCATTCATACTTGGCTTCTCAATGTGGTTGATGCAAAGATCATCTTTCTTGAGGTTTCTATTCTGTCCAGGAATTCCTTAGAGGTAGCATTTGGTACTGAAAAAAGTGTTGTCCGTGAATGATTCGTCATAAGTAAAGCGAATCCACCACGAACAACTTCTCTTCAAGTACCACAAAAAGTAGAGACAAGACAGACAAGGGCCACTTTCACTTCTCCAAGGGCCAGGGCCTCCAACACCACCCTGTGGGAAGAATGGACACAGCATTAGCAAGGCAGGAGATCTGTGTCCTGAGAACACATTGGAATGGGCTGTGTGTCCACTTACCTCTCCCATGGTGATGTGGGAACAGTCCTTTTTCCCTGGTGCTGAAATTTTGTTTCTGAGTCTATACAACCAAGATTTAGAAATGAGAAGAAGGAGGCCAGCTGCATCAGTTCTGGAGTCCTCTGCAGGTGGATGAACCCCAAGGATTGTGAACAGAGCCTTGGACTTCTTAATAGTTATCCAGCAAGTATATCAAAGCCCCAGTCAAGCTCCTGTGGGGTTCGCGGAACTGGTGAAGTTCTGGAGAGAGCCCTTGGAGCAACCCCTGCAGGCTTTCCTGAGCACATGGCCCAGTGCAGAACCCTTAATATCCTTAGAAGGATCTGAGGAGGTCCACTGAGCTCCTCATGACCCGAGGACATGCCCTGTCCCTCTCTGCTTCACCACTCCACCACCCATCTTGCTCCAAGAGCCACCCTAGAGAGCAAAAGGTTCACCCACCTTCACCCCAACAATATCACTCCAACAAGACCAAGTTCTACTTCCCTGGTTCCAGGAGACTCATCGTCAAAAGAAGCTGCTCACTCCCCAGGACCTGATCCCAGTCCCTAGAATATCACAACCTAAGAACCCATCTCTACCCTCCCCTGTCCCCCTGTCCCCACTCTTCTACAGGATATCTGTCACCAGCAAAGTCCCTCCTGTCCTCATTTCTCCAAGAGCTTCACCTTCTACCCTAATGGAGGTCTGGTTTTCCCTGAAGACACGAGTTGCTGCTGTGGAGGCTGTTTACCTTCTCATTTGCTCCCCCACACTGGGGGAGACCATTCCCGGCTCTCCTTTCTTCCTTCTTGGTAATGACCCCCATGCTGATGCACCGCCACTTCCCAGGATAGGCTCTTTGACTTCCTCACTTCCAACCACCTCTGCCTCTGCCCCAGCAAGCCACAAGGCCCTGACCCCCACCTCAGCCTGAGCTGTGGCAATATCAGCCATGATGACCTCACTATGCCCACTGACTTACTGTAGGACCTGGACTCAGCTATCACTGTACTTCAGGAGTCCTTCACCCCTGCCCCTTGCCTTCTCATGCCAGACATTGGCAGGGCTCACCCAAACATTTAGGATATCCCACGTCCTCCAGATCTCCACCCTCCACGGTGGCTCCCATCCTGGTCAAAGCCTCCATGAGTTCTCCTACAATCTGCACAACAGTCCCAGACAGACTACCAAGCACCACCCTTGTGGCTGGAGTGATCTTCTCAATGTAGACCATACATTACTCCTGGTTGGAAACCGTCCCATGGATCCATCTCCGAGTAAAACTCAAGTCCTGCTGAGCCTCCATCTGGCCCGCCTCTCCTCAATCCCATTCCCTTCTTCAAAGAGAACCTTCTAGAATCCATGCTGAACACAAATGTCCACCCTCCTTTGATCTCCTCCTGGCACTTCCGTGTTTTCCTTTTCTCTGTAAAACATAGCTGGAAAATGATGTGTCATGATTCACATTCCATTGTCCATCTGTCCCACCAGAATTCGAGGTCCGCATGAGCAGGGGCTTTGTCTGGGGTAGAGCTGTGTGATAATCACTTAATCATCTAGAACACAAGATGCCTTCTACCAGGATGTGTAGAATGACTGAATCATTCCTTTTCGTCGATCAGTTCATGGACCATGTAATTATCATAATGGCAAGAAATCTGATTTAAAAGAGGAAGGTTATCAAAAAGCATCCCGTCAACCAGATATCATTTCCCACGGCAAGTAGAAGGACTCCCTTGTGGGCAGGTAGACCAACAGTGACGCCTCAGAAACGAAACCCAGACACTTGTCAACTAGCTCTCCACACATACAGCAAGAGGGTAGGTGCCATGGCTCCCCACAGGGTGACGGTGCTCTCAGAAAGCCTTCCATGGCAAGATCTGACATCCAGAGACTTCCCTGGAGCAAAAGCAGTAACAATCACTACTTCTGTATCACCTGCACTGTCAGGGGAAACACGACCATGGTCTCACGCTGGCTCACCTCTGCGGATTCATCTTTCCAAAGGACAAGGCTGGCTTGGAGCAGGAGGTCTCCATTCTGTGTGAATGGGGTTCTCACTGGTCAAGCCCATTACCACTGGGTATGGACACCAAAACCCCTCCCAGAACATCATGGCCTCCCTAGGCAAATGCGTTCTTTGGAGATTAGATTCTTCAGTCAAACGCTCTACCACTGAGCTATACCCCCAGAGGTTAGATTCTGGTGGTGGCGCAGCACAAGGGAAGCGTGCGCACTGGGATCAACTGTCCATGGACATACCTTGATGGATATGGAAGACAAGACCTCCTCCCCGAAGGTGGGGTGCCATCCAGGAAGCCCTCCAAAGCAGCATTTGATACTGAAAAACTGGATGTCCCTGTATGATTCGTCATAAATAAAGCGAACACAGCAGGGATAACCACTTTTCAAGTACCGAAGGCGAACACTGAGGAATCAAGTCTTCATCAGGTCCTCCTGAGGATGAATTGGGGACTGAGGGTTAGGAGAACTGAGTGACGCACGGTGCAAAGCAAGCCCATGCTCTCCCTCACAAGATCCAGCTTAAAGAAAGCAAGCCCAGCCAGGAAATGCCAGGAAGCAGCACAAACAGTGGGCTGCTACCGTTTCTTCTGAGCTGGCGCCGCCACCGCATCTGTCCCAAGAAGTCACTGGTAGGTAGGGACTGTGGATCAGTCGACATACATCACTTGTAAAATGTATGTTCTCTGATCAACCATCCACTCCCCTACCATGCACAACACCCTGCCTCGGTTGGTTCTGCCAAGGTGTGTCTCCAAGGACTCTGTCCTGAAAAACAGTGGCTCCATTGGGATTAGCTACAAACACCGTGTTTGCCCCTAGCCGGCCAGCCCGGCCCCAGCCCAGGAACCCCATGCCTTTATGTGACAGCCTCGAGGAATTCCAATTCAGACACAGGACCATCCTTCCAAGTATTCGGGAAGTGCTGACACAGATGTCCTCCCGGAAGTTCTAGGACAGTTCAAGGACTTAACTTGCCATGTGACAGCACCTTCTCAATGAGGCCAAGGAGTGCCCTTGTCTTTTCCTGCAGGGATCCTGGAAGCTGAGGAGCAGGGACAAAGAAAGCCAGGCATGTGTTGTGGCCTCTGATCCATCCGTCCTCCCTGGACCTTGGACTTGCTGCCAGGGACTCTTCATGGGCAGGCTGGACCACTGAGTAAAAGCCATCAATGCAGCACTCCCAAACTGAAAGTCTCTGGATCAGGGAAATGGAGCAGGTCAGAGCGTGGAAACAGCGTGGCTCCAGAGGTCCTCTAAAGAGGAATGCATGGCTAGGGCATTACTGGCCCCTGTGCAGAGGTGGACCCAATAACGTGATGGTGGATGTGGCCTCCTCCTTGCAAAGCTGACACGCCCCACACATTCCTAGAGGAGTTGGCAACAGGGTTCCTGTATGTTCACTGCCACGGATGTCGCAAGAGCACCCCGAGGGGTCCCTCATTAAGATCCACGTGGTGACACTGGCAAGAACACGAACATCCTGTCACCAGAGCTTACATCCCTTTGAGCATCCCCGGAGGTTGAGTGGACCAGGAAACAGAGTCATCAGCGCAATGCAGGCCCCAGCTCAACTCTGAACCATGTATATTCAGCAAAGGTTGCCAGTTCTCTCATTGTGAAGCTGGTGTCCCCTGCAGGCGTCCATCTTGAAGGATTCCCTCCAAGGACTCAGGCATACTGCTCACTGCAAATAGAATCAAACCATCCACACAGTGGAGGGGGCAGGGCTTTGTGGCAGTTCCAAGATGGCACCCTCCATGGGAATGGCGTACTGAAGGTAGAGGGCCCTTGGAACACTGTAATCTGCCAAACTGGGGCTCTGCCCCCATTTCCTGTAACCAGGGGATACCATAAGGCCTAGGTTCTCTTCTCCAAGTGCGTACCACATCCCAGAAGCCCTCTGACAAAATGCTGAAGAGCCAGCGGGGTACTGGCTGTGTGGTCTCCATGACCAAGGAGAGAAGGGAATTGAGTCTCAAGTGCCACAGGACCAAGTGCACACTGGGACCAGGAATCTGAGAGGAAATGGCAGAAAGCTCAGATGGCCTGGCCCTCACCCACAAGGGGAGCTGCCAGGTGTGTATCCGGGGAGGGCACACCAAGTTCTCACCACCAAAAACACACTGTCCTCGGAGGAGACTTCATGGAGGAAGTCCTGGAGAGCCCAGTGGCACAGAAAGCTCCGTCCTCTGCAGAAGAAGGCCATCGTCCAGAGAGAGAACTGGGTGCAGAGGGTCAGTACTAGGGGCCCCAGCCTGGCTCGGGTTAGCCATTAGGGACAGGTGATATAGGAAAGGGGCGGGTGCAACTTCGTGCAAATCAAAAAACACACCAAGGTCACTGCAAACACGCCACAGCTGCCAGGGTCTTCCCGTGGCCTCACTTCCAGGCAGCTTCCCGACTGAGCTCGGAGCTGGCCAGGCCCAGGGTGCACACTGAGCACACACTCTCACATGTCCTGTGCAGATGGCCCTCCGAGGCAGAGTCTGATATTCCAAAAGAGGTTAACCATGTATTATTCCTGACGAATGAAGCGAACATATCACGGATAACCTCTCCTCAAATATCCTTGAATAGTTCGGACATGGAAAGCACGGCCTCTGGCCCACCGTCATCTTGGCCTCCAGTGGGTTCTTTGAGGATACGCAGTCTCCGAGGTGGGGATGCACGCTCACAACCTGTACAGAAGGCACACACGGGGTATCAGCCCCCCAGCGCCCCATCCCAGGCCCACAGCCTGGACCTTGCCTTGATGCCAACACCCGAAGCCTGCGGGTAGAAGCAAGCTCAGGAAATTCTCTAAGGCTGTTTCTATTTCAAAAGACATGACAAGCCCTCCTCCAGGCAGTCCCAAAAATGGGTTTGATGATGAGAAGCCAGCACATGAAATCAGTCGCAGAGCAGCGGCACACTCATGCACGATACCTCGTCTGATCACGGGCCATCACCGATCCCCGCAGACAGGCACTGTCCCGGAGATGCCTTGCTTCCCGGAATACTTCCACAGGACCAACTGTAAATGGAAGGTCACAGAATAAGATGGTCTAAGTCATCCACAACAGGTAGCTTTTGGAGGACCAGACTCAGATCAGCCTTGTAGCAACCCCGACATCCCCTCCCTGAAGGAGGCCCTGTACTGGGAAGCCCTTTGAGGCATAACTAGAGTTTAAAAAAGAGTAATCACATAACATTCATGCAGAGAGTGAACCCATCACAGATCGTCACGGTTCAAAAACCGAAGAGCAGTATGCCGATCGCGAGAAGGTCCCTTGTGACGGATGGCAGAGGGAACACGGGGGGACAGGAACACACATCAGCTGTAAAACATACCCTTTCGAGCCCCGAACGGCTACAAGTGTTGTCCAAGACCAGCAGCATTAGCATCACTTGAGAACTTGCTAAAAATGCAGAATCTTGGTCCCTGAATCAGAATCTGCTTTTTAACAAGATCCCTAGGTGATGAAAATCTTAGAAGCATTTTTAAGTTTGAAAAACACTACTCTAGCCAACAGTTGATACATACGCACACACTCCGCCCCTTCCCCAGAGGTGCTATGCACGGTCATGTCTTATTCCCAGTGATAGTCTCTCTGAGATGAGGTAGATCCCAAGAAGGCATGAGGCCACCTTGTGCCCACCCAGAAAAAACATGTATAGCCAGTGGGTAGCAGCTTACAAATGAACGAAAGTAGTCACGATGGGAAATGTTGCCATTAAAGTCTGCATCCCTTACAGGAAGTGTTCCCTGCTCAGATTGGACCTGAAGGAGCAAAGGACACTATACTCAGGTGCTCTCTATCTGCCTGGAGAGACACTTTTCCCCAGCACCTTCTCCAGGAATTGCTCATGGCTAAGACTGAATAGCTAGACAGATGCGTGACTGTCACTAACTTCCAAACAAAACACTATGGCCCCCAACCTCCAAATGGTGCTTCCACCCCCAAACTGGCATAAGTCCAAGGAAATCACACAGGTGCTTGGCAATCTGGGAGCACTGAATGAGTCCCTACAGTTACTTATAAAGGCAAACTCCACGGTGGGGCAGGCATCGATGTCCTCTCGCTGGAGTCAGCACTGTCCTCGAGAACCTTGTGAAGCAAATTTGGATACTAAAACAACGGTTGTCCGATATTAATCACCATGAATACAGAGACCACACTACGGACAGCCATTCTTTAAGCACCAAAGAGCTGCATCATCAAGAAGACCTCAGTTCTTCTCCAAAGTCAGGGTCTCTTCCAGACTGTTCTTCTTGGGTGGTCCAGGCCACGAGGGAGAATAGCCCAGCCTCTCACACTGAGTCAGACACACGCTGGGGAGTTAGTCATAGTCTGAGGCAGAAGGGGATCTGAACCTGATGACCTGTCCCTAAGGTTGGCTCCCTGTCCAAGAAGTGCTTCCAAGAAGCAGAATTCCAAAAACCACAAATGCCGGGTCCTCGTGGGACATGCCCCTGAGAAGGAAGCCCATTGGCTCCTTGAAAAGCTAGGCCCCACCTCCATGGTCCTGAGGTTGGCACACAGGTGCCCCCGTCACACACCAGTTTCCATGCTTTCATCCCGCCCCTGGGCACAGCTGGCACATGCAACTCTTGACAGAGCTCATCATGGTGTCCAGGAAGTGGGCCGAGGCAGGATTTGATACTCAGAAAGAAATTGTCCTTGTATGATTCATCCTAAATAAAGTGAACACACCAAGGATAATTTCTCCTCAAGTATGAAACAGCAGCATAGCATGGACAGGAACGCCGACACTTCCAGGTCACAGTGTTGGATGGTAACTGCAACTTAGGGCCCCCAGCTGCGTGTGCACACACGCACACACACACGTGCACACACAGGTACACGCACATGCATGATGCATGCACTATGGATGACATCTGCCTAAGTACCAAGGAGGAAGACACCACAAAATCCGCTCTCTACTAGGCTTGACATGGCCACTCAACTGTCCTTCCAAGGGGGACAGCAGCCGAGGTCAAGAATCTAAGGACTCTCAAAATCAAAAAACGAATGCTCAAATGCTCTTGGTGGCCCTGCTGATCCCATTGCCCTAGGCACTGTATTCCAGAAGCCGCTGGAAGATGGGCTGGGCAGCTGAGCACTGAGAGCTTTGGTAGCCCCATGGTAAATGCAGCCCATCTCTGGGCTCCAGGATCCGTTCACATACCTGATGGCGGATACGACTTCTGGGTCTTAATACAAAAGTCCAAGGAGAGTTGTTAATAACACCACCACCACCACCACCACCCCTGTCATAGCACATAAAAGTCACGGCTCCCACCTAGGGAGGGCAGGACATCAGGCTCCGTGTTGAGCCGTGTACAGTCTGCCCTCATTCTGCCCTAGCAACCCTACGAGGCAGATGCCGATATGCTCCCTTGGGACGAGACAGCCCAGACGCGCAGGCCGATGAGGTCCTTGCCCGGGGCTGTGTGGGTACAGAAGGTCAGAGGCATGGTCCGGACACAGGAAAGCGGGCTCCAGAGTCTGCGCTCTTGATACTGAAAAAGTGGATGACCCTGTACGATTCGACGTGAGTAAAACGAACAGGACAGGGATAACCACTCTCCAAGTACCAAAGGTTAGCACGGAAAAGAAAGCCACTGCCTTGGGTGGACTCGCAGCGTCTTCAAGGCGGGGTCCTGGGGACGAATCAGACGCTGAGCGTTAGTGGACAGGCCACACACACCAAGCATAGCATGCACACAGAGGGCGACGAAACCAGTGCTGCCCCAGCCACCACCTGGCCTGGGGGCCACCCACGGGGAAATCAGGGACCCAGAACACACACACAGTGCATGCGTGGGGACACACTTGTACAACGAGAGGGGAGATCCCCAGGCCTTCCTAATGTTGTCCATGTGTCCTTGAAGCCATCCCTGCACTGCTGACCCATGATCCATCTGCCACACATAGAAGGGACACACACAGCCATGCACACACATACCACTTCCCTCGCTGAGTGCGACCTGGGCCCAAGGCAAGGTTTGATACTCACAGAGAGCTTGCCCTTGTATATTCTGTGTCAACAAGCCGAATATACAAAGGCAACCTCGCTTCAAGTAGCAAACAGAAACAATGGGCAGGCTGAGCTCTGTCATTCACAGGGTCGGCCTCGGCTCCCGGGTTGACCCTGGGGACGGGAGGGAGACGTAGAATCAGCAGACCAGGTGGGAAACGCCGCCCGGCAGGTGTGTGCCCACTGGCCAGCTCTCCATCGCAGGGAGCCCAGGGAGGGGCAGACACTGGTGTCCTTCACTGATCTGGGCAGCACACACAGGTGTCCTTGTAGATCAGGACTCACTCCCACAGGCCTGGAGAGCCAGCCCTCATCCCACCCTCCCCCAAGATCCTGGCATCCTGTCTGTGAAAGCAGGCGAAGAAAGAGCTGCTAATGCGGAGGACCAGCACTGGGGAAAGCAGCCCTGCTCTCATTTGCCCCCGCAAAGTGGCCCTTAATTAAGAGAGAAGCGGGTGGGGACTGTGCCGGGGAGACCAGCGGGTGATTCGTCACCAGCCGAGATACTTACTCCTTGTCCCAGGATGATCATATTTCCCAGCGGCCCTCCAGATGCAAGTTTGCAGTCCAGAAGACGCCAGGAAAGCCAGCCACCAACGCAGGACCAGCTATCAACCCGAGCCCCATGGTCAGGCCATTGTCCTAAGGGTGAATGTGGATGTCAGAAGGCTAGACGCAGACACCCAGATGGAAGCAGGCATGCTCTGACCTTCCAATATCCACATACCTGGAAGGGGCAGAGGTGCTCACAGCTCATTCCCAGAGCTGGTCTCTGGTGCAGGACACTGTCCCAGGCAGGACTTGCATCACAAACAGCTCTGACAGATTTGTCTCTGGAGAGTGTCCCCCAAGAAGGAAAGAGAAGTGCGGAGGAAAAGACAACACTTAGGCACTTCCCAAAGCCAGGCACCACCTGCAGGGAGCCCTTGGCGTGGCCTGGGGTCACCAGGACTACACAAAGGTAGTGCTCCGTGGCCCATCCCTGCTTACCCTTGAAATGGTATCCCAGTTTCTAAGGTTGATGCCTTGAGTAGGGTCCTCCAGGCAGGTCCACCAGCAATCCGTCCTTTAAAAAGTAAGCCACATCCACTCAGCACAGGCAGTCATGTAGCACATCGTCCAAGGCATCTTCCCAACCAGACTTGGCACCAAGAGCCCAGGAGAAGCAGGGACCAGTCGCAGGTTCTGGTACCAGGAGCCAGGACATACCTGTGAGGGGCGGACATCGGCGGCCTGTCCCGAAGCAGCAGCTGGCCAGAGCGCCTTCCCAGACAGAGTTTGATACGCAAACAAGAGTCTCCCCCTGTATATTCGCCATTAATAAAGTGAACATACAAAGGGTATCCTCTCTTCAAGTACCAAAGAGCAGTCAGAAAGCAGGAGAGCAGCGGGCTGCATGGTTGCCAGAGTGGATAGGGGGCTAGTGACAGGCCTCATCCGGGCACCCTGGGGCTTGGCCCTGTGTCCTATACACTGTGACCCAGCCCTGAGGCTGATTTTCCTTCCCAGCATCCTTCACGACAGGGCTGGTGTATGACAGAGTCAACGTACACAGCAGGAAGTGCATGGGAAGCGGCTGACATCCCCGTTAACCCAGAGCCACTGCCTCCAGGAAGGCCCCCAGTGTACAGGGAAGAGCTTGCAGTACCATGCAGCATTGGAAGCGAAAGAAGAAACAGAAAGCCACCCATTTTGCAAGTTGTGTAGCGGAGCTAAGGCAAGCGTGACCTCCTACTCAGCATAGCGTTGCATTCAGAGGCAGGGACAGTAGTTAGCTGCTACAACAGAGCTCTCACCTAAGGCTGAGTCTGCAGAGGGACAGGAAGGCCCCAGGGCCAGCTCTCTCTAGGCAGATAACGACATCAGCATGCATGGACACCATGCCAGGACACCTCTGGACAAAAGGAGCCCTGTGGACTGAGGTTGAGTGGTCTCAGTGGAATCGTGTGGCCGTGTGGAACCACCCTTAATCAGGACAGGCACCAACCCCCCTTCCATTAAGCGGACGTCCAGCCCTCACTCCCAGGACGGGCTGGGCACGGAGCGTGGAAGCGGCAGTGGCCCTTGCCAAAATGTGTCTCTTGCTTCCCGCTGACCAGCTTCCTCATGCTTGGCTGAGCTATGCTCCCTTCCCAGAGGCCGGTGCCACGCTCAGAAAGGCCTGGCTGAGCAGCAGCCCTAATGGCGCATGGCACTGTCGTGCACGAAGGCACCAGGCATGCTCCTACTTTCTGAAGCAAACTGCATCTACATCATCTTCCAAATCAGCGTCTGTGTCAGAATGTTTTTAGAAACATGCACGAGCTCCGGAGGGGCAAAGGGGCCCGTGGCACACAGGCAGAAAAGGGCCTGGGCCCGGTGGTCTGTGGTCAGTACGTGCGTGGCCCCAGAGGGGCAACCAGGCCTCCGATAGGTCCCTGCAGGTGACCTTCTTCCGAGCACCTTTCCAGGCTGGGTTTGCTCCTCGCAGAGAGCTTGCCCTTGCATATTCAGCGCCAGTACAGCAAACACACAAAGGATAACCTCTCTTCAAGAAGCAAACAAACAAGCGGGACTGTCGGTGGAAACGATGTCCTCCTCGTTCGTGACAGAGCGGGAGAAGCTCCGGAGTGAGCCTGCGAGAGACAGAAGGGGCAAGCAGAGTTAGGGGGCGTGCCGAGGGGGAGAGCACGAGCCACAGGGTGCGTCACACCCACGCACCCACTCCCTCCTGTCCCCTGGGGTGCCACCCTGCTCCTGTTCCTTCCGGAAACTTGAAGCCCACCCCGGTATACCCCAAGCTGGGACAGGTTACAGAAAAAGCAGTGGATTCCAGAGAATGCATCATAAACACAGTGAACATACAGAGAACAGCTTCACTCGAGATCGCTACGCACAGCCAAGTCACAACACGTCACGCATCTCTAGCAACTAAGTGCTGCCACGGGTCACCCGACACGGCGCGCCTTGTGTCCATTCTTGTGCCCAGAAGGCCAGGCACAGGCAATAACTTTGCTTCTGAGGCGATGTCCCACGGTCGGAGGTTTCCACTGCAGCATTTGATACTGAAAACGTGGATTTTCCTCTATGATTAATCATAAATAATGTACTCATAGAAGGAGAATCTACCTTTTAAATACCAAAGAACGACTTCATCCGGGAACACGGGAACCTGCGCTCGCGTCGTCAAAAAGCGAAAGTCCCGAAGGGTGAGCAGATTTCCCCGGTGACTGTTGCAACAGAACCCTGAGCATCTTCCCAGGGCGGCTGCGCGGCGCAACCCCGGGCGACCCCAGGAACAGACGCGATGTGGGTCCCCACGGTCCTTTCACCTACCCGTGCCCCACGGTCTCTTCTAGAGATTGTTCCAAAGCCGCATTTGATACTGAAAACATGGATTTTCCTCTATGATTATCTACGAATCACGTAAACATAGAAGGAATATCCACCTTTTAAATACCAAAGAAGGATTCGTTCTGGAGCTCTTCCAAGGCAGACACGAGATGGCAAATCAACTTGCTCCCAGTCCCAGGAAGTCCCGGGGACAAACACCACCCGATCTCTGTGCGAGGCTGGCTCTTCCACGAGGCCAGGGAGACAGTCTTAAAGGTGATGGTCGGCAGACATGTGGCCCGAGGCCAGCACATGATCCGCAGCCCACCAACTTTCTTCTGCTCCCAGGGCTTCACACGGCGCCACCCTCCTGGAGCCCCGTTCCCCAGTGCACTCCGGGTCCGACTGTGTTTGGTACTGAAAACGTGGATTTTCCCGTATGATTAACCAGCAAACGTAATCATACGAGGAAAATCTACCTTTTAAATACCAAAGAAGGCTTAGTCCTGGAAAACACGACCTGGGAAGCCCATCAGGAACCAAAGCGACATCGTGCAGGACGACTGCGGCGCCCCGACGGAGAGACCGTGCTGGGACCCCTCACGTGGAGCGGTGGTCCGCAGGCACGCGGTACGGCCTGAGCACGAGCTCTGGGGCCGCCCTTATCCCTCTGCCGCTGGGGCTCCCGCACTGTCTCTTCCCTGACAGTGGCTTCAGTCCAGGCCGGTTTCCAAGTAGCATTTGATACTGAAAACGTGGAATTTCCTCTATGTTTAACCACAAATGACATAAACATAGAAGGAATATCCACCTTTTAAATACCAAAGAAGCATTTAGTCCCGGAAAGCACGAGCCTAAGCACAGTCCATCAAAAGTGAAGGTTACACAGGTCAGGAGGCCTGGGGGGGAGGCTTCCCGGGACAGTGGTGGTGACACGCGCCCCAGAGACATATCCCAATGACAGCCGTTGCTAACACAAGCACAGGTGCTGGATTTACCTTCCATCCACTACCTGGAGGAGAGATGAGGGGGACCTTCTTCTCCCTCCCTGCAGGACTGTATGTTCAGGAATGTAAAAGCAACTGGAGATAACAACAAATGTAGATCTTCCCGCTACGATTAACCATAAATCTCACGAGCATCAAAGGGACATCCACCTTTTGGTTTTATTTATTTATGTGGGTGGTGCAGGGGATCAAATTTAGGGCCTTCTCATTGAGCTATATCCTCAACTTTATCTTATTTTTTATTCTGAGACAAAGTCTGGCTAAGTGGCACATTTGTCCAAGCTGGGTTCTAATTTGCAATCCTCTTGCTTCAGGCTTCCAAGGCGCTGGGATGATGGGTGTGCTCCACTATGCCCGGCTTAACTCTTTGAATACGAGAAATCGAACGACTTTGGAAAGTGCAGGCCTGGGCACTATTCATCAGCACCAGAACTCAAGCAAGGTCGGGAGCCTGCTCTAAGTTCCAGGCAGGGAAGGTGAGGTCAGGCCCCGCATCTTCAGACTAGGGGATTGGGGAGAAAAACCCTGGGGTCTGCCCCTGTCACTGACCCTGGAGGGACCGCTCTGATACCTCCCCAGTGGAGAGAGCACAGCCGGCAGTCTGTCCAAAGAAGCTTTCATTCCGGTGCAGCAGATGCACCAAAAGTTCACCATAACATGAGGCAGGACGATCACAAGATTGAGGCCAGCCTGAGCTACATGGCAAGTTCAAAGCCAGCCTGGATTACCGACTGAGAATTTGTCTCGCAGACAAGTACATAAACAAACAATGAAGCAAGTTCACAATAAATAAAATGAACAGAATAAGGATTCTGTCCTATAACTTCCCAGCTATTGGACACAAAGGGACATCCCCTCGAGGTTCCCCGAGACTGCACCATCCCCATGACAAAGGTCCCATCAAAGCGTGTGCTGGAGCCTCTGTTCACAGACCTTGGAGGGCTGCGAACATCACAGAACCTTGTGGAAACTGAGGCTTGTGTCCAGAAAGAGATCTCAAACAAGGCTTAATACATTGACAGGCTGTCAGGAGCCGGCAAATAGATCGTTAACAGCATCCCTACAAATAGGACAGACGGCAGTGATGGTCGCCAGCTGCTGCCACACCTCCAGCACCCCCAAATGAACACAGCCCCTCAAAAGTCATCTGCGGTCAACTGCACGCAGAGGCTTGAGGAAGTATCTGCAGTGCATCCTTGACCCCCCTGAAGGAGAGGACCGAGGCACCAGAACCCCAAATTCAGTCCCTGGTGGGAAGAGTTACCGGCGCTTCCAGGAAGTCCTCCTCAGAAGAGATCAGTGCGGAGCCAGCCTGGGAACCCCCAGGCACAATTCGCTTCCTTCACCAGTCAGCAGGGGCAGCGCTGCTTCCACTCCTGCAGGCCAGGAGAACAACAGGACAGGGCAGGTTAGGGGACTGGGTAGTTCAAACAAATTTATTAGTTTGCATAAAGTAAGCAGTCTCTGTGTCCCAGCATACTCACACACCCCAGCGTGGCTCTCGCTGGTGAGGGCTAACCTCTGCTGAGGTCCTGGGGTTGTATGGAGGAAGGCAGCAGTAAGCTGCAGGGCAGGTGAGGCGAGGAACTCAGGACTCAGCAGGAGCGCCACCCCACTCCCCTCCAGGACTTGGCGTGACTGCCTGAAGGTCTAGCTGGCCTCAGTGGCAGGAGTCAGTGTGAGGGGACCAGTCTGAGATAGCACCTCTAAGGAGCTTCACGTCCTTCCTGGCCTGCAGGGAAATTCAGTGGCCTCTGATTATTGAGAAGTCACGCCTGCATCAAGGACGGGAAGGCAGAGGGCGGAGACAGGCCCTAGTGTGCCTGAGGCCTGCCCAAGACCCTGGGGCCACTCTCTGCCAGGCGTCTGGCACCTCTCCCAGGCTAAGAGGGATTTGACCATTTCTTAAAATAATTAAAGTTATCATTAAAATTAACATATTAAAATACCATTTCTAATAAAGCATCAGAATGCCTGCCACGTAGTCGTGAAAATGCTCATCTTCATATCATATTTTCTGTCAATACCTTTCAGCGTCTGTCTGCGTCTTACCCGTTTTAGAGGCTAAGCTTTGGAAATCTAGGGAGGGTACAGCACATGTGTACGGACTCTTTCTTAATACTAACAACCATGTCTAACGTGTTTTTCCCCATTTCTTCACCAGCCCTTGAAAAGGAACTTGGTGTTGTACAACCGAACTTTTCAATGTACAGATTCACCTTAAGAAACAGGGTTCTGTGGGGCTTCATCCAATCAGCTCTGTCAAAAAACTTGAGCCGTCGGCGCACATGCTCTCTGCACATCCCGTTCATGAGCCTGCACGGAGAGCGAGCGATTCCTGTTCCTGACTGCCTGCCAGGCAGTGAAGATTGTGGACAAGGCCTCTGAGCCACTCAGACAGCCTTTGTCCCCCTAAGGAGGAGAGAGCTTTGTGAGGGTTGGTGTCAGGAGGACAGAACCATCAAAGACAAGGCCCCCGGAGCTTCCTTGAACATACCTGGGCTGGTGCAGGCGATGGTGACCCCTGCCAGAGGGGTGAGGAGACCCCTTCCGAGAGACAACAGGGCCTGGCAGGTCCTCTCAGGCACTGGACAAGGGTATCACTGGGTAACTGTCCTTCATGTTCCTCAGGGGACTGAGACTTGGAGGTCGATGGGGTGAGGGCCCTAGGGCCAGAAGGCATGGCTACCCTGAAGCTGGCTCCCCAGGCACGGATGCGGTGTGCATGTTGGCCAGTCCTCACGAGCTGGAGCGAGGCGGCCCCTCCATGGTGGGCCCCAACCTTCCTTGGTGGGCCCCCTCACACAGAGACAGATGTTGCTTCTCTAAGGGGTTTCCATCCTCGGGAGGGAGGACAGGACCCACAGGGTTGGGAGACAGAGACCACAGGGGTGGGGGTGTGCCTGGGGACTCGACAGCATGAGTGCTCGATTTGGGGCTGCCATTCGACTTCTTGAAGTCGGTGCTGGCTCAGATGGTGGGATACAGTGGTGACACTCTAAGAGACACACGCCTTTCATTATTGTCATAAATAAAGCACAGATACATGGATGACCTCTACACAAGTACCACCGAGCAGCTCAAGAGCAGCCCCGTGTCTTCCTGTCCCAGCCACAGCCCCCGGACTCGCTCTGGGGAGATGGATGCAGACGCTCATTGTACCACGAGGCCAGCAGGATAGACATGCATGCACACTCTGGGCCACCCACTCTCCCTTCCCACCCCTCTCCCGAGAGAAGTCATCCTAGGAGAAGGGTAGATGCCAACAGCTTGTCATCAAGAAAAAGAATCCAATTAGCTTAGAAATCCGTCTTTTGAGTGCCACCGAATGGCACCCCAGACGCAGTTGTGTGGAGTCTGTGTGACTGAGGTCAGCTGGCTGGTTCCTGGGCCAGATTTTCAGTGGACACCAGTGTCCTACCTCTGATGGTGGCATCAGGGGTATCCTGCCGAGACATGCCTGGGACCTGCCAACAGCTGATCTAGAAAGCTTCGTCTTTGATGAAGTGACCACTCTGGGGAAACATCTGTCCCAGAATCACAAGGGCAGCTGCCTCCTGCCACAGGGGATGTTTCCAAGCAAATCTTCTGTGGGGGTGGGGGTGGACAGGAAGACGTGTGGCATTCCTCGTTAAAATATATGCAGCTGGTGATCATCCACTTACATCTGTGCAACCAGCAATGGTTCTCCTTGTTTGCTGGCCTCTGCTAGAGACGCTGCTCTTTAGTTATTATTTTTGTGATGTTCTTGTCTGGCTCTGTCCCTGAGTTGGGGCAACTTTTCCCGGCAGACCTGGAAGCCTGATTCCCAGTGGCCCAGGCCGCAGGAAGCACGGGTGGGAGCCAGGTCCAGCCTCCCATGCTGTCGAAGTGTGGATTTGGGCAGAGGATGGGCAGACACCAAGTGTGCCTGAACCCAGTGCCACACGGAGCTGTCTTCAGTATATCCTCCAGGCATGCCAGGAGCAAAGGCAACAGCGCAGGTCCCGTTCCCAGGTGCCGTCGGGGCCAGGGAGCTCTTCGAGGTGAGATTTGACACCGAAAAAGAAGTGCACCATGTTTGTTTCGTCACATATAAAGCGAAAATAACATGGGCAACTTCTTTTCAGGTGCCAGAGGGTGGCCCGGGCTCCTCTCCAGCAGGACACCTGGGTGAGGCAGCTCCCCAAGGGCAGGGGCAAGGTGGTCGCAATGCTTCACAAAAAGCAGGGTGCTCCTGGGATGAGATGAAATCTGTCCCTGAGTTGGTAGCTCTGAAGGGAATCCTCTTCTCAGGAAGGGAAAACGCAGACCCTGAACTCAGGGGCACAAACTCCAGGGTACCTTTAGAGCATAGCTGACCGTCCTTCCACGTTCCTGGTGTGGTTCTGACCCAAGGTCTCCTCTTTCCTTAGAGCCATAGTTTGCTTCTCAGACGCTGGCAGTGGCGTGGGACATAAACAACAAGCCCATCACGGACAGCAGGGACAGCCGAGCAAGAGAGGACAGCAGCTTCCCCACAGGCAGCACCAGCAGCAGGAAGTGCTCCAGAAAATCAATCTGCGGTGGGGCAGGCGAGACAAGGAGAGCGGAGATGTGCTGGGTGCACTGGCCTTCGGGTGACCTGAAGACAAGCAGGTTCACAAAATCAAACAGTGACAGTGCACTGGAAGTCCAAGTACAGGAAATCTGCAAGAACTCACCGTGGATGGGAGGGGGAGGCTCGCTGCTGCTGACATTCAGACGGCTAGAAGAAAGCCAGCCACAGGGATGCGGTGTGGGACACCTGTCCCCGTCACAGCAAGATCAAACCCAACACAACTGGCTGAAGCAATAAAGCCCCGTATACATTAGTACGATAAAAGTTCCAGGGACAGGGTAAGCTGCACACAGGGATAGGCGGCAGTCCAGGTCCATCCCCACTACCCAGGTTCCTTAAATGACTACGGGACCTTGAAAGGCCACGTTATCACATCACATAGAGAAAATTGAGGATATAATCTGGTAATAGGAAAGGAAGGATTATTTCCTTTCTCAGTAGCCTAAGCAAACATCTCTTTACATCTCACTGGCCCAGCGGAGTCAAGGGATCATTTCTAAGCCAGTCACAGTTGCAAAGAGTTGAGGTCCATGTTCTGAATCACTTGAACCAGGGCTAGCAGAGGAGAGGTAAGAGAGAGGAGGGGAAGGAGAGGAAGATAGGGGAGGGGAAGGGAGGGGAAAGGAGGAGAGAAGAAAGGGTCCACACAACCCTAGCCACAAAGCATAAAGAAGCAAGCTCCACAAAGGACAAAGGGTGGCGAAATCTTCACCAAATGCCATCACACCTTTCTTGAAGTTGGCAGCAGAAGCAAGAGCTGTTCGATGCAAAATAGGATACTGAAAAAGAAGTGCACCGCGAATGTTTCGTCACAAATACAGCGAAAAAAACACGGGCAACTTCTCATTAAGCACCACATGTCGGCACCGGGGCGTGAGACTGCTTGTCCAAGACCGGAGTCCCTCTGGTGGGCCATCTTCCTGCGAGCAGACCAGACTGTCAGTTCATCAGGCAACATATGACCAAGACACAGCCCAGCTTTGAGAACAGTCACGGCCCACCCATATTCCTTGGACTCTGACTGATGCGTTCCCCCCCACAACAGGCAGGACTGTGTTGGGGTCCTTGTGGGCAGGATTTGTGCAAGTCATTTGTGTCTGTAAGTCTCCCTCAAATACCACAGAACAATGACACAGAAACACTAAAGCCAGCCAGACATGGTAATCCCATGCTAACCCACACCTTTAATCTCAGCACTCAGGAGGCTGAGGTAGGAGGATTGCTGTAAATTCAAAGCCAGCCTGGGCTACAAAGTGAACTGAAGGCCAGCTTGAAATGCATATTCAGACCCTGTCTCAGAAAGACCAAAAATAAATAAATAAGTAAATAAGAAACACTGATTCTGCTTGCCCTTTGGAGATAAATGAGGGACGAGAAGAATCAGAGAGGTAAGCAGCAATATGGTGCCCCTGGGCCTAAGAAGGCTCCAGGAGATGGCACCAGGAGGATGTGCTACTGTGAGTGAGGACCCACAAGCACCTCTAAACACTTCAGGTGGCAAGAATAAACTATGATAAAGTGGATGCTTCAGTGACACAGGACGGCCACGGGGACCTATGCAGTGTCAAACCTTAGCTAGGCAAGTGCTCCCAGGACAGGCAGGGAGCTGGAGATGAGTTATGAATGATGAATAAAACCAGGAACTATCTCTCCTCCAAGCCCACCCTCACGTTTGCACGTGACTTCCACACGGTGCAGGGTGCCAGCTCACGTTGGTCTGGGGGTTGGATTTGTGATGTGCTTTAGCTAATGACCAACACAGGGGCAGAAACGTGTAGCTCCCAGCCTCGCTCATATGAGGACCCTGCTTTCCACTTACTTCCTTTGCCTCTGTCACCACTGTGAAAGCAGCGTGGCTTCCAAGGAGCCTGGGAGTAGCCGAGGGGCACGTAGTGGCACTTCCACCCCCAAGAGTGCGTCTTGTCTGCAGATGTCATCCTAGGTATGGAAGGGACATCTAGGATCAGTGGACAAAGAGACACATGTCATAAGTGCAGTAGATGTTCTCAGCCTTTGAAATGCCCTCTCCCGTATGGTCGTTGACTGATGAGGATGCCGTGTCACTCTCTGAGGTTGGAGGCAGAAGTTGGTGGGGAGAAGGGTCCAGTGTGTCTGCATCCTCACAACTCAAGCCAAGCCAGACCAACAGAAGTAGACATGCAGAATGAGGGTGAAGCGTGGTTGACTGACAGGGGCTGGATTCTAATAACAATAACCTTCCAGGGACACATCAAATGCTGTGAGCATCTCCATTAGCCCAGTACTCACCAGGAGTGCTGGTACCACCAGCGGGTCCTCCAGGTCTCTGCGTTGCTGTCCAGGAAATCCTCCAGGGGCCCTTCACTGCTGAAAAGACATGACTGTGAACGTTCATCATCTACAGTGTAAGCTTGTTCCTCCAGGGCAACAGCACAATGCTCAGCATCCCGACATCAGCAGCATCCCACATGCACACCAGCCCAGCCCCCACCCCAAGTCCCGCAGGCGCCCCCCAGTAGGCAGTGCCCATATCAGGTAGTCAACTCGTGCTGTGCTTGGGAGAACAGGCTCTTGGGCAGGATAGGACACTGGTGCCTACTTTATTTTGAAAAGGTGGGCAGGGGAGCCTCCTGCAAGGTAGCCCCTCTTTACATACTGCAGATTCACCCCAGCCCCACACCTTCCCACATCTTCTCCAAAGTTGCCATGTGTACCAAGATGTCATCCCACAGATGGACTGGGTGCCGATGGATAGTGAAACAGGTGACCTACATCATAAATGAAGTGCACGTCACCAGTCTACCATCCCCTCAGCAACCCTGGAGCATGGCTGGCACTACTGTCCCTTCAGTGACGCTGCTGGTGTGTCCTGAGAGCCATCAGAGCAGGACCTCACACGGAACACCCACAACCCACACAGCAACCGCAGGGAGCAGCCTCCCTCGCCCGCAGATACCCAGGCCTGTGTCCAAACTTGATTTCCTCTCCCGGAGCCCTCCATTGGAGTGGGGTTGGCCACGTCCCTTCCCTGAAGGCTGCATCAGGAGCAGGAAGTACCTCCAGGGTGGGATTTGATACTAAAAAAGAGGTTTCCCGTGTATGTTTCATCATAAATAAAGAGAAGACAACACGGACAACCTCTCCTTCAAGTATCGAAGATTAGCACTGATCAAAAACCAAACAAAAACAAAACTGCTGAATCTTCATCGCTGCTGCCGCCGCTGCTGCTGCCTCTCCAGGAAGTTTTCCCAGGACAGGTCTACGGTGCACCAGGTAGACCAGATGTCTTATGTCTCATCTAAGAGGAGAGTCTGGTTTTGGTGTTGGCTTAGTGGTTTCTGGAAGTCAGCCAGACGTTTAATACTTGATATTACAAAGAAGTCATCATCCCCGAAATATGTGCCCCCATCGAGAGACCATTTTATGAGTAATCTCTCCCCAGATATTGAAGCATTCCAGCTGTGGCACCGAGGTCTCCTGGAAATCTGATAGACCTCAGGAACAACCCCAGGGAGTTTTGATTTCCGTTGAGCAGTCAGGGCATCAGGAGAGCTCTGGACTAAATCTCAAATTCTGTGGTCCAGAGGCAGGTGGGTGGTGGGGAGCGAGCCAGCAGCCAGGCCTCCGGGTGGAACTGGGCGTGAGTCCAAGCAGCTCTCCGTGCCAGGTGTGATTCTAAAAACAGATGTACAGTGCTGGTTACCTAGAGGCAAGTGCACTCCCTGGTAATCTCTGGCCAGGCAGGAGAGGGACAGCCAGGGCCAGGCTGGGTCCCCTCCCTTGGACCCAACACCACAGAATGCCTTCTTTCCACATCTGCACCTTCATCTAGTGAAATTAAGGGATAAAAACAAATTTTATTTCCTGAAGATCATTTGCCAAATGTGTGTGCCAAATTGGGATGGCTTTTCTGTTCGCTAGAAAACCTTGCTGGCCATAATTTTTTCAATGTAAGGGGAACAGAGATCTCCCCAGACTCATTTTCATTACAACAGAAAGTCAGACCAGCCCTGGAAGGACCAGAGAGTCAAGAAGCAAGGGGCAGAAGATTCTGGGCTTTTCTTGAGAAGCTGTATAACTGTCAGTACAGCCTGCGATCAGGTACTGGGAGCTGGGCTAACCACAAGCCCATTGCTGAAAATGGAGAAGGCCAGCCGAGCCTCCAAAGTAGGGCGGCGTACCGAATGAGGCTGGCTGTGGGTGCTTCAGCAGCAGCCAGATCAATGCCAAGGCAGACAACCTACCTACACGTTGCAGGGCTTGGAGACTTCATGACGACCATTGTCTTTCTTCCCTTCGATTAGCTTCCCAGGTTAGTCAAGAAGTCCTCCTAAAAATAGACAAGACACTGAGGGTTAGTGCAATAGGGGATGAAAGTCAACTCTATGGGATAGGTTATGTGGCCACTTATTCATGTCTGTTTATTTATACCCCCAGCCGAAGCTGAGGTCGGGGCCCCAAAGCCTGTCTAGTAGGATCTGACTCTGGAAAAGAGGCCAACCACATGGGTCTCATCCTCCTTAAGGAAAAGAAAGCCCAGAAAGCTCTCTTCAGATACTCCCAATTAACATTGACCAGACCACCTCAGATCCTTCCCCACCCTTGACATTCAGTCCTGGCAGTCCTGTTAAATATGGATTGGACAGTGAGGGTTAGTAGCAGAGGTGACATTAGAAAAGATAGTAAGGTACAGGCTCTGGTCACCAGAGATGAATGTCTACTAGTGGGCACTGACCACTACCATCCTCAATTCAAGCTGAGGTCTGGCCCAGGAGGCCGCCCAGGTGGGAACCGGTACTGGAAAAGAAGTTAACCAGGTGTGTTTCATCCTCATTAAAGAAACAGAAACCCAGAAAACCTCTCTTCAGGTACCACCAATCAATACTGCCAAGAACATTCAGTCCTGGTACATCTGCTCAGTATGGAATTTCATACTGAGCGTTGGTTAGTTTGCTGGAGTAAGCCATTAGTCCAGTGCATGCTGTCCACACACCATACCCCAGCGCCCCAGTGGAGCAGAACACCCCCCATAGCAGGGTCTTCAAATTTGTGATCATGGCCAAAGAGTGGTGATACTACCAGAGGCTGGTCCAGGAGCTATCGGGCTCATGGTTAAAGCCCAGGGTAATCTTTCCTATTACAAGATGCCCCAAAACAAGGCTGACTCCACCAAAGGTGCTCCCGGGAATCGGTTCAGAAATGTGTGGGGCCAGATGACCTGAGTCATAAATAGAGTCCACAAAGTGTGGTTGGCTCTCCCCTGGGGTGCTTTGGGATGGTGTAGTCAGCATGCCCCTTGCCCAGAGCTTGGATGACCTCACGTGAAGGAAGCCCTCCAAGGAAAGAGCACTGAAACATACATCCAACTCTGCCACATTGGTCAGTTGTGTTACAAGCGCCTCACAGACAGGTGTTCTCTTCTCCGAGTCTAGCAGAGCGCAGCTCATCGTCTCTTTCCCCGAAAGTCGACATCTGTTCCAGGAAGTTCTCCAAGGGAGGAGTAGATACTGAGGGTTAGTGGACCAGGTCACAAACGGCATAAATATAGCGTGTGCTCTCTGGTCAACCATCTCATGTATCCAGGCACTTGATGCCAGTCCTCAAGTCACCCCTGCCCTCGAAGCCGCCCAGCCAGAGCAGATTGCAGAGAAGAAGGCTTCCGCAGGAGGGTTATCGCACGCAAGACACGCAAGTCACAAACGCAGCTGGGTGGCACTAGCGCAGACCTAGCGTCCCCACCCTGCAGTGGGTGTTAGCTCCAGGAAAGCTTGGCAGGCGGGATTAGATACTGCAAAGAGGTCGACCGTGTAATGTGCGCCATAAATAAAGCGAACGCGCCACGGACCACCTCTCTCCAAGTACCAAGCAGCAGCATGGACACCAGGACAGTGGCTCCTCCTCAAAGCTGAGATCGCCTCCCAGAAGTCTTCCAAGGTGAGATGTGATATTGAGAAGAAGTAGACCATGTGTCCTACGTCATAAATTAAGCGTACACACCATGGTCAACCGCATCTTCAAATACCATGAGTGACGCAGACCCCACCTCTCCTCCCTTAATCTAGTATCACCTCCAGGAAACCTCTAGGTATGTGTCATGACTGACCAGCATCAAAATGCGGCAATGACCACAAGCTCACTTCCAACACCGTTACCACTCCCAGGCTGCCCTGTAAGGCGAGGATTGGGTGCCAAGTATTGGTTGGGGATAAAGTGGCCATAGGTCATGAAGAAAGAAAATGGTCTGCTAACAACTACCTAGTGATCTGTGCCAGACAGCACCTAACACGGGCTCTGCTGCAAGGTTAGCACGGTCTGCAGGGAGCTCCCCGAGACCAGCCGATGCTAAGTATGTGACGGACCACATCACACACACCATAAACAGTGTGTATGTTTCATGGTCTTCCTTCTCTCCAGGTGCTGTGGACTGGTGCTGAAGCCACACCAGGGTGCCTCCCATGAAGCTAACTAGGCCTCTGGGAAGCCCTCAGGCGCGAGATTTGATATTGAGAAGATGTGGACCATATTACATACGACACTGAGCTAGCACATGTTCTGTGCTCAACCGTCTTTTCAGGTACCGTGGAGAGGGCAGAGGTCAGAGCTGCTGTCTCTGTCTGTGTATTAACATCACCTCCCAGAAGCCTCTGAGGCTAGGTACAGTATTGAGAAGAGGCCACCATGCAACGTTTGCTATAGATGTAGTGAAGGCAGCAGAGAAGAACCCCCTCAAGAAGGCAAAGTGGAGAGGACGCTGGGAAGAATGCAAAGCCTGATATTTAATACCACCTAGAAGAAGCCCCCAGATGCATTTGCTGTTATGAGAGGGTAACCCCAGAGACATGCATTGTAAGTAAGGCTTCTGAATTAGAGGCAACTTCTCCTAAGTGACTTGAGGCCCAGACAGTGCTGGAACTGGTGCCTTGTGTTCTGACCTCCAAGGCTGAACTTGAAACTTTAAAAAAGAAGATCATGTCACATAAGCTGTTAATAGGGTACATGCAGTGTGGCTCAACCCTCTTCTGATACCGTGAGGTCCTTGCTGGTGCGGGATCCAGCTCCCTGTCTCTGCGGATGGCCGCATCTTCAGCAAGCTTTCCAAGCATGGACAAGAAAGAGGGGAGAAGTGGCCCAATTCTTCCTGGGGAACTTGCTTGATCTGTAAATACACATGGTGGGAATAATAAGGTCTTCAAGGAGCATCAGAGCTGAGTGCCAAGCTGAGACATCTTCCTCCAGAAGGCTAGACTTGATGGGGGAAAGATACTGAACACCAAAAAAAGTGTGTCTTCAAGTACCTGGAGTAGCAGGGTGCCCTATCTGCCCCTCCATGGGCGTAGTGTCCTGAGGTCATCTGAGGCTGAGGTAGCATGTGGAATATCTATTCGTGAACATTTGCAGAGCCAACAAAGGTTTCTTCAAGTTTTACAGGGGATGCACCATTCTGGGAAGGAGGAAAGCTTCTCAGAGGTTGCCATCATCCTGAGGAAGCCCTTTGAGGCTGCATTTGACACCAAGGAGAAGCCCATCGCAAGCGTTAACAGATACAGCACACGTCTAACAGGCTGCTGCTCCTCCAAGGAAGTGGAGTGTGGTAGACGCCAACACCAGTGTCTCTTCTTGAACTTCAAGCTCTCTCCAGGATGCTTTGGATGGCTGGGCTGGATACCAAGAAGCGGTTTACCGTCCCACATACATACCCAAAATGTATGTGGGACGGTAAACCATTTCTTCAAGTACCGCACAATGGCAGTGGTGACCCAGAGAAGGTTTGTGTCCACCAAGGTGCCTCAGGGGCCCCCTTTGAGGCTGTGTTCCCGTGAGAAGAAGCAGGACCTAGTGTCTACTAAAGCACAGCTGTGTCGTCATCAGTGCCATTGAGGGCAGGGAGCAGCGTTGATCCCAGAAAGCATTAAGGTCTCCTGCCCAGAGATGATGAGATTTCCCAAGGCAGAGCTTGATACAAGCACAGGGAGATGATGTCATTTCCCATCATGCAGGAAAGAAAACATGCTCTAGGGAAACATCTCTTCGAGTTGCACGGAGAAGGCCTGACGGTGGGTTCCATGGCACCTCCCCGAAGACAGCGGTGTTTCCAGGAGCCTCGGGGATGGATTTGATACTGAGGGTTAGTGGACCGTGTTACATACGTCACAGATAAAGCGTACGCTATACGGTCTACTATCTCTCCAAGTACCACACAGAGATACCGAGGACAAAGGTGGAGGGTTGGTCCTGAGAGCCCCGTGAGGCTCGGAGCCGGCTGGTGAAACCAGAGGGCAGGCGGAGCACAACACATGCATCATGCCACAAGCACACGCCAGGCTGATCTTCACGGTGAGGGTCAACACCAGCATTGGCACCAGAGACTCTTCCCCCAAACAGGCAAGTCTTCCAGGAAGCTCTGCATGGCTGGGAGTCCCATAGAGCAGCAGTGGACGGTGTTATGCATTTCGTCATTCCAGAGAGGCTGAGCTGGTGGCCATGCCAAGTGTGGAGGCACAAGGAGGTAGGCACAGCAGGAGGCAGGGAGGTCATGGCATGGGGTTGATGGGCTCTCGGGAAGGGGAGTAGGGAGAAGAGTCAGCACTATGAAATGGAAGGCCAGTCTAGCTAGCCTGAGAAGGCCAAGGAAATACACCAGGGCGTAGGAGGCCTGGTCCTATCGGTTTGCAAGCCTTAGTCCTAGGCATGGAAAAATTGGGCCACAAGGAAAGGCCGATGGCCAGATCTGCCTCAAAGTCAAAGGTATTTCTAGGAGGTTCTCTTAAGCTGGCCTAGAATCAGGGCAGTGAGCACAATGCCATCTTCATGAACAAAGAAGGTATCATTCTGGCCAACTGCCTCCCTGCTGCGAGAACCAGCATCCCAGAAACCCTCTGGAAGGAAATGAATCTTGACAAGAGGTGGATCTGAGTCCCACCACAGGACATGGCAACAGAGGGAAGCACCTCTCCAAGGCCAGAGCAGGACAGAGGCTGGATTGCCGTGTGCCCTCAAGGTATCACTGGCTCTGCGATGCCTCCAAAGCTGGCCACGCTACAGGGATGCAGTGGCCCGTATCACTCAAATTGTTCCTTGTGCATCCGCCACATGGAAGACCATCTCTTCAAGCACCACGGCTGAGGCTGGAACATCCAGAAAACTCCCCAGTAGGTGCACAGAATGGTCAGAAGAGACAGGTCTTGGTGAGGGAACTGGACCAACACAGGCAACAGAAGTTGCACAGAGCAGAGGTGAAGCTAAGCCCAGTGTTCTCTTCCCTGTCGTTGGCAACACCTGCAGGTGCCCTCCGAGGATGGATTGGATACTGAGAGTTAGTGGACCATGTTACATAGGTCAAAAATCATAACGCCTACGTTCCATAGTCTACCATCTCTGCAGGAACCATGGAATGGTGCTGACCCCAGAACCGGGGTCTTGTCCCTGAAGTTGGCGTCACTTCCAGAACTTTCGGAGGCCTGACTTGGCCATGGGAAGCAGGATGTGGTAAACAGAAACAGTCCTCTCTTCAATGTGGATGAAGGAGCTGAGGAAGAGGCCCCTGCACCTGGAAGCAGCAGCTCCTCCAGGAGGGCCAGGCCAACTCGGAAAGATAGAGAAGAAAAGGCTAACTGTGGTGCTGGCCATCATGCGGTCAGCCCACTGAGCCACAGTGAAGGACGGTGGTTGGCTGAGCATGGCAGAACGGGATGCTCGGAGGGCAGAGCTCATCACACGAGAGGTGATGAGCTGCCCAAGCCCACCCAAGCTGCGGGTGTCTGCACCACGCACCATACCACCTTAAAGACGAAACCTGTGAAGCAGAGAGGGCAGGGCCTCCCCTGTTCCTGGTCAACGTTATCCCAGCCTGGCTGTCCACAGGAAGAGGACACAAGGCCATGAGGTTGGCTGATCTCCAAAGATCAGTCTGAGCAGGCTCCTCTGGGGCCTACCTGCTGTCCTCCAAAGCCTGGTGGAGGCTGAGTCACCTGGCCCATGATACAGATGTTGAACTCCAAATTCTGTAGATCACCCTTGGATGTTTCAGTGTTCGCTGCGGTCATTATCCTTTGCATTGTCCAAGCGTGTGCCTGACAACCCAGCCTAGTGGACCCTCCCCCAGAAGGCCAGTGGAGATTGCTCGGTCGTCCACTGAGGCACTGCAGCAATGGCTAGGAGTCCCTGCCTTCCTGCAGCTGAGCTGAACATTTAGCAAGAGGATCTCATTGACCAGGGGACCTTTCAGGGAACACTGGAGTAGAACATGAGGGATGAGGGGACTGAGCCAGGAAGAGAGGTGAGAAGAGAAAAAAGTAAGGAGCTGTGGAGGCCGTAGGGACACGGACAGGGCAAAGCACAGTCTGGATGGAGCGCCCCGGGCAGAGCGCGGAGATCGAGGGGCACGTGTGTGAACGGTGCCCAGGGAAATGACTGGGAAGAGCTAAGGGAGGGGGCTGCAGATCATGCAAGACCTTACAGCAGAGGTAAAAATTTGGGGCTCCTTTCAGGACAAGCAGGGGCTATTATTAGCTGACAAAAGACATGGTGTGGTTTCCATTTTGGTAATTTCTCTGCGGACATGAAAAGAAAATGTGGCTGGGGGTGAAGGGGAGCCTCGGGCAGGAGGAGCACCGAGGTCAAAGCCAGAAAGTGGCGCGCGGTCGGGGGAAACTGGAGAGGGGGGATGGAATATTTAGGAAGAGGAACCCAAAGAGACTTGGAAGCACCCAAGATGTGGGTGCAGAAAGGTGAGCGACGATAAGGAAACGTCAAGAACCCATGCAGTGTGAGCCAGAAGGGCACCACTCTCCGAGCCGAGGTGGGAGAGGCGGGCTGGGTAGGCAGGAGGTGGTGACGAAGCTCAGGGGAGGGGCCAAGCTGGCAGCCGAATGGAGGCTGCTGGGGATTTTGTTTTTGGGGGAGGTGAGGGGTCCAGAGGCCAGATAAAAGTGAGATTTGGAGAAGCTACCAAGACATTAGCTAGAGGGAGGTAGCCAGAGTGGATTTTTGAGATTTTTAATTTGAAGGGGACTGTAGCAGTGTGAGACATCAGGATAGGAAGAATCCAGGAGAGGAGGCATGGACGGAGGTGGAGGGCCCCAAGGAGCTGGGGGATGGAGCCTCAATTTAGGACGTGGACAGGGGTCCACAAACCATTGGGCTCACAAGGGGAATCACCATGGGATGTGAGAGAGAAACACAGGGCCAGCAGGGGTGGCGGGGGAATGCAGGAGCTGTCTTGGCTTTTGCTTTCTCTGGAGCCTCCACAGAGAGGACGTCACGTGGCTTGTCTGGTCTGGGAAATGAGGGACCACATCAGCTTCGGGTCCCTCTTGCTCAGCTTAGGGTGGTCCTCCGATGCAGGGGTGGGGAGCAAAGAAGCAATTCCAAACGACAGTTCAGACTCTGAAAGCATGCTTGTCTTCCCAGATAAAGCGACATGTGTCATCATTCGTGTCAGGGAGTTCTGGAGAGGTGAGCGAGCCTGGTATCCCACCCAGCATCCCAATGCCCTGCCCCTGCTGGCTCTTCTTGCCCCCAGCCCAGTCACCCCTCTCCTCTGTCCTCCCTCCACCCTTCCACGGAGCATCACGGCATCCATGCAACCCATCCCTGCAGGACGGACCCACACACACGCATAGGCACCTTGGTGACCCATACTCTCATTGACTCCAATACTCAGCCACCAACCACATAGCTCTGTCGCCCAGGAACCCACAGTCTGTGTTCAGAGAGCTGGGTGCTCAACCCAGCACTGACAAGAAATGGTGGACATGCACCAGCAGCAGCACTGGGGATCCCCACAACCCTCTGGTCTCAGCAGGAAGGAGCCCTGCCCCAGGAGGTGAAGCGAGGCCATTGGTGACCCACACACATGGTACAGGCCTGGCAGAGGTAGGTAGAGAAGGCAGTGAAAAGACCACGGAGACCTTACCATTTTGGAGCACATGAAAGGGACAGAAAGAAACCCATAGATGCCATATTTAATCAGTGCGCATAGGGCAGATGCAGATAAATCTATTTCATTTGTTACCACAGACAAATAAAGATGGAAGCCTGGCTTTAAGGGGATGAAATGTAAGCACAAACAGGATCTGAGAGATAGCTGTGATGTTTCTGAATCACAGGAGGAGATGGAAATAAAGAAAAAGGTAGTCTCCAAGATATAACAAAAGATTGCAGGAGAAAAAAATAAAACAAGCGTGAAGCAAAAAAATTAAAAAGAAAAAACTTTTGAAAGCCCAAACACGTCAATCAAGAAAACAAAATGCAAATTAGGTTATATTTCCTTACAAAAAGGATTTTCAATTAGGGTCAAAAGCCTCAAATTCAAACTATATGCTGTCGATTTGAGACACATTTTAAACAAATTAACTAAAAAAAAAATCAAAGCGAAAGGATGGCACAGGAAAAGAGGAAGGCCTCAATTTTCATGCATTTACCCTTCAGGCAGCCTGCACAACCACACACAGGCACTTCACAAACCACAGAACAGAGACAGCAGCTGACTGCCAGCAAGGGCTCCCCAGCAGAGGCACCCCCGACTCTCCTCAGGCAGCTATTTGTGCAATTTGATGTGCAATTGTTTAATTATTCCATTGCAAAGGCTTTCTGGGTGTGCTGGAGGGGGGGTCCCCACATGGCACTGTACAAAGGGTGCCTAGCACCTATTGCTCAGGCTCAAGGCCACTCCCAGCAGGGTAGCTCTGGTTCATCTACTACACTGATCAACTTCCAGGGGACATCTGGTCTGATAAGGAGTCTACTAGCATTTGAAAACCAGAATTTAATTGTAGCTTGCTCTTGTTTTTTTATAAATAAGTGAAAGCTGAAAAGATAAAATTGCTGAAATTTGTACTAAGAGCACAGATCTCATTTATACAGACTTAAGAAATTAAGGGAAGAAGGTCAATCATTTAGCAGACCTGAAGCAAAAGCAACCCATCTTCAGCTTCAATAGCTGAATTTAAGGCAGTCAACTGTGTGTTAGAGAAGAACGAAAGGAAAGATCACCCATGGTATGTTAGAAATTGCCTTGGGAAGGTGCAGAATGCTAGGCTATCAGGAGCACAATTCTTTGGACATGCAAGGCTCCAGTTCAACTTTCAAACAACACTTTCCTTCGTTACAGACTACTAGAAACAATTCTATGAGAAAATAAAGTTAACTACCTCAGGGATACAATCAAAAGGAAATAGATGTGCTTCTGCAATTTCAAGTCATTAAAAACATCGGTGGAAACCACAGCCCTTTACAATGATGTAGCACTCACAAACACTCCCACTGGGAATAATAAAGCACCCCTAAATGCAGAGAAATAACAGATGCGGTTGCCAGAACCCCTGAGTACTGGAATCATCAAACAGACAAAAAGGAAATCATATCCATACCTCAAGTCTAGAGGCAACATCATAGGTAATAGAAAATGAGAAATAAAAGATGCTCACTTCATCAGTATGGTTATTCTACCCCACATTTTAACTAATGTAATAAAAAAAGATGCTATCAACTATTAGAATGAGATTAAAATGAATAACTGATTGCATAATTCTTTACTAAGAAAAGCCAAAAGCATCAGTTGTGAAGTCAATAAAACGAAGCAACTTTACATCCGTATCTGTACCTTATAAACAAGTACTGCAGCTTACTTTAAAACTGATTTTATTATGTGCAAAAGGGACATCAATAAAATCCCCTCCAGCGGAATTTGTATGTCCACCTTCTGTCGTCAAAATAAAATTTGAGCACATTTGAGTAAAAAAGTGTAAACAACAACTCAAATTAGAAGTTAATTTGAAAGTGAGCTCTAGTTTTTCTCATTTAATTCAGACAATCTTCTAAGAGCAAGAAGAAATAAAAAATAGTAACAAATGCTTTAAAATAGTAAAAACACTACATATTAAAACTTAGGAAATGCAGTCAACATTGCATCAGGAGGCACATTCATATCTTGAAATGTTTTCATTACTAAAGAAGAATAACAACAGAGAATATACAGACAGATCTGCACTTAAAGAGATTAAAGAATCAAAACAGATAAAGGTTGACATCACAGAGTTTGAGTGAAGCAATTATCTCAAGAACTGATTTTTTGAAAAACCTCTAAAATCAACAAGAGCATTTAATAAAAAAGAGATAAAGTATGTAGATACAAAATTAAGGATGACAAAAGTGAGGTAATATATTTGTAAATGTCACAAAAGTAGATAATTTTCTAAGATTAATAATAGCTAAAAACAACTGACGGACACTTATTACATGCCAGACAGTGCAAGATACTTTATCTCTTATTCCACATATTGGGCCTCTTGGGCTCTCATTTTAACAACTTAACAAATGAGGACACTAGGAATTTAAGGTGGATACATAGTTTCATCAAAGTCATATAGGAAAGAATCTGAAATCAGTTTACCAGATTCCAGCACCCACAGATTTAACATTCAAAAAGAAGCAAAAAATCTAACGAAGGAGGAGATCTGAGGACTCCAATAAATACTAAAGAAATAGAGTAAGTTATCCCAGGAGAGTTCTTTCAAGGTTTATGAAATATACTTTTCAAATGATATACACATATGGTACAGAATAGAGAACAAGATGGAATGGTCCCTAATTCATTTTACAATTCAGCATAACTTTGACACCAAAATCCAGTAATAGATATGAAAAATCCTACAAGAATAGCAAAACAAATCTTATAAAAAGACAGTACACTACAATCAACTAGAGTTTGATCCAAAATGTTTCAAAGTTGTGAAACATTATTATAATTCATTGTATCAAGTCAACAGAGAAAAACAGAACAAGTATCTTTTACACACCAAACAACATTTCATAAAATTCTAAGTCCATTCACGATTTTAAAGTCATATATGAACCATGAACCCTTCATTAGCAATATAAAAATCTACACTGATAAAATGATCTGTAACCATACTTAACAGTGAACTAGAAACAAGGCAAGATTTTTGTTATCACCAATTAAATGTTTTAGAACTAGCCAGTGCTATAGGACAAGAAAGAAAAACTGACTAGACAAAAAGAGAAAGACAGTACATGAGTAGTATAGATATAAATGACTCTACCTAGAAATTCCAAAACACTCAACTAAAAGCATTTAAGACAAATAGTAATAATTCAGTGAGACAGACAGTAACTATAAATACATAAATCCCTATATACTAATAACCAGTTAGAAAATATGAAGGAGATGGACGAAATTTACAATAGAAGCAACAATTAATTTCTTGAAATAAACTTAATGACAAATTGCGAATTTGTCAAATTCAAGAAATAATTTTTATGTAAATATACAGCTGTACAACATCATGTAAAGCCATTAAAAAGATCAATCCCCTTTAGGTTAATTGACAATGTTATAAAATCCCACAGGCAATCTATAAGGTTTTTCACTTGTAATATCACTAAAGTTTATCTAAAAGAAGAAACAAACGAGACTAACCAAGAAAATTTTAAAAAATGAAAATGAAGGAAGACTACTGCCAGTCAATTATGATAAATTATAGCAACATAAGATATTAAAATAGAGCAATATTGGCCTAAAAGTTAACAAGCTGATACAATAACGGAAAGCCAGAAAAGAACCAAACACATCATGTGGCAAATGTGGAAATGTGACAAATATTTATTTCTCAAAATAGTTAAATTGATGGGTGAAATATTCAAATATAGAAACAATTAAACTGGCTCTTTCTATGAATTCTATTTCCGAAAAGCCTTTCTAAGCAGAATGGATATGAAGAAAGTATAAGGAAAAATTAAGGAGAGATTTTTAGAACATAAAAATGTATTAATTAAAACGGTAAAAAAACTCAACAAACAAAATGGAATGGTAAATAAAAAAATGGGAGAGGAGAGGGAACGCTGGTACTATGGTTTTTAAAAGAGAATTATTGTTCCTCTTAAAAGGGGCTTACAAAATAAGAATAAAATATGAACTCACTAGAAGAGAAAAATGGGAAAGGAACTTCTAAGTTGAGTAGTGACCTACATGCAGGTGTTGGCCTGTTCTGCCCCCGGAACCTGTGTGAGTGAGGTGAAGCTACTTCTGCGTGAGCACACACACGCAGGTCAGGAAAACACAGAGAGGAGGAGAAGGAAAGGAAAGCAAAGCCTCGCCTAGCAGCGAGGAAGGCTGAGCGAGCCTAGGTGCTCACAGAGCCCATGGCGGTGTCATGAACAGACAGCACCAGCCTCCTTTAGGTGTGGCACAAGAACTGAGCACACGTAAGGGCACCGGGCTGAAAGTCCATGTAAAAAGGAGGACCCCAGACAGAGAAGGAAGACTTCGTATTCCTCACCCAGTAGGAAGAGTGCTCCCCAAGCTGAGAGTAGGCTGAGAACAGGGAGAAGGCAAAGCAGAGGGACCGAGAGCAGACAGCAGGTGCATGTGTGTGTGCACGTGTTGTCCGTGTGTACATATCTATCACACGGGAGGTCAGAAAAGCATCTAATGTACAAGCTGGATGCACATACGCTGAGAACTGTGGGAGGCTTGCAGACTCTGTGGGGAAAGGAAATCTCAGAGAGCCTATCATTGAAAGTATTGAGGACATTTATTAAAGAAGCATCGCAAGCATCAAACACATTGTTATAAAACAATGTCTAACGCTTTATAAAAATTCAAAATTACAGATGAGAAAGCAGAAATAAAACCAGGTTAAGGTGAGCTGTCTTAGAAAGAGAACAAGAAACTTAAGAGTGGAGAACCGCAGGGAAGATACACTAATATTAAGAAAGCAGTCAAAGAGGTGCGACATCAAGCAAAGTGCGTGGTGGATCAACCAATGTGGGAAAATCAGCCAAGTAATTGTTCAAGAAAAGGACATTCTGAAGAGGAAGGATACAAATTTTGAGATCAAAAGGGCCTGGCAGATGGATTCACATGGATCCACAAGAAAATGTAAGCACATGAAATTTTAAAGCAATGGAAAGTCCTATAATCACAAAGGCTGATGTTTTCTTACCAACATGGAAATTAGAAAGCTATGATTTGTGTTTTCAAAATTAGAGGTGGCTCCCACTTAAAATTTTATACCCAGCTAAATTATGAATATTAGTGTGGACACCTTCTATTCAGATGTGACAGCTCTCCAAAAATTTACCTCCCATGGGCCATTTCTTCTGAAACTGCTAGGGGACAAACTCCAGCAAAACACAGAAGTCACAAAGAATGATAATACAATATGTTATGTACAGATCTAACCAAGGGGAGATCATTAAGGGAAGGGCAGCAGAGAATGTACAGAGATCCCAAGACACTGGCAGGAAGCCAGGATCAACTAACCCATAACAAAACATCAAGAAAGCTCCAGAAGAAAATTTCTTCAAAAGGAGAAAACGTATCTAAGAAAAGAATAAGCAAAGCAATGTGTTTGGAAATATAGAGAGGCTTGGGATATATTCAGAAAAAATTGAGAAAGAAATGCATGTGCAAACTTAAGTGTGTGCTCATACACACACACACACACACACACACACACACACAGTAAGCACTAATTCCAGAAGAAAATGTAGAGGTTGAAAAAAGAATCATCGTGCTCTACTGTTCAGCTTTTAAGAGTGTTTATACACTTATAACCATGTAAACCCTGAGAATTGATCAAACCAAGAGTATGAAATAAATGCATTGAGAAGATAATGCACAGAGGAATGTCATGGGGTGAAACCAAGGGCATATGTGAAATCCTTGACTTTTACAATAGAAAAGATAATGCCTAAGTTTTAAAAAGGAGAAGTAGGAAAATAATAATGTTACTTAGAATTACGGATGCAAAAATGTCAAGTGAATCAGTTAAAGTAGTTACAAGCCATTGCTTCTTGGTACAGAAACTTCGGGTGGGGCAGAGAAGGTGGGAGGGTGAATGCTTCTAAGACAATCTTGCAGAATTATTTGACTCATAAAGTGATCTGTGTGCATGATTTTGACAAAAAATAAAAACTGAATGAAAAGTGGAAAGAACTTGATCTGGCAATTTAGATACGAAAAACAAAAAGAAAGGAGGAAAATGTTCTGTGCCACAGGTAATAAAAGAACCGCAAATGAAAAAAGTGAAATGCCATGTTTTGACAAATTGGCAAAGGTTAAAAACTTTGATAATTCCCAGAGAAGCAGGCACTCCTCAAAGTAATTCTGAAATGCAAGCCAGCGCGAACTTCATGGCAGGTAATTCGGGCCACGGTATGCTCATGCCTTCTGACAGGGCCACTCCACTTTTAGAATAAACTTCAGGAAATGAACCAGACACAGAAAGATGAATACACACGGATGCTTGCCCTAACTGACACAACCCAACTTTCAAATGTATTAAATACCAATTAAAAGAGGCCAATTAAAATCAGTTATGATACAGTCCTTTGCTAGACTCCTGTGTAACCATTACAAAGGGTAAGATAGAAAATTACTTAATGGCATAGGAGAATGTTCAGGATATATTGTTAAATGAAAATGAATGATAATGATGAGCTCGATCACACACACACACACACACAGAGCAAACTAAGGCCAGAGGCTGGTCACTAAATGTTCGCAGTGGCTATTACCTTTGAATGGTGAAACTAGGGGGATTTTTATTCTTCTCTTTGATTTTACTCGTATTTTAAAAGCTTTCACAATAACAGTTCTTTCTTTTTTCAGGAAAAAAATTAATTTTAAAAAATTACTGAATAATGAATTGTAATTACTGGCTTAGGCGCTTTTATGGGGAAAAGCCACACGGCTTCTGCTCACTGCAATCCGTTGGCAGAATGCAACTGTCTGTGTCATTTTTGAAAGACACTCAGGGCAGAGGAAGGCAGGCATCCCCCGAGCCACAGCTCAAGTGCTGGCAGTGGGGATGCTGACGGGTTGCTGCCGGAAGGGGCGCCAGTGTCTGGAAATCCCCGCAGCCCCTGTGGAGCCCACAGCTCGGGTGTGGCCGGAGACGAAGGACTTCTCTGGCCAGTGTTGCTCTCCACCCTGACGAAGGACCACCCTGATGCCCTGTGGAGGGCGTGGACTCTGGCCTTGCTTGCTCTGCACCCTGGTGACCAGCTCGTCCCGGAAGCCCACAGTCCTTGCGTCCTCCAGACCGAGGCTGGCCCCTGCCTCAGACACAAAGCATCGCACAGTGTAACTGGAGAATGAGGAGCTCACCCAGCAAGGCCGAGGTACCCCTGCCGCCCTCCTCTGGACGTCAGTGCTCAGCAGTCACCCCTCTGCGGGCTCCTTGCGGGGACCTTGCGAGACAAGAGGGACAGGTCAGGTCACAAGGCAGAAGTCCAGCGGCTCAAGCATGTGTCTGATCAACAGTTCCAGGGGACCCTGTCACATTCACAGAGGGGGCAAGGGAGGGACAGAACTCAGCATGTAGGGGGCACGGGCTTGATCCTGGCGAGGAGGACACACAGGCGCTTGGGCAGGTCTGTACTGCCACCATCCTTCTGCTCAGAGGTGTACAGGACTAAGATGACCGGAGTCCTCATTTATGACACCAGTGAAATTTGGACTACAAATACCCGCTGCGCTTTATTATCTTCCTTTTTTTTTTTTTTTTTTTGAGCTCTTGCGATCGAATCCAGGGCTTCTGCACCAAGTTACATCCCCAGCTCCTTTTAATTTTTATTTTGAGACAGGAGTGCTTAAACTTGTGATCCTCCTGTCTCGGCCTCTGAGCGTGCTGAACACAGAAGCGCCCGACCATCCTGCTTTCATCTAATGCTTTAAGAGGTCAGCGTGTGCCCGAAAGCACTACCCACGGGCAGGGCTACCTGGCTGTACCCATGGGCGATGCCGGGGGCACAGCGTTTCCCAAGGGCCCTGAAGTCGGAGCCCTCACCCTCAGCCCTGCCAGCTCTGCCTCCGGCCTGGTTGCGGAGCCACGCCCGGCAGTGCGGCCACGACCTCAGCCACCGAGGCAGGCTCCTGCTGTGTCACTCTGGGCCCTGAGGAGTTGGGCTCTTCGCTGGGGAAGCAATAGGCTGCTGTTGAGGACCAAGGGGCACCAGCAGGGTCTCCTGCAGGGCAGGGGACAGCCCTGGAGCACGTGGGCACCACAGGGTTAGGGCAGCTCAGGGTGGGCAGGGCTGGGCACAGGGAGGCCGAGTGGTCCAGATGCCTCCTCGTGGGGCTTTAGGAAAGGTCGCTGCTGGGTACATGTGGCCAGGCAAGCTTTTCACACTCCGTCCTCCTGATGAGCAATCCAGGAACATGTCGAGGGTGGGGGTGGAAGCTTCCACAAGAGAACCCCAGAGAACAGCCACTTTCTTGCAAGGCCTCACTTTCCCGCCATCCCAGCCGCAGTCATAGCCCAAACCTGGGCCTTACAGGGGGTAGGAGAAAGCCCTCTGGAGAAGCAGCCAGGTGACCTGAAAGGCGAGGGATGAGACCAGGGGTCCTGGGCAGCCCCTTCTCCCGTCAGCCGTGCCTTCAAGGCAGCATGGCCATCCAAGGGGTTCTGGAGGTGTTAAACGTCTGCGTATGCAGAGCGGGAGGAGCAGGGTGCGCTGCACAGCTTAGCACACGAGGGTGGCTACAAGCGAGAGGGAAGGGGCTAGGTTTGAAGGACCCTCAGGAAGAGGGGCTAGGCAAGCAGCTCTTTAAGACTCCGACCTCTGGCTTAGAGTTCCCCAGAGAACCCCACAAGAGGGTCCATCAGTGAACAAGGCCAGGAGCCGGGGCATCCCGGCACAGCGGAGGGAAGAGGGCCCAGGTGACCACCTGCTGAGGAGGGCTGGGGGCCAAAGTAGCTGGACTGGCTCTGGTCATGTTGAAAACAGCACAGGCCGCTGAGAGAAGCGCTGAACCCAGGGGAAAATAAACAGACCCCCAAATTAGGAGCGAGGGTCCGGCTGAGGCTGGAAGGGCCGTGGGCCAGGTCAGGATGCAGGACAAGTGGCCAAAACGGAGGAAGACGGCTTCACGTCACCATCCCTTCCTCCTCCCACAGAGGGGGAACCTGAGGCTGCCACGGGCAGTCAAAGGCTCCGATGAAGGGAGGAAGGAAATTTGCCAGTCAAGGTCAAGGAGGACACCGATGAGCCCTGTGAGCCTGGGAAGCAGGTGCAGGCAAGCTGCCAAGGAGGCCAGCCAGCTTGCTCCGATGGGAGAGAGGGTCCTCCACAGGGGACACTGGTGGGCTTCAAGGTCGGGGAGGAACCAGCAAACACAGGAGACCACTCACCTCAGCCCAGGCGCCGTCCACCTGCCCCCATGACGGCCTCCCCGGGACAGACTGGAGCGCTGAAGTCACCTGCTCCTTGTCCCCGCACGGCCCATGCCATGTGATGGAAGCCAAAGAACGCAGCTGGCCTTCTGGAGACTTCTCCATTGGCGTCCTCCTGGCAGAGGAAACAAGAAGTCAGAAGAGAATCTCCATGGCCCCTAGGCCACTCAAGGCCACTGTCTGCTCCCTGAGGACAGCAGGGGCAGTGGGGCAGGAGTGCTGTGGGCTAGGTCTTCACAGCCACCTCCGCCCTCACCTCTGCCCTCTGGCCCTCTCGCTGGCTCTGCCTTGGGCACTATTTCGCACCCTGGGCCCAAACTCTAGGCTAATCCACCCCACGCACACCCATCCCACGGATTGCAGGACCAAATCTGACTCCCGGGTGGCTGCAGGCAGATACGAGGTTTCGGCCAAATTCTGGAAAGAGGAATTAGGAGGGATGGGATCCCTCGGGTTTCATCAAAGAAGCAAAAACTAACCGCAGAATTGTCTGTGCGGACGAGGAGCCGGGGCTGGGTTTTCCATCTCGGCCCTGCGCTCCGTCAGGAGAGGCCCCGCGACCCTGCCAGCCAGACTTGGCTCTGGCCTGTGGCCATGGAGTTTCACATTTTGAAAGAGGCCCTTGCAAAATGTTTACTTTCGAGCCCTCGTCCAATTGCCCGCATCCTGGCCAAACATCCTGGGGGAGTGAGATTTATTTGAGAAGGGAATGAAATCCCCACGTCCGTGCCACTGAGTGAAAACACGCTCCCTCGCAGGCAATTTCCAGGCCTAGGGTTACAAATCTCCCCGTGCACCTCAGGCAGAAGGTAGAGTGGAGCTGGCCGGGAGAGGAGACCTGCGCGGGGTGCCGCCCTGAGCCTCTGTCAAGGACATAATCTGTCTCCAGTAAGGATTTACAGTCATTCTCTGTGCGTTCACTCATCCCTTCGCCCTGCCAGCCTGCTCACGCTCAGCACGTCCGTTCCAGGCCCTGCACTAGACGCGGAGGTCAGAGATCCAAGGCTGTGGACCGCCCCAGGGAACACAGGTGGGCTGGGGAGGAAACAAAGATGTCCCCAACACAGCTCAGGGTGGAGGCCCAGGAGCAGCCGTGAGTGTGGGGGAGGGGGTGGGGGGCAGCAGGAGAGGCCAAGCCAGGAAGGGCCCGCGGAAGGCAGCCGAGGAGCGGGGACCTTATTCCCGAGGTCTGCAGAGGGCAGAGTGGGGTGACACCAGCTCGAGCTGAGGGAGATTGGGTTGCAGGGTGGTGACCGAGGGGATGGTGGCAGCGGAGGGTGACCTGAGAAAAGGGGACACACGTGGGGCCCCAGGGGCGCCGAAGTGCAGGGTGGGCGTTCTAGAAGGGAACGGGCCGTGCAGATGGTGCGAGGAACCATGGGGCACGATGGCCGACGCAGCGCGTGCCCAGTGGCAGGCTGGCACGGAGCACGGCTAGCAAGAGCACTGTTTCTCTGGCAACCGTCTGAAGCAGCTCACAACCAAATGTCGTTGGAGGAAAAGAAAAGGTCAACTCATAAGCTATTCTACCGTTAGTTTGTCACCTAGCAAAACACGAACGACAAATACTTGAGAGCTGAACGAAAGAAGATGAAACACTTAGGGAGCACGCTTTCATCTTAGTCGGCCTGGTGCTTCAGTAAAGTGCACGTCTGCCTGGCCACAGCTGCCCACGTAAGAACCGAGGAGAAACCCACGGCACTTATCTCGCTCTTGTCCAAGGATGTCCCAGGACCCAGCTGACCTAACCCCAGAGATCCAAAGCCACTGGTGGCCTCCAAGCGCAGCCACGGCCTGGTCCCTCTTTCAGGGCCTCCTCCCAAGGCAGAGCAGCGAGGGGTGGGGGAGATGACAGAGGTCAAGACAAGCTCCACTAGGCAGCTACACAAAGCCGCAGCAGCTGGGTTTCAAAGTACCTTTCATGAGTGTAATTGCAGAATTCTGCCACGGACCTTTGTTTAACATCTAACTCCTCCCCAGGCCTCCTTCCCACAAGGGCAGGCGTGGTGTCTATCTTACTTCTTGCGCTTTGCTATACGGACTCTGGTGCTTACAGAAGACCCAGCTGTTTTGGAATGAATAAAAGACCGCATGAATGCTCCACCTGTCCAACACAATCTGATGTCCAGACCTGGTCCTGAGCTGTCAATCCAGAAGAAGACCCTGATCTCAAGAAGTGCAGAGGCCTCTCGGAGGAGCTGGCCGCTCCAAGTTAGCTGTGTAACGGGGCCTCTGTCAGGGGCAGGGGCGCTGCAGGAGAATGGGAGGGTTTATACAAAGCGGGGGTGAGCGCTAAGAAAGAAGACGAGGCTCTGGGAAAGTATGAGAGGAGCGTGACCCGGTGATAGGCCAAGTGTAAGGCTGGCTCACTCGGGAGAGGGATTCAAAGACTAAACTGAACCGGAAGCTGCCGAAGGTTGTAGGTCACTGCGCAGCGCTCGCCCACGGACTGCTGCTGCGGAATGAACCCAGCTGCTTGGTCTGCACGCTCAGCAGGCGAGTCAGGGATTCCAGCGGAAGTCCTCGGCACTCACTTGCTGCCCGGCTGTAGCATTTGGAGATACCACCTGCCACAGACTCCTTCTGGACTCTTACGAGGAGCTAGAGCTTGCCCAAATGGAAGAGAGCCAAAAACTACAGGAGTCCAAATGACAGTTTTGGATGTCCAAAATCAGCAAGAGGGAGACTAGCTGATTTGGTTTGAAATAGGAATGCTAACGATATTTCACAGAGGAGCGGGCTGTATCTCACATCAGATGGACAAGCCCAAGTCACCAGCTCCAAAGGAAGGACAAGAGCAGGGTCAGAGGCAGCCGAGGCAGAGAGAAAGAGGGACGGTCGGTGCTAGGCGTATGCGGAACCGGACTCATATTCATTGTAAGTGGAAGAGCGGGGAGGTGAAGGGATGCACAGCGGGTCTTGGGCAAGTGCGTCTCTTCGAGCCAGGTGCTGCCCGCTCACTTTTCTTGTTGTCTGGCTCCCGGTAGAGAGACATGTTACGCCACCTCTTTGAAGGTGCGTGGCCTGACCTGGCCTGCCTCCTCCAAACTGGCCTTCCTTCCAGAACTTACTTGAACTCTTTAGTCTTCCAGAAGACAATCTGGGAGCTGCTGCATAAGTGCAGATGAAATCATCAGATATGATAGCTACTTTGAGCAGAGAAAAAGAAAAGTGGCCTATAGCATTTCTGAAGCATCTTTTCCTCCCAGGTGCCATGACGTGTATGTGGGATAGATTATGTCATCAAAGGCCTCAATAGCAAACTTCCAGATGGGTTTCCTTGTCCACCTCTGACAGACGCTAACCTGAAGTCCCCCAGTGGGAAAAAGGGGGTTCAGCTTGCTTGGAAAAGCGAGGAGCAGGCTCACTCACTGGTAGCACAAAAACAAGACGGGGTTATTTTTGATCTGTCTTGGCACAGGCGAAAGCGGCTTTCGGGAAGACCCAGGGCTTCCATTCCACCATGCCAAGCCGGTGTTGCCCAAGGATGGGCCACGGGCCAGGCAGTCAGGACTGCCAGTATCCTGTCTCATCGCCTGGCACAGGAAGCTGGACTCAAGTGACGATCTGTACTCCAAGGGAGGATGCTCCAGGCCGTCTGACACACACATGCTTCCCCGGGGAGCAGCTCCCAGGCTACGCTGGTCCCACCAAAGCACCCATATTTTTAGCTACTTGCTCACTCATTCAGCAATAATTCAGTGGGCGCCTACTAGGCTCAGGGCTGGGCAGGCGCTAGGGAGACAGATGAATTTGACCCAGTTTCTAGTCCTGAAGGCGCTTCAGCTCAGCGATGACAGGAAAACCAACGTCCTGGATGAAGCAGGAGGGCGCCGGGCTGGGATCTGCGCTACGGTGCTGAGTGGGGCACGGCTGCTGTCCTCAGGACATCAGGGAGGGAGTGGCAGTGCCAGCCAGCTCGCTCACTGCCTTGCACGCGGCCAGCTCGCTCGCTCCCCCGTGTACCGACAGTCGCACTTCTACTCACTCATTCACACAGCAGCTCGTTTATTCTTGGTTGCGCGCACACACACACACACACACACACACACACACACGGAATCGCCAACCTGTTTCCTCCTTCACGAACTACGGTGCATTCACCCATCCAGTCACTTGTCCACTCCTGCAGTCTCCCTTTCATCCACTGCTGGATTTATTTCCTCGGTCAGCGCGGTCAGTGCTTCCTCTCCCGATGATGTGCGCATCCATCCACTCACTCGTCCTGGACGCATTCATTCGCTCTTTCAGTCACTGGGTCCATGGGGCTCATTCCCTCACTGACACTCAGCACTGATTAACTTCCATCCATCCACCGACTTACGGACCCACGCAGTAATTCTCTGACTCCTTGATCCCTGCACGCGCTCCCCCACCCATTTGTCATCTATCGACCCGCTGACCTATTGCTTTTTCTCTTCATCCAGGCAGGGACTCACTCCCCGTCACTCAGTCATTCAGCCTGCACTTCTCTCCTTGCACTTGGCCTTGTCTATCCCCTAACATGTCATTCGCGTCTTGATTTAGTCACAGGGGAGCTCGCTGTTGATTTGCTCATTTGCAGAATTCCTCACATTCTCACCACCACACTGAGTCATTCCCTAGCTTCTCAAGTCTCACACCTCACTCACTCATTGAGCCCTCCTTTACGCATCTACTCATTCTACAAATGTCAGGACACGGCGTGCTCTATGTACGGGCACAAGGGGCAGGGTTGCGATCCGGGGCAGCCAAGTGATTTCGTTATTGGCTTAAGATTCTCCGCTTCCACAAAGCATCTGGAACTTAACACTGAGCCAACGGCTTCTTTCTGCACCTCTGGAAAGCCCATCTGCTTCCCCCATAATGTTGAATTGTTGGATTTATCGGAAGATCTCCATTTAATCCCACGGAGGTACTCAAAGATGGGATTAAATTCATTCATGACTTCCATGCCTGACACAGGATCTGACAAGGATTTGAGATAATAGCTGTTGAGCTGAAAATAATACTTTAATATTTTATTTTAGCGTTCTGTCAGATGCCAAGTGCCAAGGCGGAAAAAACCCATAGGATACGGTGGCCTCTTACCAACACATGCAAATAAAAAGGCTCGGTAGAATTTGGGCCTGACATAGAAAAATAATAACCCATGTAATAACCCATGCAAATACCACGTAAGAAATTCCGTATTAGTATGTATGCGATGCTATCTACTATTAAAACAAAGACGCAAAACACGAAGAGTTACTTTCACAGAAGTCAGCACTATGAAACTAATAATTATACTCCTAGGTTTAACTCATTTTAATCTCTGGTCTATGATGTGACCACTTTTAATTCACTTTTTCTTTGATTGATTTACTAAATACTGACGATAACTCCAGGAAATCCAAAATATACAAGACAATGAGTTCTTAACATGTGCTTCTGACTTCTTTATACAAAAGTAACAGATTAAACCTCTTTGGTTAAGTAGATTTCAAAGAAGTGAAATTAAATTGATCATTATTCCGATTTCATGAAGCATTTTATTACTGAAATAATATTGGCCACTTAATTTTCTCTATATATGGACTTTCCCTTTTTATTAACCTTATCATTTTCCAAAAGAAAGTGAATAAAGAATCTACAGCCAAACAAGATGAGGGAATTCACTAAATCTTTCTAAGGACTTAATGCTCAACGTTGAGTAAATCCTGACTTCGTGACATAACCTCATGACTGCTGTTACAGCTTGTATCCTGCTGTCTCCCCAGAGCTTCATGTGTCCCCAGGGGGGCTCTGGGGAGGTCACTGGAACATGGGGATGTGACAGTCAGTGGATTAGCCCCCTGATGAGTTATAGCTTCCTGTGACCGGAAAGTGAGGGACAGGGGGTGTGGGGGCGGGGCCCGGAAGGGTCTACCTTCTTCCCCTCTCCTATCTCGGAGCCCGGTGACTGTGAACTGAAACTTCTACAAATTGATCCAAAATAAACCGCTCCTCCTTTAACTTGTGGGGGTCAGGTATTTTGCCCCAGCCAAAAGAAAGTAACTAAGACAAGTGATCTCAAATGAACATTGTATTCACTAGCATTTTTACTTGTTTATGGATTATCTTCAATAGAACCATAAAACCCAAGGGAAAGAGAAGCTGGAAGATCTGTGGCTAAGACTAGAATCCATCTATAATCGCCTTAGCATTGGACATACTCTAAACCTATTTTTATTCATGGATCTCAGTTAGTCAAAATGAATTAACTGTGCTATTTGTCAAGACACTTTCTTATGACTGGCCTTTACAAGGCCTTGTTTGATTTTATAATGACACTGAGAGATTTATTCTTTTTAAAGAGACGATCTGTAACAAAAAGGCCAATCAAGAATAAAAATTTAACCTGCTGTGACTTACCCGGATCTGCGCTGTTCCTGGCCACGTGAGAAAAGCTCGCGATTTTCATCCTTTCCACGATAATTAAAGATGACAAGGGACTTCCGGTCTGTGGGTACAGAGCAGATACACAAAGAATGAAATACCCTCATCACTGGCACATGCTCCGTTTTCATTATTTGGCTCACCATTTACTGGTTTACCTGCTTTCTTCTTTCTGAATCAAACACCCAGAGAAGCACATCAACTGTCGAACACACCTAGCTGCTTGTGACACCAAATAGTAACAACTTCCTTCTGTTTTTCCTCCCCACTGGACTAAGGCATTTCTGAACTGAATGCAGCGCACTCCTTGCTTTCTTATTTTGACCTCTTTTATTTTCTTCACAAATATATATGTTTATCGACCCATTCCTTAATCACTCATCATATAAAATCAGTAGCTATGAACTCCAGAAAGATTTCCTTGAATTTCCCTGAAATCATTCCGACCAAAGTCAGCCATGAATTCTTTTTTGTAATGGGCTTCAGTTCTCAGAAAATGATTGATCATCATCTTTATTCAAATACACCCCACTTGTATCATAGTTCCACAGGAGGCCCTCCTGCATTTAATCTGAACAACCCACTAATGTCACAGAGAGCAACCCGAAGACCACGGCCACACTCAGCCGCTGAGGTTCTGACTCCCTGAATGAGTGACAGCCCAGATGCTTATCAGAAAAAAAGAATGTTTAACTAATCAAAAAGAAATTTTAACTTTTATAAAATTAATGAAAAGGCCGAGTTTTTTCTCATACTTCATTTGTATTAAATTGGATTAATTTTGGTTCATAACACATTCTCATCCTCAGCCTATACGTGGCCTCCTAAAATTTAATTATCTTTTGTAATGATGGTCCAGACCACGAGCTGACCATCCAAACCGAGAACTTTATTACTTACAATGCAAGGTATTCTCCTCACCCAGAGGGACAAGGCACAGATCTTCACGATCGGAGAATAATTTAATCAGCCGTGGTGCGTGCACCCTGGGGAACGAAAAGAGGGCATTAACAAATGAAAAGCCCAGGTCTGGGCTTAATTTAGTGAACACGAAGTACCCATCCCAGAAATTAACTATAAACAATGATTTATGCCACATTCTTATCTGTGGCTCATGAAAAAGGACCTGCATTTTATTGCTTAATGTATGCAGTTATCCATTTTAATAATACTGTGAACATCCTGAAAGGAACCACCCAGCGTTAAGAAGACCTGTGAGTATTTCAGGCTCCAGATGCCACGTCCGCCACCCAAAGCGGTTCATGTACAGACTTTCTGGCAGATAACTCCCGCTGTGCCAACCCAAATTCTCAACTCAGCCTCACGCGGGACCCTCAGCAGTGACATCTCACACCTTTACATCCTGCTGCCAGTGCTCTAAACAGACCGCTGCCCGCCCCCCCACCGCCAAAAAAGACAAACACTCGGATTGTGACATTGAACCATGAAGGGGTTCAGCATTTCACAATGATTGTTAGCTAAATTATGCAGGTGACAAGAGACAGAGAGAGAGAGACAGACAGAGGGGGAGAGAGAGATAAAATAATTCTTTCATGACTTTAAAATTTTTATGTGAATATCCAAGAGACCTAGTCAAAAAAAAAAAAAAAAAAAAAAGAGAAAACAAGGGGGAATAAGCCAAAATCTCTCCAAACGTCCCCTTAGTTTGAGTAGCTGTTTATACTTAGGTGTTGATGAATTCATGAAATCATTTATTACAGGTTCTCCTAATAAAGGAAACATCAACTCACCAGTCTAGAGCAGGAGACAGGTGATTACTATTATCTATATGAGCTTTACCCAAACCAGGGAGCATCCGTGATTGAATGATTTATTTATTTGTTGGTTCATTTGTTTATTTATTTATTTATTTTTATTTTTTTTCTGGTACTGGAATTGAACTCACGACCTTGCGCTTGCCAGGCGGGTGCTGCGCCGCTGAGCTAAATCCCCAGCCCTTGATTGAATAATTTATTAATGAACCTCAGTGCTACAGGATGCTATAAAATATTATAATCCCACAGCTGTATACATGGCAGACATCCTAATCCTAATCCCTGGTGTGTAACACATTTTCATCCCTGGCCCTTGTCAATTTTGTGTATGTGTGGGGACATTTATTCATCTTTTTAAGGACACAAGGAATACCTAGGAACGACACACCCGTGCCAAGGACAAGAACTTAGCGACTTACTGACATGGGTCTTCCTGCTTTGCAGCCAGAGACTCACCAGATGGGGTGTTAGTCAGTAGGGCCCAGACTGGGGCGGGCAAAGTAAGTGCTGAGCAGAGTAAACCAACAGATCGCAGTTTCGCTTTAACAGTCTCATGACTGCAAGGTGAGTGGATTTACATTAATTTTAAACTTTCAGTCATATCCTTTTTGCAATTAGACAAAAAACAAACCTCCTTTTTGTCACATCTATGTATTTATCAGCTCTGCATTGTAAGTGGACACATTTAAATCCAGCAGTTCAATCAAGAGCAGAAATTGTCTGCTAATCCTCCACCGTACACATAACCACCTTGCTCTCTCGACCCTGCATGGACAGAGATAAATTCATCTAGGTGATTGCTTCAAAGAAATTTTGTGCCAATGAACAATATTTCATCTTGTTGTTTTATTCATCTATGGATAAAATAATTCGGCCACCAATTTATGCTTTTTGAAGAGGTAAAAGGATGTTTAAACTCTGAAAAGACCAAGATATGAATGATTATGCATACATCTCTGCATCCTTATCAAGAAACTTGTAAGAGCCAACATTTTGTCTTAAAAAGGACATAATCATCGGAACTGGTTGAATCAGAGCTATTATTTCAACAGATGCTCATTATAGCCCATATTGTGTTCCTTTTAGCTTTTTGATTATTATCCTTATTCATTTGTTCACTAAGAAGATAAAATCAATGCCTTTTACAGACTCAAGACAATAATAGCACAGACAGTGGTTCAGCGTATATTGCTCCCCATGGAAGAGATAACAGACAGTATCATTGTGGAGAAATTTAGTGAGCACAATCATTCCTGCTATCTAACAACTTTTCTTCACTGACCACCTTTAATTTCAATAATGCTTAGTCTTTTGTCATGTAAATGACTTTCCTAGGTAGTAATGAAATAATCAGCCAGCCAAAGACAACCAAAATATGAACAATAGCAATTCACACACCTGTCTCCATGTTCCTCATCCTGAGAAATTAAAAACAACAACAAAAACACAAATGTCAACTCCTGAGAAATAGATTACTAGGAAAATTTATCTCATTAAATGTGCTATTGTTGGGTCAGGCACAGTCATATTTTTATTCACTTAATCCTATTTCTTGAGCTCTTTATACACTAATTCTTTTGTAATAATATAATCATGCATAAACCATAAAAGAACAAGAAAGGGTAAATGGATATTTTACAACTGTACAAAAGATTGTTTCCAAAAGAGAGATAGCCTAGGTTTCTTCTTTGTTGGAACACAACCTTCCTGAAATATAGTATTTATCACCCCTGACTCACAGGCCAACCCTCATTACCACTGGCACAGGATCCCGAGCTTTTCTCTTCAGTTTACTTTGTCTGCTATTTATTCATTAATTCACTGCTTCATAATAAACCAATATACATGAGTTAGGGCAAAAAAAACCAAAAAAACAAAAAAGACTCATGATATTCCTGACATCTCAATACAGATTGTTTCCCACGTGAACGTGATCTGGTTTTTGATCTCAGTATTTTCCAAGTTTTACTCTATAGTGTTTCTCGTGAAGCTCAGTTTCATTACTAGGCCGTGGCTAGCCTTCTTTGATTATATTTCCTACACGTTTACAACATCCAGATGCTGTGGTTCGCAGTCAGATGTGCCCCCAAATCCTCATGGATCATGGCAGTATGAAAGTCGTCAGCAGCTTTTCTTTCTTTGACGAGTTACTCACATGGGCTGTCTTGCTGGTAATGCAGAGGTGCACACATGGATCTGTCCACAGAAGAATCACAGCAGGACGGTGTTCATTCTCAGGAGTAGAGAGCACAAGGGACGATTAAAAAAGAAAAAAGAAAGCATTATTCGTATTGCTCTTCATATTTTATTTTTCATTTAGTCAGTCATTTAGGTCATTTGAAATGCCATTTATTTTATTTTGTTGTACATAGACAGATAATACCTGTCATGGCACAGACACAAAGCACAATGATTGATACTTTAACAAACATGTATATGAGGTGTGATCCACAATGGAATGCTTAGACTTAAACTATGTTTACAGTACAAGACATATTATCACCAAACCCCTCAAAATACTTCCCCTCAATTTGTACACACTTTTACATCATTCTTGCCATTTTGGGTTTGTTTTTTTTTGGAATCTGGAATCGAGCTCAGCACCTCACGGTTGCCAGGCAGGCACCATGCCGCCGAGCTATATTCCAAGCCCCATCTTGCCACATTTTGAAGCAGTTCTGGAAGTCTTGTTTTGCGAGTATGTCTATTTGCACTGTCCTGAATGTATGAATGTCCTGAATTGAAATATTTACCTTCTATGTTCATTTCCACCTTGGGAAAACTCCCTTGGTGCCAGATCTAGCTAACAAGGTGGATGAGGACTCACTGTCATGTTTTTGTGGTCCTGCCTTTCTGTCGATGACCCTGGGCGTAGGATTCACCTTATTCTTTATCTCACATTGTGAAGACACTCAAGAAAGAGTACTCTAGAACTGCTTCTGACTGTGGCAAGCATGATGGGATAAGTGTGCTTGAAGTGAGGAGGGGTGGATTTTCAGGGGATTAATGGCAATGTGTGTTTTGCTGTAATAATTTTTTAAAATTTAAACATTCACCATATATGTTGATCATCCTCTGTGCATTCCCAACTGAACTGGTCACTGAGATACAGTGGCTGTCCCTGATGACATTGTGTCCTTTTTATTAATACGCTGAATATTCTCATGCAAACCACCAGAACCAAGACAAGAAGGCTATTCCTCACATGCACCTTCCCACCTGACCGCACAGAAGTCCTGCAACCTGCCCAAGGCACCCTCGCAAAGGAGCGGAGAGCACAGACACAAAATGGAGACAGTGTCACTGCTGCTCCCTGAATTTCACCGGTTTGTTCGTCATTTTGATAATTATTCTTTGGAATAGATTGATTTCACTTTTCTCAGAAAATAATTAATTTCAAATTTGTGGCTACTGCAGACGTGGATCACTGTCTCTAGTTTGTACTGTCTCTACCATCCTTAGCCAAAGAGGGTACAGGTACATCAAACTTACTTCCCTCTGAATGTCACTGTCTTCTCCAGAGACCAATGTAATTCTCGCCTACCCAACGGGACAATTACTAGGCAGTTATCCAGATTTACACATTTTGCCTTTATGTATTTATACATTTGTTTACGGATTTTCACACTGCCTAGGTTAGTCTTCTTTTTCTCCAATACTTTCTATACTCTCTGCTGATTAAGTCGTTAGTTTACTAATTATATTTGTAAGCCCTACGAACCACACAACCTAAAGAACTCTGCCATTCTTAACCTATCAATGGGGTCATTGTAATATTGATATGTTTGATTAATAATATCCAGTTTTTCACATATGCATTATCAATAGACTACTTCAAATGACTCCCATGCATTCATATCACTGGGAAACAGCTCATCTTCACTGATTATAGTATGTACTATTAATAAGTCATCAACCACTCTTAAGCAAGCCACTGAAACCAAAACAAGCATGATTATTGCCTCTGCAAAGAGAGTAACTGACCTTGAAAGAATCCGCCAATCTTCAAGGTATGTTCATTCTGGAGAGTATGTAACAGAGAAGGTAATAACAAAATTAAGGCACTGTCAGTACTGACCCCTGCTTGTTACTTATCATTAGTCATTTGGGGGAATATATTTGCGCACAAGACAATGAATAATTTCAATCTCTCCACCGGCCCACACCATGGACATTGTGTATAATATATGTCTAGATAATCTTCACCCAAAGTGGTGACAGAATGTTTTATATTCACATACTTTTCTTGCCGCATCGTCAATGTTTAGAATTGGACAGTAGTTTATTCACGTTATTTCTATTTGTTTAATGATTCCCAGATTGACCCAATTATAAGGACAGAATAAAACTATCTAATCACAAGAAAAAATGAAAACATTGTGTTTCACTGACATCTTACTACAGGATCACTTAAAGGAAAGGGAAAGGACCTGATCTCTTCTGTAACGGACCCAAAGTTCCAGACACGTATTCATCTGACTCCTTCGCCGCCAGTAGTCATCATCGACCCCAAACTGGTCCTTTCTTTTTCTAAACATTTTTATATTTGTGTCATAATTAATTCCTTTACACACTAATAATAACTGAAGACCTAGTACTCAAAAAAGTAGAAAAGTCTTGCTATGCTTAGTCTGTAAAGGGAGGTACTACTGTTGTTACTTATGATCAGTATTTCATAGCTAATGGAATGCTTCACATCACTCTCATATATTTCGTTGGGATACAGTGGCTGTCTTTGAGGATGTTATAGACTTTTAATAATACATTTGAACCCCCTTAAGCAAACCACCCAAACTAAAGCCTATATGATGACTATAGTCTTCCTGTTCTCAACTGAACACGTGAGAACAGAAGAATCCTTACATCAATAAAATTCATTCAAGTACACACAGCAGAAAAATGGTAATGAAATTGAGACATTTTCACTCTTGACCTGACCGTCACCTTCATTTAGGCAGTAATTTTGAGAATATATTTATTTCATTATCTCTTAAATGAATAATTTGAAACTTGGCAGGGAACGAAAACATGAATATTGTCTATAATTTATATTATCAATATCATAATTAGCTAAAGAGATAGCAGATATGCATGACTCCACTTTGACCTATAGAGAATTTCTTTTTGCACTATGTATTTTTACAACTGAACCACACTGTCTCTTATTCATCTTTATCTATTTACATTTTTATTACTTCTCATACTGTTCCAATGATAAGAATAGGGTGAAAATGCAGCAAAATAAAGACCAAAACCAAATCTACCTGTACTGTGGACATCTATGAATACAAAATTAAAATGGTAAAATCTGACTTTGCAAAAGGACCTCAGAGCTCCAGAGACATAATCATCATGTACAACTTATACGCCATCACTGGCCGACATCTATCGCAGATATGTTCTTTTCCTCTATTCATTTCCACAGTTTGTGATTGGTTTATTTCACTAACAAAATTTAAATACTATTATTCCCAAGCCCAAGAAGAGTGTTGACATTCCTAATCTGTATACAGAAGGATTCTAACCTGGATCCTTGATGTTCATGCATGAATTCCCAGCACAGCATTTCACATCGGATCCATCATCAGGGGAGAGCTGATCATCTCTGATGACATCATATTCAGGGAACGCAAAACTCCGCCCAAGTCCAAACAAGAAGGCTATACTCATGTGGGCCCACAGCTGGTGCAGAACATGAGACCATGGAGACCTCCATCGATGCAAACACCATGTCCATTGTGAGCAGGAGAGAGAAGAGGTCAACAAAACGGAGACCTTGTCACTACTCATCCTTAATTCTTATTTATTCTTAGTCATTTAGACAGTCTTCTTCGGAGTATGCTTAAGTGATTACCTTTTAGGAAAATGGATAATTTTGACTAGCCTTTCACCAAGAATATGGATATTGTCTCTAATTGATTGTCTCTATACCACCATTAGCCAAAGAGAGGAGAGACACAGAACACCACTATCACAAAATCTCAAATTGTGACATTCTTGTCATTGACCCTGATTTTCTCCCCTTTCTAGTCACTAATTTAGGCAATTATTTATACGAAAATATATATTTCATTTTATTTTAAGAAAATAAAAAATTGGTGTCAGATGCACAAGCCGGAACATGATATTGTTTGTAATTTGCATTGTGATCCATCATTAGACAACAAGGTGACACACAGGTATAATTTAGCTTTGAACTAAACAGATTTCAATATGTATAAATAGTATTTTTCCCTCACAATGCATTTTTATAATTAGACAATACTCAGTTTTATGCATTGGCGTGTATGTTTATCGGGTTATTCTAAAAATTGAATAGAAATTCGCAAATACACAGACCAAAACCAATCCAACAGTGCTGTCATAGTAACATCGCTTGCAACAGAATCTGACCTTTGCTAAAGACCTCAGACTTTCAGGGAAAGTATTCATCATTTATAATTCAGAAGTCAGCAGTAGTCACCACCGATGCAGGGCTAGTTAGCGCTGCCACAATATATGTTAATTACTTCATTATGTCACTAAAAATTGTAATGCCATTGTTTGCAAAACCCACAACAGCCTTAACATTCCTAATCTGTATATAGAATCATTCACAAATGAATGCCTGTTTCATTAATTAACCTTGAGTTTTCATAGATACAGTATCAATCAAGTACTTCACATAGCCTTCGCATCACCGCTGTTGTTTACAGTCGGTTATACACCTCTAGTACTACATTAAATAATCTCAAACTACATTAAGTAATCTTGAGACACATTAAATAATCTCAAGCAAACCACCTAAGCTGAGACAAGAGGGCTGGACGCTCTTCACACTGCCCCCGGCCCCTTCTCAGGAAGGGCAGACAGAGACCCTGACCACGGAGGAGTCTTCCCACCTACACTGCATGGCACACCCGCTGAGTAGAGAACGAAGAGGACAACAGGACTGCCCCCTTCTACCTTCTGCCCCGACTTCCCACCTCTCATTATCTGGCAGCCAGCATTTTTCAGAGCACATTCACACCATCGTCTCTTGAGTCACTGCATAATATGAACCTGCCACTAGAACACAGTCTGTAATCTGCACCACTGGAAGGTCAGAAGCTGAGGAATGTCATATACCACCTAAATCATTCCTCAACATGTGAGTTTATCCCTCTTGTGCCTGTTTAAATATACAATTATTAATTTAGCTTATTAAGCCTTGCACTTATTCAAAAATATATAACCAAACCAAAACAAATAATTCAGTATTTTTAAATTTTGTCTCCAGGGTTGTTTAAATCAGAAGGAACAGGCCAGACTTCACTGATGACGAGTGTCAGAGTCCCAGATGTAGACTCATCGCATCTGACCCCCATGCCACTGGTGGTCATTATCAGTACCATTCTGTGCGCTGGCTGATTCATTAATTCACTACTGATAGTTCACATTATGATTCAAAAACTCCAAGAATATACCTAATATTCCCAAGCCACAAAGATCAAGAACAAACTCATTCTATATTTCTGCCAGACATGATCAGCACCAATCAAAAGCAAAATTTGACGATTGTGATGAACTCTGAGCTCCAGACACACATTCATCCTTTACTCATATGCCACCAAAAGTCATCACTACTCCAGGGCAGATTCTACCTATCTCTGTTCATACCTACTATGTTTGCGAATTACTTCAGTATTTCACTAAAAATTTCAAACACTATGGTTCACAACTTTGATGTCTTTATCATGTTAGAAGACTGATATATCTGTTTCACTAATTATCCTCAATTATTTGTTTATGCACCTTCAAAAGAATACTTCATCTGATCCCTATATCCGTCATGAGGACACACCACCCTCACTGAGTACACGATAAACTTTGTAGTAACATATTGAACACTCTCAAGCACCACCACAAACCACAACAAGAGTGCTGGCTGTCACTCATGTGGGTCCACCCGCTCTTTCCCGCAGGTCCAGACAGAGCGCCTGACCCTGAAGGGTTCCTTTCTCCAACACTTACGGTGTGTCCGCTCTGAGCAGTAGACACCAGAGAGAATGGCAACAAAACTGAGACCGTCCACCTTTCATTTTCACTTCTTGCTCCTCCACATGTGTTTTGAATTGGTCAGTGTCTCACCCAGTTTACCTCTATTGAATTATGTATTTGTTTACTGATTCTTGTATTGATCCGATTATAAAAATACAATGAAAATGACCACCAAGAAGGGTGAAGACATTCCATTGTTCTGAAATCTGTTCATGGCACAGTTTGAAATGGGAAACTGGTTAGATTTCTGTGAGGTTGACTAGGGTTTCAGACAAACATTCATTGCCTCTGACTCATAAGACACAGGTGGGGACCATCGATCGGGACTGGTCTTCTTTTACTCCAATCATTTCTACTTTGCCTATTGATTAATTCCTTGATTCACTAATTGTAATTACAAGCCCTATGCTTCACAAACTCTGAAAAACCTTGTTGTTTCTAAGCTGTATATAAATCACTCTAACATTGATAAATCTGTTTCATTAATTATCCTCAGTTTTTCATATATGCATTATCAGTTCAATAATTCTTATCACTCCCACATCTATCACAGGCACCGAGTTCCAACCAATAACTATGCTGCACACTTCTCAGCAGTACCCTGAGTATTCAAGCAGACCTTCAAACCCAGACAAGAAGGTGCACTATACTCACACTGGTCATGTGCTCCCTCCCCAAAGGTGCAGACAGAGTACCTGACCACGCAGGACTCCTCCTGCACACACAGTAACGCCATTCTAGGGGGCAGGGGGCACAGAAGATGACCACAGAATTGAGAGCTTCTCACTACTGATTCTTGATTGACCCCTTACCATTTGTCAGTCAACTAGGCAATCATTATTTTGAGTTTTGTTTTCTGTTAAGAAAATGAACAATACTGAACTCGCGAGTGAAGCATATCATGAATAGTGTGTGTAATTTAGTGTCTATACCATCATTAGGAAAAAAGATATAAGTATGTACCATTCACTTCTCTTTATGGATTATTATTCATTATTTTTAACTTATATTAATAGTATTTGTTGCCTTACCATATTTTCATAATCAAAGTTTTTTACATACTGTACGTTAATATATGGATGCTTTCATTGAGCTAATTATATATGGAATGAAATTCAGTTAACAAAAGCTCAAAAATAAAAATCCTGCCTGGTGTGCTGGTGTATGCCTGTAATCCCAGCACTTGGGAGGCTGAGGCAGGAGGATTGCTGTGCATTTGAGGCCAGCCTGGGCTTCCTAGTGAATTCAAGGCCAGCCTGGACTACACAGTGAGACCCTCTCTCAAAGAAAAAAATAGAGAGAGATATACTCTATATCCCTGACAACTATCTGCAGGACCCCCAACAGAAGGCTGGACCTTTTAGGGGCTGGACCTCTGAGTCCCAGACAAGCCTTCGTTGTATCTAACTCACACCCCACCAGTGGAAGTCTTCAAAAAAGGATTGGTCCTCTTTTTTCTCCATTCACTTCTATATTGTTTAATAATTATTCAATTACTAATTATAAATATATTAATAAAACATACTTAGTTTTTCATGTATTAGTTAATAATATATTGCTTCAATTGCTAAAGGACATTTGAGTGTCTGATTATATGATATACATCTAGTCATATACTGACTACATATATAGACATTATGAAAATTGGTTAAGTACCTGCGTGATTAAGTTAATAGCACAATGAAAGCGAGAATGAAAGAATACGATCAGTTTCCTTTTCTTCTCCCTTCTGCTCTGCACTCACAGAGCAGACACACTGGAGCTAGGGGGAGCCCTGCTCCGTGGTCGTATTTTTTTCATCCCAGCAAAAGTCTATGTTAGCAGCAGAAGGACCAGTATCAGAAATAGACAAAATTCTCAGTTTAGATCGCAAGGGTGCTTTCCAGGTGTCATTTGCTGAATTGAGCAGGTCCTTAAATCATTTTTCATAATGTAAATACAGTTTCTCTTAACAAAAAACTCCTTCCAGCTGGGAACTGACCCAGAACAATAAAACTGACTCCTACTTATCAATGTCTGTGATCCCAAGGCAAAGAAGTGGTATGCTTGATTCAATTTTATTCTTAGTGGACCTCAGTGTTCTGCGGTTTTATTAATAAGACTTCTTATATCAACACAAATCCTCAGAGCTGAGCAATGTTTGCCTTTCCTTCTCACCATTCTCATCTACAGTCCTTTATTGATTTAGTATCGATTCATAAATAAGGAGATACACAAAGCCAGGTGAAGTGATATAAGCATGTAATCCCAGCCACTCGGGAGGCCGAGGAGGGTGGGTAGCATGAGCCCAGGAGTCTGCGACCAGCCTGGGCATCACAGCATTGCAAGGTGCCATGGATGAAAGACGAGAAAAACGTACACACAAAAGATCTTCAGTAGCCCTAAAAGTCATTTACACAATCATTTACAAAGAGCCTAAATCTTTTTCATTAAGTGAATTCAGTCTTTCGGTTATAGAGGGATTAAAGTAGTAATTTTTGCTGATATATTAGACATGGTGTTAAACGTTGAAAGTTGGCATTGGAATCACTCAAACCAAGACAGGAGTATGGCTCCTACTGCCTTCCCTGCTCCCAACACCTCAAGGATACTCTGAGCAGGGATGGAAAATCCTCAACTCAGCCTAAGTCTGTCCACTCTGAGCATGGAGCAGACCACATGACTTTTTTTTGGTCTTTTTGACACAGGGTCTCACTATGCAAGTTCAGGCTGGCCTTGAGCTCACTATGTAGCCCAGGCTGGTCTCGAACTCACGACAATCCTCCTGCCTCAGCCTCCTGATGTGCTGGGATTACAGACGTGAGCCACTACGCCCGGCTAGAGCAGATGATTTTTAAAACCTGAGACATTCTCTTTACTGATCTATAAATTCCTCCACCTGTGTATATTTTCATTCAGGTATTTATGTATAGTGGATAGCATTTATTTTTCTTTTAACAAATCAAACACCAAATATGCAACTAGCTCAGATCGACCATTATTACCTATGACTTTCTCTTACTATACTTGGTCATTGACAAGCTGTACGTAATGAAATATGTTTGCTGAATTATGATTATTCATTCCAATTTCTGAGAATATTATTTTTTCTTATTAGAATAAATTTCCTTATTATTATAAATTTTATACATTTATATATTTTCCAAATATTCACCCTTCTTCATTATATAGGTATTTATTCACTACGATATTACTTTTAATAATTCACACCTGCCAAAAAAGCAAGATCAGTGTATCATGCGGACATTAATTTTTTGGATGGTGTGAGCAGCAGCAATGGGCATACTGACCTCGGTTCACAGGCTCGTAACGCACAGGTACAGCGACAGTGCTCCTGTCCACAGGAAGAGGAGCCCGGAGGCCATTCTGAAGAGTACAAAGCAGAGCAGATGATAGCGCAGCTGAGACTCTCCACCGCGGACCCATGCCATGCCCTTTCCCTTCCTTAGTTTCTCAGGGAGTCATTATTTAGAATGCATTGAAACTGGCAGCGACTAAGAACACAATTGTTTAATTCACTTTGTCATGCACAACAACGAAGACCACCTCTAGGTCCCGCTATGCTTGACATCTCTATCTGATCCTTCCTAACCTGAGCAATGGACAAGGCTCCTTGCCTGAGACCTCAAAGTTTCAGAGACGAGGCAGTGATTGTTTTGACTCTTACGCCACCCAGCATCCATCACTACTCCAAGAAAGGTCCACTTGTTCTACAGGGCATACTGACTACTTCAGAAAGTCACTAAAATAAATTTAAAGCATCGTGATTCACATACCGCCAAGAAAAGTCTTAATATCCCCAAAACAATCTAGGCTCATACTCTGATCCGTATCTCCTTTATTTCTTATCCTCATCATAATATACTGTGTGTCAGTTCCAGGTTGATCAGTGGACTCTGCTGGCTTCTTTGATTCCATCACACTACAGCAAATATCCTTCAGTGAAGCAATGCAAGAACATTGCATATTACATCAAATTCTGAGTTCTTATGGACTAGATGTAACCATGGAGTAGGAGCCCTTGGAAGAATACTGAAGTTATTCTGAGTCCATTCTGGGATAATTTTTCTTGGGGTTATATGAATCATGATGCTTTAAATTATTCTGAGTCCATTCTGAGGAGTATGGAGCAAAGGTGTTACTCAAAAATAATGGAGCCTTTTATCAGAGACTTAGGTAACTATTAATTGAGAATATGTCAAAAACACCAGATTGAAGGAAATAAATGGCTTCAAGTTTGCCATTGACACAAATCACCTAATCTACCCTGTCCGCATCATCATTAGCCAAAGAGATGACAGTCAAGTGTCACTAATTTCTCATTGGCATTCGGGTTTTTAACATCTGTTGCTCATATTTTTTGCCTCATCACATACTTCTATCCTTGGATGATGTGTTGTCTGTTTTACTTTGACTTCTCTGCTTGGACACACTTGTGATCCGTACAGTGATCCACCTGTACGGACAGAATGAAAGCTCACAAGAACACCAGGCAGGTTCTTCTGCGCTGGACCTCAGAGTTTCACACACAGGTTATTCATTAAGCAGGACTCACTGCTACCCCGCCAGTCGTCAACACTGGTCCAGGGAAGGCTCCCTTTTTCTTCCTTCACTTTGAAACTATTTCTTGATTAATTAATTAAATTATCATTTAAACATTATGATTCACAAAATCCAAGAGGCTTAAAATGCCCAATATGCACCCAGAATCATTCTCACTTTAGTAGATCTCTCTCATCAATCACAATAAAGAACATAATACTTTAGATTAATACCTTTGTCACTGGGCTACGGTTCACCCTCTTTGATGATATCTCATACTTTTAATAACACAGAAAATACCATAGTCCCCCCCCAATGCGCAATTTCATTTTTCACACTTTTGTTTAGACACAATCATTGTCCAGAAATACTAAATGGAGAAGTTCTGGAAAAAGCAATTCGCAAGTCTTTAAGTGAGTTCTACCACAGTACATTGCTAGTTCTCCTTTTTTTGTACCTGTCCCCGTTTATAAACACTATCACAAATATACATACACGAAAAACTTCAGTATAAATAGGTACATCATTATTCACACTTTCAGACCCCCAGAACTATGGGGGTTCTGGAAACAAAGCCCCTAGGTATATGGGAGCTACTGTACCCCTATATAAGTCACCCACATCAAATGATTTAGCAATTACTCACATTGTTCTCCAGATTCCTAACAGGTACGCAACAAAAAAGATCTTGTGATAAAACAGCATCTTTAAATCACCAGGAACAAATCCGATCTAAGGAAGATAAATCAGAGCAAACAAGTAAATAAAAATTTGAGACATTCTCTGCACTGCTCCTCACTTCCCACCTTTCATTTAGTTGGTCACAGACATGTATATGTTCTTCATAACAGACAACTTTGATCATACCCCTAAGGCAGAAAAGAAACATTGCCTATAACACAGACTCTCTGCGTTGCCTTCGTTCAGAAAGGTAAGCCTTCGTATGACATTTATTTAAAATAGCCTCAAGGGTTTTCTGAATCAGTATATATTTTTGCACTTGGACATGTTGAAAGTCTGTGCATTTTCACTTATTTATATATTTATCGATGGATCCTTTCAACACAAGGATAACACCAGATTGTATGAGCTTGAGGACCCCAACAAAACCCTTGGGTTTTCTAGCCCTGTCTGTAGGTCTGCCTCAACGGATAGCAGGGACTGCATTTCTTTTACCCGGACATCAGAGCTCTAGACAGGTATTCATAATATGTAACTCATACGCCACCCCTGATCATCACCCCATCTTTCTCTATGGTAAGATACATCTACTTATGATTTTATTAAATCTAGGAATGGAAATATGACAATACTCTATGATAAAAATTTTAAATGGTATCATTTAGAAAAAAATGAAGGTCAGCTTTCATAGCCCCAATCTGTGCATATAATTGTCCTAACATCAATGTCACATTTTTACTAGCTAGCCTCAGTTTTTGGAAGGGCATCTTTTGATACAATGCTTTGTGTATTTATCACAGGCCAAAATTGAATTCTTTAACTATATTTCACACTTTTAATAATATACTGAGTAATCAGGATAAAAAAAAGACACTGAAATCAGACAAAGAACTTTAATCACTACTCACACTAATCTCAGCACTCTTATGTAACCACAGAGATCATGAACAGGAAAAATGATGCAATCACCTCAAATGCACCCATTCTGAGAGTACAAAGCCAAGGAGATGATTTGAAAAGCTAAGAATTTATGTCCATTCATTCTTGATTCTTCTTTTGTCAGGTTGATTGTGGTAGTAATTTAGTTATTTGGTTTTTTATTGTATGTGTGTGTGTATACATATCCTACCCAAAGAAACACTTCTATCTAGAGACTAACTGGAAGCTACAGTACTCACTCTCTTTTCCTTCTATATACGGTTCTTACTTGAAGGGGTAATACTCTTTACTCGGTCTTCCATCTTGCTCCTTATTTGTCCTTTAGGTTGCTCACACATGAGAAACAATGTGATATTTAAACCTGTGTGCCCAATTTATTTCAGGTAAAATTATGACATCAAGGTGAATGCATTTATTATAAAATGACTCGAGCTTATCCTTTATAGCAGAGTAATACACCATCATATATAAATACCGCATTTTCTTTATCCATTCATCTCTTGATGGGCATATGGGGTGTCCCCAAGATTTAGCTGCTACGAAGTGTACTGCTATAAACATGGGTATGCGCACATTGCTGTGGTATGCAGTTTTCACTGTTTTGGGTAGATACCTAGTTGGGCAATAATAGTTGGGTCAGTGGATCCTCTTGTTTTAGTTTTCTGGACCATCTCCACACTGATTTCCGTAGTGGTCATACTAATTTGCCTTCCTACCCACATATAATTAGATAAACTTTACAGTGAAAATGTGAGCACTTTTAATTTCATACCTAAAAGAGGAAAGAATCTGGACTCACGGGGTTCTGTCTCCTAACCCAGGAGTGTCACAGGAGGACCAGGTCAGACGGGGTTCTTACGCCAGTACAGTGCTTCTTGCTGAAGGGAACAAACCAGACAAGGGGATATAAACACAGACGTTCATCCAATGACCCTATCTTCTATCATTTATTAGCAGTTTTTAAGGCCATCGTCAACCCAAGGAAATGTTCACTTATTTTCCACTTAATAAAACAGAGCAATGAATGACGATTAACTCCAACTGTCTATGTCATGCAGAGTCTCACATCTAACACACTTGAGCAATTCTGTAACAGATATTAACAAAAGCTTAATATTTTCCCTATTCCAGAGTTTAGTAATAATGCTTCACCGTCTTCATTTCTACTAGTTTACACACCTGTTCATTTATTGTACCCATCATTCTTTTCAATAGTTTGTAAATTCTTGGACAAAAATATCATTCTATATCCTGACATGCCTCCATACAGTCCCACGGAATGTGGGGCTGTTCAAAATTCCTACTGTGTTGGAACTCAGAATTCTACAAGCCACATGGCACCAATCCTACACACTGCTCCTAGATTGTTCCCTTCCTGTTGCCATCTCAATTGGTTTATTGATTAATTCATCAACAGCCCAAAAAACACATCAATCAAAAAATAAGAGGGTAATATGCATCAAGATCCAAAACACCCATAAACAGATTCAATTAGACACTAAATCTCTTTGTCACTGCTGTCATATATCATTTATGAAACAATTACCATAATTCTTCTAACACCCTGATGTTCAAATTGGGATTTTTGGACTTCTCTGGCTTCATTTCATACTTTTTTTCTTTTTTTAATTTAATTTTTTTAAAAAACACGCCTGCAGCTCCATTGTGGGGAGTAGGACAATTCTTTCACCCCTTTCCACTCCTTGTCCCTTCTCTTTCCCCTTTTCTTGGTCCCCTTTTAACTTGAGAAAGATCTGTCTGCCTCTTTCCTATTATCTACCTTTCATTTTACTGTTTAAATTATTTATACTTTGGGTTTCTCATATGAGAGAAACTGTGGGGTATTGAAGCTTGTATGTCCTGTTTATGTCACCTAATTCATTTCACACTTTTCAGTGGCAAACTAAAAACTTTTCAAAAGTGAACCAGCAAAGACACAAACTTCGGCACATTTGTCCCAAGGTCTGATAATGAGCTGCGACAACAGGCCAGTGGCCAGGGAAGGGAACATCAGTTACCCCGATAGCGACGACTCCGGAGACCTCACAGCAGGACAGCACCAGGTCAATCTTCTCTATCATCTTTCACGCAGTCGTTCATGTAGACAGCTACGACTTGGTGAATACTTACTTTCTTTCCTCATGAAATAACATCGCTAAGCTTCCCACCACCCACAACGCAAATACTGTCTAAGATCTACACAGACTGTACATCATCCTTCGCCAAATAAGTAACAGTTGTGTGCGGCTGTCTTATCTTTGGACTTCTGAGCTTTTAATTATTCATTAACGGGGTTTCTTGTCTCATGTTATAATTATATAACTGGAGGATGCTCGCTGATATTTCTTTATGAACTGAAGACTGAACCTAGGGACGCTCTGTCACTAGGCTGCATCCTCGGCCCTTTTAATTTTTTATTTTGAGACAGGATCTCAATAAGTCGTCCAGATGGTACTTGAACTTGGGATTTTCCAATCTCAGCTGCCTTTGGTGTTGGAATAAGAGGTTGTTGACACAGAACCTAGAAATATTTACTGATTTTTTATCTTGAATTCTTTGTATATTTGCTCATTGAGTCATTTATTGATCCAACTGTCAGAACAGCGCAAAACACACACACATCAATACGAGGTCTGTTTTGGGCTGGAACTCAGAGTTCCAGACACGCGTTTGTCGTCTCGGACTCACCAGCGGTCACCTTTGATCCAGAGTGCCCCTCTGTTTCTCCTTCAGTGTCTGCATTGCCTATTGACTTGATCACTAATTCACTAATAAAAGTTTAAAACCCTATTACTTACAACTCTCTGGGAAACAGCTTCGATTCCCCTCACCTGGATAAAGAACTGTCTGGCATCTGTGTGTCTCCTCCAGCAGCCATCCTGAGCAGCTCACACAGGCGTACTTCAATATTCTACTTCCTGTTAAACCCATTGGGAAATCGGTTACACTTGAGCTAATGGAACTGTATTTCACGCTTTTGCAGAACACAGTGAATAACCTTAAACAAATCACTTGATCTACCGTAAGAGCTCTGAATGCTACTTACACTGGTCCCAAGTTCCAATGCAGAGATGTGACCCGAGGCTGCTGACACTGAAGAATGAGGAAATCCTCCCGGGAGCATTCATTCTGAGTGCAGAGTAGAAGAGAGGATAAAAAATGACACATTCCCCCAGCGATGCTGGCTTACGCACTTGCGTTTTGTGTTGGACCTCAGAGTTGGAGACATGAACTATTCATTACCAGAGACACACTGGCAGACATCATCACATGTCCAGGAAAGGTTCACTTCACTACTTCCTCCTTTTCTTGTATTTTTGTTTTTTAGTAGAATCAACAGTACTTTTTCATTATCTTTTTAATCATTATTTTAGTTGCACCAAATCATGGAGTACACTTGAAAATTGCATACATTTATGTAGTGTGTAATGATCAAATCGAAGTAGTTAAGGTATCACTTGCCTGACACTTTTAAAAATTCTGACAAAGATAATTAATACATTTCCATCCCCTTGTCATACCTTTGCATTGGAACCTTTGAGCTGATTTGCTCCTATTACTTATGAAATGTATAATAAGTTCTTTGAAACCATAGTCATGATTAATCTACAAATTGACTAATGTTTTTGAAAGCCTATTATCCATAAAACATAACAAGCGCATAGCTGTCTATAAGATGTGCCTACAATGATTTTCACATCAATTTATAAAATTCATTAACTTTGCAAATTGTACTTTAGTGGCTTTTTAATACAGTCATAGTGTTCCCTGCTGCACTATACATTTTCATTATTGAACAATACTGCCTTAATTGATCGATAGGTACTTTCACTAATCTAATCATAGTGAAAAGAAGAAAAAAATGCAAACACAAATGTCAGTGCCAAGATCCTTGGCTACCTGCTGCATCATTTTTGTGTTGGATGTGTGAGTGAGACAGGCCACAGTCATCATTGTGGGCGCATGTTTGTTCTAATTTTCATTCATTTCTATGTTGATTTTCAGGAAGTTATGAATTAAAGTCTCACTACAAATAACAGCATGATTCACACACAAAGGATACTGGTCTTTTTAACAATGGCCACGCCCACTGGAGGGAAACCACATCCCACAATGGTTATGATTTTCATCTCCTGAATGTTGAGCATTTTGTCATATAGCTTCTGGTCTTCTATATTTCTTCTTTGAGAAATGTCTATGTAGGTTAATTACCCATTTTTCATTCTGCTTTTGTGTTCCTATTGAAAGTTTTGAGTTCCTCCTATATTTTAGTGACATATTTTAGGTATTAAAAGCGAGGAACTCTCATTCCCAACCACAAGAATGGAACGGAACATCATTCTGATAAAGGAAATAAGCCGGGTAGAGAAAGACAAGCACAGCATGAGAAAAGTTGATCTCTAGAAATTGAGAGAGGAATGGGGGTGCCCAGATGCTGGGTAAAGCAGCGGGGAGGGAGACGTGGGGAAAGCACACTCAGTGGGAGAGGAGATATAGAAATACAGTGAAGACACTCTCGTGCGGTGGGGCACACTAGGGAGACTGTGCCACAATTTTGTACTGTACCTACTCGATGTAAGAAAAGGATATTGAATGCTTGAATCATGAAGAAATAGATGACCGAGGCTGACATTTAACCTGATAGAAACATTACACATGTAGCAAATAAGACAACACCGGACCATTATGTACATTTCTTATTATTTAAAACATCTATTCTTTCAAGTTCTTTAAATTTCCTTTGCTTTTCTTATCTACTGCTAAAACTTATTCCATTATTCACTCAGTGTGTGTTTAAAACATAATAATAATCCGAACACTATTATACTGAAAAATTCCAGAAACAGCCTTGATATATCCAACATGGGTGAACCACCATTTCCTATCAGCGTGTTTCCCATAACCACTACTATACCTCATACATGCATAATTAAGTGTACTGTTTCACACGAACTCCGGATTTGTCTACGTTAACTTCCCTCAGGGGACTATCTCTCACACTTTTAAATACTGCAGTGAATAACCTTAAACAAATAATCGAAAACATGACAAGATCTTTGACTACTGCTCACGTTGGTCCTGTGGTCTACCGCAGAGATATGAACTGCAGTTCCCGGAAGAAGGCGCAGGTCTCTCGGGAAGTGTGCCTTCTGGGGAATACAGAGCAGAAGTTACAAAATGCCACACGCCAGCTGACTTACCCACTTTATCCTTTATGTCAGACCTCATACTTGCAGATATGTGTTATTCATTAGCTGAGACTCAAAAGCTGCTAGATAGCACATTGGTCTAGTAAATGCCTGTTTCATTCACTTCGACCTTTCTTTTGATTGCTGTTCTCTACAACCACCATTTTCAGTGTTTTATTAATTGCTCATTAAATTGTAAAAATTTATAGGATGGAGTTTGAAAATTCTTTTACATACTTCTACACTGATAATTAAACATATTTGTGTTTTGCAGGGTTTTCTTTCAAAGAATGCATATCATGTGTGGTGCAAATCGAAGGATTATGTTCCCATCCATTTGTGAGTTCATGGCTTATTTGTAAAATGTGTCAGAGGTTGTTTTCAATGATATTCATGACTAATCTTAGAACAGACTAAGACCTTCATTCACAAAACCCAATAGGAACACAGCGATCTTTGTCTCCAGAAGGGTGCTCATATCGATATATGGGCTTCATTAATTTCCCAAAGCTTTTCACATATGTATCCCAAAGTATGAAGGTTCGTATTAATCCCAAGTTACACTGCCTACAACAATACTGCAACCAAGACAAACACTCTTACTGGTACTCACATTGACCTTGAGGTTCCTAATAAAGCAGTAACCATAAACCAACTGATCGTGGAGGTGCAGAAGAAGGAGCACGCCATAAAATAGGTAACAAAGAGGAGACGGCATTCTCATGTTGCACATGGAAGACTAGCTCCAGCCACAAGGTCTATGTGTTTTTGTTTCGTTTGTCTTCTTGAGACAGGGTTTCATATGCAGTTCAGGGTGGCCTTGAGCTCTCTTTGTAGTTCAGGCTGGCCTCGAACCCAAAGCTATCCTACATTATAGGCATGTGCCGCCATGCCCGGTTATGCTTTGGTCTCCTAATATTCTTTTCTTTCTACATTTCTGAGAATTAATTAATGTATAAAAAGTAAAATAAAAGCATGGTTCATCAAAACCTAAAGAATATGATGCTTGATGAATCTAACATCCCTCTATTGACTCCACTTCCACACTAGATCATGGGGCGTCCGTTGAACAACCTCCACACAACTCAAGATCTTTGTAAAAATAACATTTATTATTAGGCCACGGGTAACTGTGATTAATTTATAAATGTTAATGATGCAGTGCTCGTCTTTCATCAAGTGCCCACAGGATGAAAAGACTTTTCGCTCTTACCCACAGTAGTCTCCTTCCTGTCACAGTGTGTCCTGCAATGCTGTAATCGTAACAGAATTCTGACATCAATTTCATGTCACCATTCTGAAGTGTACAAGGCACAAAAGATCACAAAAACGCTGAGACACGATCCCTATATTCCATCAGTCATCCACGTCCTCATTTTGGCTTTTCTTAGTTTATGGCAATAGTTATTTATTTTTCTCTTAATCAGAGAAACATCAAACTTGCAATAGAGCAAGAGCAGTTAATTGACTATTGCCTAAACTTGCCTATGTCTGTCATCCTCAGTGTGAGGTAAGATACGCTTGACCAATTTATTATATATTCCAATTTGTATTGATATGCATTTTACTTTGTCTATATTTTTGGACTCAACAGTCCTTGTTTTCATTCATAAACTGTTAATTCATCCACCCATAGTTTTTTCACTGTAATACATGAGGAGAATGATGAAACACAAGATTCTTCTGTATCCTGACGTCAAAGAGGCAAATGGAGAAGATCACACCTCTGCTGGACATCAGAGTTCCTGACATATGGTGCTCATCGTACACGATTCACTCACCAGCAGTCCTCATCATTGGTCCATTCTTTCACGTTCTACTCACACAGATTGATCTTTTCATCAACTCATTAATAAAGAAATATGCACAAGTCACAAACTGCAAGGGTAATGTCCACAAAGATCTGTGATATCCACTGAGGATACGTTTCATCACAGACTCCTCACCATGGCATATAAAAGTGGCATGGGTGGATATCTTAGATTACAGAAATATTTTTAAACACACTGGTTCAGTTTTTAAAAATGAACTCTAATAAAGAAAGCAACAGTGACGATATTACTCACGATGGTTCAAGGTATCATCCAGAGATGCAGGCAAAAGGTTTCAGCAGAATGCATACATCATCTAGATAACATCCATTCTGAGGAGAACAGAACAGGACAGACGATGAAAAGTAAGTCATTCCTCCACTGACCTTTGCTTCCCATCTTTCACTTAGTCATTTATTTAGGCATCACTATGTGAAGTATATTTATTTCATTTTCTTTGACATGAATGACTGTGACCCTGCCCCAAGAGCATGGTAAGTGTCTACATTTATGCTGAGTACATAACTCTTAGCCAAAAGCTAACAGTCATGTGCAATTTGCTTCCCTTTGTATTTATTTCAGGGTGTTTGATCTATATTAACGTTATGTCTTGCTTCATGGTGTATTTTATAATTTGATAAAGCTTTATCTACTTTATCTTGACTGATTTCTATACTGTTTGATTAATTTATTCATGGGTCAGATGGTTCTCAGAGCATGAAACATGTGACTTGAATGTCAGGTGTCCTTTAGCTTGTACCCCAGAGTTCCAGATACACACTTATCTTCTCTGGTTCATACCCCACTGGTGGTCATCATCGATCTAGGACTGCCTCTCTGATTCTCCTTTTCTTTCTACCTTGTTTGTGAATTCACTTATAGTTATTGCAGATCCTCCAAGTGAGAGAACTATCAGAGATGGGCCATGTTCAGCACCTTCTAATCAGCATGTGTCCTCCAAAACCTCTCCTGAGGTTTCACATATGAAATTCAATATACTGTTTAACACTACCTCTGGTTCTAGTCCACCGAAGTGATTACGTCACACTTTTTCATGATGTAGCAAATACCCTTAAACAATTCAACTAAACCATGACAAAAACTGACACTACTCACATTGGTTCTAGGTTCAATAAGGAGAGGAAACTGTTCATTGCTGTTACTGGAGGAATGACATAGGTCCCAGCAGCATCCACTCTGCAGAGGACAGGAAAACAGGGATGAAAGGGGCACGCTTCACCACGGACCCTTGGCTACTCAGGTATCTTTTAGGCTGGACCTCAGAACTGCAGACACATTTATTCACCATATTAGACTCATATGCTGACAAATATATCCGAAGTTGTCCAGGAAAGGCCCAGTAGTTTTTATCGTTATCTACATTTTGCACTGATGATCCACTACATCTCTTATATTTTTTAAAGCTTCAGATTCAGAGGTGCTTACACAGAGCACAGCTGCCTCTGCTGTATGTCCAGGATGACATTCATCATCGCATAATCTATGTTCATCTTCTAACTATATGCCTTACTTGGTAAATTCATCTGAGCTCCAAATTGACACTGGATGCAGAAAGCCGATTACAAATGTGTTTTACTGTGTTTAGGATGAGTTTCCCTAGGATCACCTAAACCAAGACAAGAACTCTGAGTAGTACTCACAGGCTCCTGAGAGATGCAGCATTGATCATGTGACCTTGAAGGATGGTCTATCATGTCCTAGATGAATATCCATGGCATCCTTAGCCAAAGAAAAAGTAATTATGGACCATTATTGCAAATTGGACTTGAGTAATAGTATTCCTTGACTCCTCGTGTATTTTTTTTTTTTTTTTTTTTTTTGGTACTGGGAATCGAACTCACAACCTCGTGTTTCCCAGGCAGGCGCTTGGGCCACTGAGCTATATCCCCAGCCCATATTTTTGTACAAATGCAAAGGAGAAAACCAAGATCACTGAATATTTCTAAATATATCAAGAGGAACTTTCACTAAGAAAATGGAGTACATTACTTTTTAGGGTTTTTTTTTTTGAGACAAGGTGTTACTATTTAACCTCAGCTCCCTTGAACTCACTACCTGGCTTGGAATTCTCTGTCCTTCTAACTTAGCCTTGATGCTGAGCGATTAAGTATGCACCATGGCATCTGCCTAGGGTAACATTATTTTCGTGAGCACATCTAAGTACAGACATATTTTACTCATTGGGACGGACACACACGATACCAACCGTCATTGTTAGTCCGTTGTTTGCCCTAATTTAATTTTTTCTACATTTGCTTTGAGTAAGCTATTAATTTACAACAGTAAAATAACAAGACAGTTAGCCAATAAACAATAGCCAGTAAGCACAGTACTTTACAAATCAAACTTTGGCTAGAGATCTGTATTCCGCACTAGACTATGTGTCTTTCATTAATCAGCAATATATGGCTTATGATCAATTAACAACCGTAATGTTCTCCATATTTATCATTAGACACTATCAACTTTCAGTCATGTCATTTACATGGCTGATTACTATTCCACTGTACATAACTACTTAATTTTCCTTATCCATTCGTCAGGCAATGGATCCTTACGCTGCCTCTAATATGGAGGTGCAAATGAACAGTGCCGTGTAAGCATGGGAGGACGGGTGTCTTAGACACATTACTTTCTATTCTAAACCAGGCGGTGGACTGGTGCCTCACGTGACAGGTGTATATTTTAATGTATAAGGAGACTACACACACAGGTATACTTTCTATTGCTTAATTTTGCTTATTTATTCCTTTTTTTCTATGGAGTTTTTGGGGTTCCTAATGTGTTGCAAGTATTCTCCCTTGCTATATATTACTCAACTATAAAGTGATAAAATCTTATAATTTATAGCAGAAGTAGAACTGGACGTCATTGTGTTAAATGAAATAAGCCAGGCACAAAAGATCAGCACAACATGGATACCACCCGTGTGCGCAATGTCAGAAGTTGGTCTCACAGAAAGTGAGGGTGGAATGGGGGCGGACGGTGAGGAAAATGATGATGAAGGGAAGATGGTGATAGCAAGATTCCCAGATAATAAGATACATTAGAGAGTTGGGAAGTTCTTCTGTGCATTACAGACTCAGGTGGATATAGGTAATAACTATATTATGTGAATCTGAGGAAGTTATACCAAACAGTATTGAATGTGAGAACTGTTTGAAAGAAAGATAATTGGGAACATTAATATTTAAGCTGTTAAGCAGGGCGTGGTGGCACACACCTGTAATCTCAGCACTTGGGAGGCTGAGGCAGGAGGATCGCTGTGAGTTTGAGACCAGCCTAGGCTACAAAGTGAGCTCAAGGCCAGCCTGAACTGCATGGTGAGACCCTGTCTCAAAAAGACCAAAATAAATATATAAACATCACACAATGTACAAATATCTCAGAGCATGCCATGGCACCCAATCACTATGTATAATTTTTATGTTTTATGTATCAGATAAAATAAAATAAAGAAAATATCAATTGTTCTTTTGTTTTGTTTTTCTAATCTACTATGAAAAACAATTACTTATTTTATTTACTATCTTTTAAAACACTGAAAATCAATCAGTATATACTTTCTAATAATGCGTTAATATCTCTAATCAGTTACCTCAGGAAGATAACAGTTTGGGCTCTGACTCATGGTGGTCTGGGTTCTAGCACAGGCTCAGCACAGGATGGATGGGTGCAGGCTTCTCACACCAGCTCAGCGCTCCCTGCTGGAGAGTACAAAGTACAGCAGGGGTAAAAACACTGAGATGGCCTCTCCAGGGATCCGTACTTCTACCACATCTTCGGCTTTTATCAGTACATGCAATATTTAGTTTATCTTCATTAAAATTAACTTCAAATTTACAATTGATATAGGGCAAAAATTAATCATTATCTAGCACTGTCTATGTTCATCCTTACCCTAAGATTTAATTCATTTGGTAATAGATACTAATATGTAATAATTTTATTCTCTCTCTCTCTCTCTATATATATATATATATATAGAGAGAGAGAGAGAGAGAAACAGTTTTCACCTTGTTAGCCTCTGTTATAAATTAAGTTAATCATTTTACCCTTTATTCTTTTACTGTAACATTTTAAAATTCAGGGACACAAATTGCATAAACATCTTTGCATATATTAATATGTAATAATTTTATTCTCTCTCTACATATATAGTTGTGTAATAAACAGTTTTCACCTTGTTAACCCCTGTTATATATTAAGTTAATCATTTTACCCTTTATTCTTTTACTGTAACATTTTAAAATTCAGGGACACAAACTGCAAAAAGATCTTTGCCTATCTGGACATCTGTCCACCGGGCCCCACGGAAAAGTGGCAATGCACAGCGCTAGACACCAGCGTTCCAGGCCCAGCGCGCTCCTCAGGCAAGACTCACACACCACCAGCTGTCATCCTCAGTCCCGTGCTGGATCCCTTCTTCTACTGGCATCGGCGCTGGTGCCCTGATTCATCAATTAATCACAGAAATTCCACAAATCACAAAAGATGAGGATAATACAGGTAATGCCCTCACATCGATTTACAGAAACCTTGGTCAAAGGCTAAATCTCATTGTGGTCCTCAATGTTTCCATGCAAAGCAGTCACCGTAAAGTTTCCATTATTCTGATGTTAAAATGAACGTGTTTGGACTTCTTTGATAGTATTTAATATTTTAATAATGTAGTAAATGCCTTTTTTAAAAAGCAACAACAACAACACAAACAGTAAGGTTAACACTTACTCACCATTGTCCAAGGGATAATCGAGAGAAGCAGCCATGGGCTGACGACCAGGGAGGAGCGTGGGAGGTCCTCAGGGAAGTACCCGTCCTGAGGGCAACAGAGCAAAGGGCACAAAATGATACTGCCCTCCCTGGCCTTTCCTCACAGCCTTTCACTTAGTGCTTTAATTCAGCAATCACCATTTCCAGTGTTTTCATGGCCTTGTCCTGTAAGACGAACATCTGTGACCTTGCGCCTAGAACATGCGTGTCTACATGTATGCCGAGTATGTGCTCCTTAAGCAAATAACCAGCAAGCAGACACCATTTACTTGTCCTGGGAATTCGACATTTTCAGTGAATATTGATAGAATTTCCTGCTTCACTAAGTATTTTTATAATTGGACAGTACTTCACCCAGTTTAAATTGGTTTACTTGTGAGTTTATGTATTGATCTGTTTATTGATCAATTATGGGAACAGTATGAAACCCATGAATATCAGGAATCTTTGGGGCCGGACCAGAGACCTCCAGACGTGCACTCATCGACCCTGCCTCAAACACCACCGGGGGTCATGATCGATCTAGGATTATGATTTTGACCAAGTCTTTTCCATACTTTTTTCTTGACTGCATTATTAATTCACAAATAAAGTGTTAAAACTCTATTAAGAAAAATTCTAGAAACAGCACCGCTGTACCTAATTCATAGAAATGTGTCTCCTCACATCCATGTCTCCTCAACAACTCCAGAGTTCCACACACGCCTCACTCGACACTTTACTTCCTCTGGTGCCCGACTGGTCTTTCTCTATGCTTCCTAATGCAGTCAGTTCTCATTTCTAAGTAAGATCGTGAATCGCCTTACCCAAGCGACGTACACCATGACAAGATCTTTGCTACTCACATCGGTCCCAAGGTGTACTGCAGAGATGTGACCAGGTCAGGAGCATGGAAAAAGACAAAGTCCCCTGGGCAGCATCCATTCTGAGGAATACAAAGCACAGCAGAGGACAAAAAATGGCACGTTCCTCCTGGGACACCTGCTCTTCCAGTTATCGTATGTGCTGGACCTCAGAGTCACAGACACATATTCATTCATGATGCTAGACTCATACGCCGGCAGATATAATCACGGGTCCAGGAAGGGTTTACTTCATTCATTCCCAACTGTCTGAAACATTTTTTAAATTTTTGATTCCCATGTAACAATTCTACCTATTTCTGTGTGTGATGTCCTCTTTCAATACATGCATACAATACATGCCGTTCAAATAAGAATAACTAATATATTCGCACTCACTTATCACTGCTTCTCATTTGGAAACTTCATTTCTCACTGTTATTTGTAAGATATAGAATGAGTTGTTGTGAACGATAGTCAGAATTGCTTATAAATTAATTCATGATAGCCACAAAATCTTATTAGTCACAAAACCCAACGCAGGCATAGCTAGCTACAACGTATATCCAAAATGTTTCTCATGACAATATATAGCTTTCATTAAATGTGCTCAGGATTTTACAAATGCATTGGTCACTTAGAAATTCACCTTAATCCCAAATTTGCACTGGTTAGAGTAGGTTTTATATGATTCCACTTTACGTGTACTAAAAGTGAATAGTTCTAAGCAAAACACCCTCATCAAGGTGCGAGTAGTGAGTGGTACCCACACTGACCTCTAGGTTCGTGCTGAAGACGCCGCTGTAGAATTGCTGACGGGGGGATTCCTGCACCAGCTCAACCGGTATGTAAAGAGAACCAGGGACGAGAACAGATGATAAAAATATTAGAAAACTAAAACTGAGACTTTCAAAACACGAGCTTTGCCAGAAACTTCTCCCACTTGCAGGCCTCTTAGTCAAAGAGAATAGTCAGGAATATTATTGCAAACTGGACTTCACAGTTTTTCTAATATAGTAAAAATACTACTTGATTCAGTTTATATTTATGTCACTGAACACTGCTTTGGTAATGGATGGATGCTTCCCTTCATGTAATTATAATCAAAAGAGAAAATATCCAAATGCAAAGATTCTGGCTATTCCCTAGATGAATCCTTGTAACGAGAAAATGGCTCTGAGTGCTCTAGCTTTGGTCATCTACGTACAGAAGCACGTGCAGGGTCATCGTGCTACGGCTCAAACTGACACCAGCCAACATCATTAGCCAATGTTCTACCCTACTTTTCGTTGTTTTCTACATTTCGAACAAGTTATCAGTTATGGTGTACAATGAAATAATATGAATCAAAAACCATGATCCTTGAGAAAGCTAACATGTGTCTATAGAGTCCTTTTATACATCTGACTATGTGCCTTTACCATTACCAGCCTCTTTGTGGATCATGATTAATTAATAATTATAAAATTTCCATCCTATGCATTATTAGCTCTCAATTAATTTAATCCTTATGGCTGAATAGTATTCCGTCGGGCCCGTCTTCCAAATTTTCCTTCTACGTTCATCACAGATACATAGCTAAATTGACTCCGCATCTTGGTGGATATGAACGTGTTTTGATCACCACAGCCATGCAGCTGTTCCATTTACCAGGACCTTTGTCTCCGGACCCAGTAGTGCAGTGGACGGAACATACAGCAGTTCCGTATTAATGCTGGAGGGGTCTGCACTCTTCCAGAGTGGCTGCACTAACACACCCTCTCCCCACTGGTGTGCAAGGGTCCCCTTTCCGTACAAGCCTCTCAGAGGTCCTCATCTTCAGTTTTCTTGTTAACAACCATTCTCACTGCAGTGACATGACCTCAGGGGGTGGTTCGATTTACATTTCCCTGGTGATTCAGGATATAGAACATTTTTCAAATACCCATCGGCCATCTGTGTAGCTTCGTCTAAGAAATGTCTATTTAGATCTGTTGCCAATATTTTTATTCTGTTTATTATTATTGGTTTTTCTTGCTACTCAGTTCTTTGAGTTCTTAATTTATTCTGGGCATGTATTCTAGGTATTATGCCTGTCTGAAAATGTTCAGGCACAAAAGGGAATGAAATCTCGTAATTTACAAAAACATGGAGAGAATGGACACAATTATGTTAAGTGAAATAAACCAGGCAGGGAAATAAAAGCACAGCATGATTTCATGCATACATGAAATATTAAAGCTGACCTCATAGACACTGATGGGAAATGGGAGTTAGGGGATGCGAGGGAGAGGCACGGAGGGAAAGGGGGGGCGGGTTAATCAATGGGTGACCAGAGACAGCTAGAACGCAGAGAGCCCCACACGGTCCGCACATGAGGGTGACTACAGACAACGCCGGGGACTGCCCACCTCACAAAGCAAATGGAAGATGTCTGAATCATGAAGAAATGCTACATTGGGACCTGAACCTGATCATCTCATATGATGTGTATATATATATATATGTCAAAGCCTGGCAGGTTTCCCACTACATGCATGCTTTTAATGATTTAATGTTATCAGATAAACTAAAACAAAACAAAGAAAACATCTGGTGATCTAGTTTCAAACTCCTTTCTTTTGCCCTTCCAATTTGCTGCTAAAATCATCCGTCATTGTTTCATTTTTACTGTGTTACAAAAACATAGAAATAAAAACTTAACTATATAATTGCTAATACTGCTGTGAATATCTTTAGTCAATTGCCCAGGAAAGATCGTTTCAGGCGCTCCCTCACTGCCGCTTGGGCGAGAAGGTAGGGGCATCTCACAAAGCCTGGGTCCCAGGGGGTCCTCATGCCAGCTCCAAGCTCCGTGCTAGAGGACCAAGCAGAGCAAGATAAAAACAGAGACAGTCTCTCCAGTGATCCATATATTTACCATCTGTTAGCACTGACTTTCATCAATTATAGTATTTAACCATTTTTTTCTACTTAGAATTTTCAAACTTGCAATTGACATACAGAAATAATTATCTATTACCTATCAGTTTACGTCATCTCTCAGCCAAGATCTGACACATCTAATGAATTTCTTACCTATCCAGGTTCTAATACATATTTACAAATATCTAGTATCTTTTATCCTTACTATGCTTTAGTAACACAGTTTTTCACTTTCTTCATCACCATATTTTTATATATTATTCTCACTCCCTTTTACAACAAAAATCAAAAACAATACCCTTGCATATCTGAACATCTACCTGCTGTGTCCCATGGCAAAACAGGGATGGACAGGATTCCCTTTGTGCTGGACCTCAGAATTCCAGTCACAAGGTGTCCATGGCGTACGAATCACATGACACTAGATGTCATCCTTGATCCAAGGCTGGTCTCCTTCCTCTAATGAGGACCAAATTGGTGCATTGATTAATAAATTAATAGAGGAAAGTAGAAGAATCACAAAAGACAAGAATAGCGTATACAACATCCCCGAAGCCCACCTATACATCGCGCTATACGTAACAGTCACCATAATGCTTCCACTCATTTGATGCTACAACTGGCATCCGTGTACATCTTTGACGATTTTTAAGAATACAGTAAACACTTTTCAAAACAGCAGCTACAACACAGACAGAAACACTGATTTTACTCACAATGAACTGAGGTACAAGCCAGAGAAGCAACGGGCTGGTGAGCAGGGTGGGGCGAG
>NW_004955538.1:270712-272004 GCF_000276665.1 Chinchilla lanigera | reverse complement strand
GCCAGCAGACATTATCATTGGGCCAGGAACGCCCAATATCCCATCATTCCTTTCTACATTGCATATTAACTATCCATTAAATTGTTCCTAATATTTCTAAAAGTCTGTGCTTCACAGACACCCAAAAACAACATAGCTCTCTTTGCATGCATCCGGATGTGTTCATATCACTGTATACCTCATGTTCATTATCCTCAGTTTTTGATGTCAATGTACAGATTTATTTTAATACTAACTTTAGACTGCTGACAGTTGGTCTTATGTGATTATATTTTACACTGTGAAAAGGGACAGGGCACTCCTCTGAACAAACCACATAAACCATGAGAAGGTTTATTCTTAGGTAGTGATTAATTATGCTTATTTTAAATTTTTCAATAATGCTGTCCAGTCCTTCAAACCAGTGTTGAAAGCAGAACAGGCATTTTGGCTCCGACTTTGGATATTTGGCCGTTATTGGCTGTCAGAATCAAATGCACTCGCAGGGGCATCATTATCGTTCCAGGGCCCACTGAGAAGGGCGCACAGAGAATATCACAAAGACTGAGAGACACGGTCTCTACAGACCCATGTGTTCTCCCTTTGATCAACATGGCTTTTAGGTTTCTAGAAATTCATGTTAAAATTTAATTTTGTTAACATCTTGAACCTTAAGCTTGCAAAGGATCAAGCACACTGTTTCCGGTCACTCTCTACCCATCACTGGTACGAGATGAAATACTCTTGATCAACTTATTCTCTAGTCTTTCTGTGTTAAAACTGCTCTACATGAAGACTTACTTTACTAATGAATCTTTTGCCTTCTTCATCCCTTTCCATTTCTACCATTTTATTTATCTTAGCCTCGATTCTTTTATGGTAGTTTTTTAATTCAGCAACAGAAGATCCTTCTTCTTGTACAAGATCATTCTACATCCTGCCGCTGTCTATGGGGTGCTGACGTAAGGGGGAACTGGACAAGAACTGGTTGTGCTGGACCTCCGAATTCCAGACACAGGGCGCCCATCGAGCATGACCCACACACTGCCAGATGTCCAAGACTGGCCCCTTTCCTCTATGGACATCTAAATTTGTGCATCAGTTAAACACTTAATGGAGGAAAGTACATGAATCACAAAGTACAAACATAATTAACACATCCCACACCCACTTATAGATCAACTTAAGTGTATAACAATCACATCATGCTTCTATCAATTTGATGCTAAACTTGGCATCAGTTACATCTTTGATGGTGTTTAACAATGTAGTAAATACTTTTCAAAAAAGCAGCTACAACACAGACAGAAACA
>NW_004955538.1:195096-270039 GCF_000276665.1 Chinchilla lanigera | reverse complement strand
CCTCATCCTTACTTAATCTTTTCTAATTTAAAATTTCAGGAATACTCTTAATTCTTTCAAATGAGTATGGGAAGCAGGACAGGCAGGCCAGCTCTCACTCACAGTGATGGTGGGCTTTCACTGACAAGCCTCTCTCAAGTCTTGAGCATCACCCTTTGGGTGAAGCCATTCTTAAGAGTATAAAATCAAGAAGGTCACCCAAACACTGAGGCACTGTCCCCAGAGATCGGGAAGTGAAATACACCTGAATCTAAAAGATGGACAACGTTAAACCGTACTAAAATCCATTGCCAAAATCATTTCCACAGAGCCCAAACTTCTTTCATAAACTGAGTCTTTGATTCATATGTGGGTATTAATAGACTATTTAATATCAATCAGTATCACATTGGAGTTTTCACCTTTTTTGATTAAATTGAGTAATTGTGAAAAACCAAAGCAAATGCCTTTTAGAAAAGTCAAATGTGACATTGATTATTGCTCACATTGGGTTTCAAGTTCCTAACACAAAGATGTAACCAAGAGCTCCGGATCCTAGAAGAGTGGGTAAGTTAGCTCCAAAGCCCCCAGGCTGGGCGTTACAAAGCATAGGCGACCATTAAAACATGAGACATTTCTCCTCGGGTGTTCATTAAGGTCTTGTCTCTCGTTGGTCACTTAGGAATTCATTGGAGCCTATTTCATTTTGCGGGGAGATGTAACATAGATGTTGAGCATTATTTATTAAACATACTGCCTACGTCATCCTTAAGCAAATATTGTACAGTCAGGGAACATTTATTTCTATCGGGTTGTCTACACTTTCACTACATAATATTATCTTGCCTCACCATTAATTTTACAATTAGCTAATCCTTGATATATATAAATATACTGCTCCATCAATCCAATTATAATGAGAATAAAAATCAATGAACATACAGATAGAAAACCATCTTTATATCACAGACACTGTCTAATAGGATCAGTTGAAAGTAGAGGATAGATGCCATCTGTAGAAGATTTGAGTTCCAGATATGTGTTCATCATCTGCAATTCTTATGCCACAGGTTAACTATCATGGGCCCAGCATTAGTCCTCTGTTCTCACAGAGATTTCTACTTTCGCAATTGACTACCCCAGTTATTCACTAATTCAATATAAGCTATAATGAGAAAACTCAAGGAGGACTTTTTCTTCTTCTGGTTTTTTGCAGCTGGGTCTCACTATCAATTTCAGGCTGGCATTGAACTCACAGAACCCTCCTACTTCAACCTCAGTGCTGGAATTATAGGTGTGCTCCACCATGACTAGCTTGCTATTTCTAATTTGTGTATAAAATCATTGCAACATTGGTATATCTGTTTCATTAATTATTCTATGTTTCATATATGCATTATCAGTATAATACATCATTCCAAATGAGAGACGGTGATCGACACTTAGCATTCCAGCATTCTGGGATGCTGAGGTAGGAGGATTATCAGTGGGGGCCCATCCACGGTAATTTAGTGATACACACACTGTCATAATAATAATTGTTATTATAGTAATAATAATAACACTAATAATAAAGTGCTGGGGATTCACCTCTGTGTAAAGGATTAATTTCCAGTACCACATATGAGGACTACTTCATATTAATCCCCTATTGATGACTCGGATACAGTTATGCATCTCTGATTTTATCACATACTTTTTAATAATACAATAAATGTTCTTAAACAAACCACACAATCCAGGCAGAAACCCTGGTACCCACCCTGCTCACTGGGTCCCTCTCAGCAGCTCAGAGAGAACAGCCAAGCACGAAGGCTCTTTCTTCTGCACGTCCAGTCTGCACGACGGGACATTCTGAGGTGTGGGGCAGAGAAGATGACAAAAGAATTGAGGCCTTGTCTCTACAGAACTTTGCTTTTGGCCAACCCTTCCTTAGTCCCCTGGGCAATCATCTGTCAATATACTGACTTCATTGTTAAAGTGAATACTTTCAATGCTGCGTCTAATTGACACCTTCAATATATTTATATGTTTAACTTGTATGGAAGCATTATTAACCAAAGAGATGAGACGTCTGCACCATTTATTTCTTTTTGAACTTCACTGCTTTTCGTATATATATTAAGGTATTTCGTGCCTCAACACATTTTTATAACCGGACTAGTGTCAGCCATTTTAGGTATTTTATATCACTGATAGTTTATTAATTTTTGCATTGATCCAGTTATAAAAATAGAAGCAAAACACACACACACACACACACACACACACACACACACACAGAAATGCATTCTGAATTTCTGAAATCTGCCTGCCGGTTCACTTGAAAGGAAGGATTGGACGAGATTTCTTGTGTAACATCCTCACTGGCCACGACTCATATGCCACCGGAGTCATCACTGACTCAGGCCTGGCCCTTCCTTTATTTAGTAACACTTTTAAAGCCTATGATTCACAAGAACCTAAGAGCACCCTTGGTATTTTTATTGTGTATCAGGAAATCACCTCAAAGCACTGTCTTCGTGACTTTGTCTTCTCCTACACATTACTCACTATGACGCTCTTTCTTAACACTGTATTTGTCAATGAACCTCTGTTACTTCTCTTTGATTATACCTGACACTTGTCAGTCAGAGAGTGAGTAGCCTTAAGCAAATCACCTACACCGAGATGACAGATGCGAAGTTCGACAATGCTCACGCTGGCCTTCAGGGTCCTAAGCAGCTGGGATCATAGCAGTGGCCTCCAATCTCAAGTACATTCACTCTGGGGTTATAAAACAGCACAAAAACATAGATCAAGATTTTATGTCCAGTTCGTCCTCCTTTTAAAATTTATTCACTCATTTTTCTTAATATATATTTCCCTTAACAAACAGAACTCTGCTCTACAGAAAGGAACAGTTAACGATTGCTTGATTGACAATTTTGTACGTCTCTATTTGTTTTCCTGAGAAACCACTTTGAAGATATCAATAAGTAATACAACGACCATGGTTAATTTCCTACAACTTTGTCTCTAACTCTGTCTTGTTTGTATTGTTCTTATGCTATACTCATGACCTATCTATACGTTACACAGCCAAAGAGCTAAATGCCAAGAGTTACTCACTGGGGACATTAGCATTTCCAGATTATATGAATAGTATTTTTTGCCTTACTTCACATGGTTTTACAATTGGATGATGCTTTATCCTCTTCATCTTTATTTGTGTAAAATCTGTCACTGATCTTTTTGTAAAAATATAACCAAAGAAGTCCAATTTGTGTGTACCAAAGATAATAGAGTGGATCTCTTCCTACTGCTCAGTCAGATTCGGACGTGTGCTTTCAATCATCCATGCCTTACTGGCTACGAGTAATTATGATTAATTGGTCAGGATTTGACCTTTTTTAATGCATTTTGAGATTACTTGATTTGTTAAATTTGTGATTAATAATAATAAATTTACATGAATCACAAAATACAGTGAACAGTGCCCTTAAATACCCATAATAACTCTCTACCTAGTAACTTCATTCATCAACCACGGTTATCATTAATCAGTCTCAGGGTTGTCCATTTCCATAAAGAACATATATTTCTTATCAATATTGATAATACAGTCAATATTCTTAAATTAGCCACCAATACAAAGACACTGCTTTACATTCAGGAAGGTCTCTATGCTCCTTGTCACGGGAAAGTGTTTAAATCAGCTCAGTGAATTTATTTTGAGGCGTGCCAACAATGCAGGTAGTAGGGATATTGAGACACTATTCCTATTACTACATGCTTTTCAAATTCCATTTTGTGAGTCATTTAGGTGTTTATCATTTTGTGCTGCGATTTATTTTCTTTTTCTATTAAGCAGATAAACACTTGAACTCAAGCGCACAGCGATTATTCTGGGACGCTTTCCTGCCCACTGATACATATCCAACAATGCAACCTCTTTGATCCGTGCTTGCTTAGTTATCTCCAGTGGCTCCACGTTATATTAATAAAAATTCTTGCCTCACCACATATTTTCATGCTCGGATATGCTTCACTCTCTTCATCTTCATACATGGCTCTATTTATTTATTCTTTCATTTATTGACTTTTAATAATAAAATCAAAACCTATGAAGCACCAAGGACTGAAAAGATGATCCTTTAATATCACCAAAAGCTGTCTACAAGCTCATTTCCACAGTGGTAAACACAAAAATCCCCATTTGTCATGGACCTCGGCAGGTCACAGTGCTTTGATTATAAAACACGGTTCAGAATGCATCCTTTTGCATCACTGGTCCTTCCTTGGCCTTTTCTCATAGACTCTGTATATTTTTTCCAGCTGGAATAGGAACCATCAGAACACTCAAACACTGACAAGCCCTTCTGCATAATAAAAACAGCTCAAACCTCCATCCCTGAAGGAACACTTAAGGGAGACCTAACAGAGAATTTTAAAGACCTGTGAAGATTGCGCACATAATTCTGAATCATCTTTCTGATGCTTTATTTGTTTATCAAATGGACCATAGTTTTCAGATTCCTACTAACAGAAATTCTGGTCATAAAATATTTTGATAATGAGTATGTTGGCATCCTTTTCCTTTTTATTCATTTATATATTTTTATTGACATGTTCAATCTTTCATTTTAATATTAGAATCATTATGCAGCAACCCAACCAACCCCAGAATCAGATATTAGATTATTAATGTATTCTAAATTGGGGCTCATTCCCACAGATTTAACCCATCAAACCTCCTCTTTAAGTGGATTGCAAGGGGGCAGGAATAAATTAATCACTAGACAGATTCAGAATTATTTTTCTTATTGATTGGTGCCTATGCCTTTTCCCTTTAATTTGTTTAATTGGCTCAACTGGTTCAATTGGTGTTCAGTTGGAGAACAATCACCGCCTCACCATTCCTTTCGGCATCTCAAACGGGATGTAATACTGGACAACACAACAGCCTAGACTACGCTGCACCTCCTAAGTCATGTGTAGAAGCCAGAAAGGGTAATGTCACGGGACAGAGAGGAACACTCATCCATGGAGGCCAGAAGTTCAGCCACACAGGGGGAGTTTGGTTAGCAGGACCCAGGGCCTAATCAGACAGGAAGAATTAGTTCTAGTGGCCTGTATCACTGCAATGTGCCTATTGTATGAAACCCTAAAAGAGATAAGTTTGTTAGAGCCCCACATAAAATACTAGGCTTTAAAGAGATGTCAGTGCTAATTGGCCTGATTTGAGCGTTACAAATGTTAAACATGCATTCCATTATCAGACTATAAACATGTACATTCACTGTACAGAAAAAAAGTTAAAATAGCTAAACCTTAGCCCTAACCCATAAGAAAACTAAACTCGAATGATACACAGCTAGGAAACCGAATGGAAAATTTTGATCTCTATTTTTAACCGGGGCTGCATTGCACTACAGTCGATTAATGAATTCATAATCCCTGCTTTCAAACACCTCAGAAGTGGTGTGTGCTTAAATTGCTCTCACTTCCGTACCTATGTTTTGATTTGGATTTTCATATAACTGTTTCTAATTTCCTAAAAAATGAGCAGAATTAAACCTGCAAGCACCTGAAGTAAAAGCCCAGAGCAGCTACACGGCTGAGCACACTCTGCTTACGCACGTGGGTCACAGCTAGATCTATATTTAGTTGTGGATGACAGCGTTTGAGTCATGCAGTAATAATCTTGTTCCAATGAACATGGTCGTAAAGAGACCATCTTTTAACAGCTTTTATATACTCATTCAAGGTATTTATGCGTACCAGTTCTCTTATAATAAAATTAATACTCATGCACAACCCAGCAGAGCCCAAAACAAGGCTTTTAAATATTCCTATTATCTTTCAGCGGGCTAATTTCCAAGAGAGGTAATAGACTACATCTTCTTTTGTAAAGGCCTATACAGGGGTGAAATATAAGGACGGTACTTTAGTACAGATTTCACTTACATCTTAGCACAGATTTCATTCCATTTGTATCATCAGTATATGCATGAGCCATAATTGTTTAAATTATACACCCAGTTAAGATGCACCAGTAAACAAGAAAAGTGTAGTACGCTACACTACTCTGCTTCCAGCAGTAATTCATTTCAAATATGTTTCTTCCCTGTGCAATTAACAGACGAGGCTATTTAGCACCACAGGGTGTTTCTGTAAACTAGGAAAAGTGCTAAAATAGGCTATTAACCACCAGTAAAATTATTCAAACGGCATCAGCATACATATTCTCAGAGTTGTCCACAGTTGTACTGAGTTGTATAATTCTAATCCTTAGCGTATCAAAAATTCCTAAAATATTTAAGTACACAGACACTTACGTACCTTTTCTAAGACTGAATATGACGAGCAAGACACACACCCCACACGAGCGTGTTGTGTCTGACCTACATTAGTCCACACACCAACAGACACCGCCACCAGTAGTACAGGCTGGTCGGTCCGCCGGGTCTTCACCTCTGGGAAGAACAAAATCAATAGGAAAAAGTAGAAACCAGCAGAAATTTAGGTTCTGCTGCTTTGACTATGAAAGGAACATGAGTGGAGTCACCATGAACACTGAGTCAAGAAAAATTCTGTTCCTTGGCCAGAGATATAGCTTAGTGGCACACAGCCTGCCTGGCAAGCACAGGGTCCTGAGTTCAATTCCCAGTACTAAAAAAAAAAAAAAAAAAAAAAAAAATCTGTTCTTGGTTGGGACAAACTCTACTTTGTTTTATTGAATTACTTCAATTATTCATTTTTATATAGAGTAGTGAACCTTCCTGAATGCATCAGCATCATAAAGAGAAACCGCTGACAGCAGTGGACCCTGGGGCTTCTCTCAAACACAACCACCGGCGTGTTCTCCACAAGCAGATGTCATCCTACAGAAGCGGATTCATTGCATTCCTGCTTCATGACACATTCGTGTGAGTGGTCAGTCTGCACCTTATTGATTAACTCATTCATTATTAGTGTGAATGAGGGGGTGAACAATTCATGAGAAAAAGAATTCATTTGTCCAACCATGCACTCTTTCTCAAAAAAATGAACATATTTACATTCTCTGACTGCAACTGAACTAAATATTTATGATCTCATAAATACAGAACAGAAATGCTGTTTTAATATCTACTTATCTGATATTAATAAAACTAGTAAAATCCACGAATTTTTTTCCTAAACAAGGACAACATATAGACAGTCCATGCTTGGTTGTATTTTCTTCACTTGTTCATAATTGGTTTAATTATTCATGCACCAAGTAACTTACAAAACAGCAATCAGTGTCATCAAAGTTATATATGTATATATAATCAATACATAATAATCAATTCCAAGGAAGAGAAAAATAAACTACTTCTTTTCATGAAGGACCTTAAGTTCTTGGGCTGAGGGGGTGCAGCTCAGCGGTACAGCTCTTCAATAGCAGGCCCTGATTCCAAAGCCAGCCCTGAAAAAAAGAAATCCAGACATAAATATTCATTATCTCTAACTCTTAAAAAACCAGCCTTCAGCGGAGGTCTAGATCTGATTGTCTTGTTCTGTGTTTGTGTCTACATGTGTGGATTGGTTAAGTCACCAATTCACTAATAAGAAAGAATAAATATCCAAAAGTCACAAAATGCAAGCAAATAATTTCAGTATCTCTAACAAGCGTTGATTAAATTATTCCCCACAGGAACTAAGTTTCTCTTCTAATTGACCTCAGTGTTCCGTATATAAATTAGCCATCAGAAATTATATGAATCTCATTTTTAAGATTGGCCCATGGCTGGCCTTCACTGATTATATTCCAACTTTAAAATAAAGAAAGGTAAATTTGAGTCATGTGTAGGAAATGGATGCACCTTCAGATCATAATGTGAAGTGAAACAAATCAGACCCACAAGCTCCAATATCACATGGCTTCTCTTATATAAGAAACTGAATTGCAAACACAATAAGAGCAAAATAAAAGATACAACAGGAAAGGAAGATAGATCCTTTTGCACAAGGGAAGGGGACCAAGGGATGGAGCGAAGTCGGACCTAAGGAGGGAGAGGGGATGCAGACGGAGTTAAGAAGTGTTACGCATACGGATCCGCTCCCCACGGTGAAGGCAGTCATGATGTACAACTAAGAGTAATAAAAACTTTTAAAAATAAATTAAAATACAATGATAACTTTTCTGAGTGTGTTTTTGATACTGCTGGGAATACGACCCAGGAGCTTACCACTGAGCTACTTACATTCCCAGCTCTTCTTTTATTTATTTATTTATTTTTTACCTTTTTTTATTTTTTTATTTTATGACAGGGCTTCACTCAGTCACTAAATTGCCCAGGTTAGATGCACACCTACCTGTAAACCTCCTGCCTCAGCCTTCCAGACTGTTGGGGTTATAGAAGAGTGCCACCACGCAAAGAACATACCTTAAAAAGAATTCAAACCGCAAGGATCTTAACTGTTACACATATTGGTCCCTATGCACCCATAAATCGAGGCAATCAGATGCCTTGCAGCTGTGAGAGAAACAAGAAATCAATGCCACTGCATACGCTGTGAGGAGAACCCAAGCAGAGCAGTTGATTTGAAACATTTTAAACATTGACAGCTCACGCTCTTCATCTTTGTCTCCCACATCTCATTTCTCCAGTCATTTAGGTATTTATTATTTTTTCCTAAAATATGGTTGGCTTAACAAAATGAATTGCAAAATGACTGACCCACGGCAATCAATATACTTGACTCTTCCTTCACAGTGTCTACAGTTACTAGTCAGAGGTAACACCCTTGATCTATTTATTTCTTAATGAGATGAACATTTTTCGCTGCTGTTAGTAGTATTCAGTTCTTTGCTTTACCACGTATATTAGTGATTGAAGACTGCTTCAGCATCATCCGATTTATTGAATTATGTATTTAATATTTCCATCACGGATCCATTTATAATAATAATATAGGGTTGATGACACTAAAAGAAGACTAGAACTTTATATATTTTTACCATCAACCCATCAGGTCATTTACAAATGATCCCAGAAAATCGACCACATTTCTTTTTCTGCAGACCTCCCAGTTCCAGATACTTAGAAGTCATCATGCACGACTTACACACTATTGACTGCAATAATTGGCCCAAATTTAGGTGTCATTTTCTTCATAGAAATCCACACTGCTGTATTGATTGTCATTTCACTAATAACAATGATTATGACAAATCAAACCATCTCAAGAAAAAAAGACTCAAAGTGTTCCTACATCCATCTGCAGAAGCATTGTGCCACTGAATATCCGTACACCTTTTGAGTCATTCTCATTGTTATAAAAACTCATTTGTCACATAAGAAAAGTGCAGATCATAGAAAAGCAAAGTTGAAGATAGATGAGAGGAAACAGGGAGGCACTCCTGTTGGGAAGAGACGGGGAGACAGGAGGGAGGGCGGGGAACAGAGCTAAGAGGTGAGAGGGGGAAGGGAACTAGAGAAGGTGGCGTGTGCCTGCACCAATACGCCCATCCATGAATGTCTTCATCATGCACGGAGGACACACGCTAGTAAAAAACAGAAGGGACGAAACCAGGTCAAAAAACTGACCAATCAATATAATATCTCATGTCAAACTCTTACTTCTCTCTGGGTCCTGGATGACCCAGGTTGACTGTATTTATACTACTCTTTAAGACAATAGTCTGTGATTCCCTAAATAAATGAACAGAAGCAAAAAACCTTGGCGTGACAAAATCCGTCTCCATGCTTCTGCATGCAAGGGCAACTGTGAAGCTCTCCAGTGCTTAGATCAGCAGAGGGGGGTGGTGAGCATGCTGTGAAGTACAAAGCCAAGCAGATGAAGACAAGATTGAGATATTCCTGACATTTCTAAGAGAGGCAAAACCTAGATTCTTTTTTTCTTGGACCTCAGAGTTCCAGACACGAATTCTTGCATGCCTCACTTGCTACCGGTGGTCATCACTGATGCATGTGTGAACCTTTTTCATCATTCATTTTATTAATCATTGATAATAAAATGAAACACGAATCGCACCCCAAGAATAAGATACCTGCATTCCTAACATACTTTAATCTTTGATTAGCTAGACCCACTGTTCTTCATGATCCAGGAATCAGCATGATTTTTCATATTACTTTCATCTTGGGCCACAGTTAAAGTATTAGATTTAACAGTTTTTAATAATGACAGGAGTATTTTGAAGCAAATTGCCCAAAACAAGAACTTCGACTGTTACTCACTGTGGTTAACATGGACCCAGCACGATGTGTAATCGGCTCGAGGCATACGTTCTGAAGAGTGCAAAGCAGAGAAAATTATTTTTTAGAAACGAGACAGTCTTTGCATCAACATGTATTCATACCACGTATTTATTCGTGATTTAAACATTTATTCCTTTATCACAATATTTCTAAATGTTCATCGTGCTGCAGTGAATACCAAACTTGGAGCTGACTCAGAACAGTGACTTCCCGGCACTGTCCACATAATCCTGAGTTCAAGATGTAACACGCTTGCCTCATGAATAATCTCTCCATTTTAAACTATGTAATATTAATTTTTGCTCTGTATTTCAGCCATTGAACATACATAATATTCTCTTTATTATATTCATATGTTTATGAGTGTGTTTATTTACACTGTCATTGATGTTTTAATCTTTTCTAAAATTCATGAAGACAGAGATGAGAACAGTCCCTGAACTCTGTCCATAGCATCCCTACGAACAGGGATACAACACTACATAGCTCCTTGAAGGACCTCAGCGTTCCACACACGTACTGATCACCCCGATTCTTAAGCCCCGAGGAGTAACCATCGATTCATGAAGTTGTATTTTTCTCTATAAATTCCAACACTATTAATGACTGTACATTCACTAATAATAATAAAAACAAATATCTATAAATCAGAAAAACTCAAAGATAAAATCCATAAGCATCTCTATTACCTGTGCACGCAATCACTTTCCTCATTGACTACGCCTTCTTCACAGATGCAAATATCCATAAATACACACAGTAGTTCATGCGGATTTCATATTTACCTTTGGAACGGGGTTCGCTTCCTTTCGTATTATGCTGAAGGTCATAAGAAAACACCTCAAACAGAAGAAAAATCTGAGTATTAGTCACATAGGCAGCTTGACATGGGGCAGTCTTGGTATTCCTGATGACTTAGTCACTTAAGTACATGAATATAGGGTGGTATGTATTAATTTTCTATTCAAATGAACAATAATGTACTGCTCTAATCCAGAATAAAAACTCTATCCATATGGACTATATTATTCCTAATCATTTTAATAGAATTCAGTACTTTCTATACCCGGTTTTAGATTTTATCACCTCTCCACAAAGGTAGGAATGGACGAGCTTCACGCTGAACACCCCTCACCCTCACTTCCCCGGCTTTGTACACTGTCTCACACTGATGCATTTGTGATGATCCATAACAGCAATCAAAGGAACTAGAGACTAAGACAAAAACTGAAACTGTCTCTGTCCACTTTCTTTTGCACATCTCCTTCCGTCATGTAGGGATTAATTAATTCTTCATAATGGAATGTTTTCCTCTCAACCAAAGAAGCAGCCCTACACGCGAGAGAGGCTGACCCAGAAAACAACACTAAACTTACTAATTAGAGTCCATGTGGTAATTACCCTAAGAAGTGATAACCATGATACATTTCTGCCTTTTCTGGAATTCCTTACTGTATTTCTTTAGGAGCATTAATATTTATTTATTTATTTACTTATTTATCTATCTATCAGTACTGAGAACTGAACCTAGGTGCTTCATGCTGAGCTAAATCCCTGGCCCTTCCTTATTTCTTACTTTGAGACAAGGTCTCAGTAAGCTGCTAGGTTCCCCGGGTTGGGGTCACACTTGCAATCCTCCTGCCTCAGCCTCCCATAAAAAAGTTGAATACTATCATTTTTCTTACATTATCGCAAAGAGTCACATTCAGATAAAGATGTACCCTCTTCTTTACCTAATTATACTTGCTTAGTCATCCTCTCATTGACCCCCTAAGAATCAATCAAGCATCTGAATCCAAAGTAAGAATACTATCTTTGCACATGTCTAGTATCTGTCCATAGGTTTTGTTTCCAACAAAGCAAACTCATTTATGTTTTGCATTGAACCTCAGAATTTCAGACACAAAATATCCATCATCTGTGACCCACCTGCTGTAAGCGGTCAATATTGGTCCAAGTTTGAGTCTCTTTTTCTTCATTCCTACATTTGTTTGGATGTCAACATTTCAGAAATAATAATAACAGTAATACTACTACTACTAATAATAATAATAATAACAATATAAGATTTTGAAGGCCCAAGAACTAATCTTGGAAATTCCAAACATCAGTCTAAATAATCCTTGTCCACAAAGACTGTATATTGGTGCTTCTTCATCTGAGTACCACATATTATAAATGAATCATCATACTGCACCACAGATTTGTAATTGGGTCCATGTTAGCTTTTATGCATTTAATACTGATTAACAGCACAATAAACACCCTCAAAAAATGACCCCCCCCAAAAGAACACTTTTTCATGGGACTCACCTTGGCCTAACAGGAAGTCAGCACCTTCTTCAGCACGGAAGAGTGCAAAGCAGAAAACATGATAAAGAAAAATTGAGATATTATTTACACGGACCTACATCTTTCAATATTTACAGTTACTTACATATCTTTTCGCTTGTAATATTTATTCATTTTTCTGTTACTATGACAACCTTATACTTAACTCTGAACAGTAAACATCACCATTGTATTTTAATAACAGTATAACATAAAATACAGAAACGCAAAGATGACTAAAGGTCCTTGGATTGTAAAGCCATCTTACAGGGTCCACCAGAGGGGTGGACGAGATTCCTTTTGCACTGGGCCTCAGGGTCCAGACACACACTGGTCATCGTCTCCACCTCCCACACGGCCATTCTTAATCAGTGGTTCAGGGCCAGGGCTGTTCATGCTCATGTACATGTGACTACAGCTCTATTCATTACTTCACTAATAATAATAAGTGCAAATCAAAAACTCGAGGACAAGATCCTAAGCACCCTTAACACCTGTGCAGAGAATCACTTGTAGCACCAAAATGCGCCTGTGTCACTAACCATTATCAAGTTGCATGCACCCATTAACCAGCAGAATGCTGTGTGCCACCCCCGCACTTATCGTTAGGATACGGTTACTCTCAGAGCATATTTAGTACTTGCTTAACGATTCCTGTGCTTATCCTAAACAAACTGCCCAAAGCGAGACAAGGGCTTTGATGGTGCTCACCGTGGCCGAGTGCTCCATCGTGCGGGGAGGCAGGGAGCCCACGGGAACCGGCGCGAGTTCCAGGGACGTCACGTGCGTTCCTGCGGAGAGGTAAGGCAGAGTGCAGAAGGGCGAGATCGAAGTCCTTTCCACCCATCTGACCTCACACTGGCTCAGTCGTGTCACAGACAAAGGGAAAACACTCATTTTTTTCTGTCTACCTCATTCCTACTTAAAGTCAGGCATGCTTAGAGTTTTCTATTACCTAACTTTAAATATGGAGACGAGGAATGCTTCACAGTGTTCAGCATATTTATGTTTGTAAACTGATTGGTTTTTTGAGTCATTTCCAAGAAAGTGATCTGTTTACTTTTCTAATATCTACCTACAGGGTCATTTAAACAGAGACAGTAGACCGTAGTCATTTTTATTGGACCTCAGAGCAATGCAACGTTCATCATCTGTGATTTATTATGTCATCGGGATCATCACTGGTCCAGGCTTAGGCCTCGGCTTCTCCACTGTCATCCACATTTGTTATTGACCGACTCACGGACATTAATTTTTCAAGCTAGGGTTCACAAACTCCTATGAATAAGAGGAATCTAGTGTCCATGTCCACATGTGCCATGTTCATGAATCTTTTCCATTATCCATGTATGTATCTTTCTATGTATAATATTTCTATTCATCCCATATCTACCATTATCCACGTCTGGCCTTTTGGATTACATTTCAAACTTGTAATAATACTATCAGTAAATCCTTTATGAAAAATAATCTAATGGAAGAGAATTACATTGGTTGCTATGCCCATCATGGTGAGGAATAGAGCCTATACTACACAGGATGCCAAAATCAGCCCGGAAGTGGCTTTTCTGGGGAGTACAAGACCAACAAGATAAACAAGAAGGCAAGATTCTCTCAGATGTGGTCTTTGTTGTCCTCATTTCATTTACTCAGCAATTTGGGTATTTATTAACTTTTCATAATATAAAAAATTACATGAACATATGTATTGAAGTGGACTTCCCCATCTGTGTGTATATATGTGGGTATGCTGGTGTGTACTTATATACAAAAGTGTATAAATATATGACCTATGCTCACTTAGTTATTTATACATATACTTTCACACAGGTCTACAGATGATGAATTTACAGTAATAAAGTGAAATATATGAGCAAAACAGAATGAGATCCTTCTATACGCCTAATATCTCGCATATATCAGGATTATTTAAAACACCAAATTAAACAAGTTCTTGTTGTGTCTGGGCCTCAGACACAACCAGATTCCAGACACTTAGCATTCATCACCCACGATTCACCACTGGCCCAGGTTCGGGCCTCCCATTCTCATTTAAGGTTGTTTATTGATTAATTCATTGACTCAGTAGTAATAATTAAAGAACTATGAATTCCAGACATTCAAGGACAAGTTCCTTCTGGGTCCTATTTGTCTTTAGAACCATTTGCCTAATTGATTTAACCTCTTCCATTAATCATCTTATTGTTACAAATATCAACTAACCAACATCTTTCTTACAATTCCCACCATTTCACTGGACTATGGCTGGCCCTTTTAAAATTATACCCAATATTAACCGTAAGTATTACGCTGAATACCCTAAAAAAAAAAAAAAAACCAAACTCAGAAAGGAACTGCGACTATGACCCTAGTAAACAGACAGATTTCCACACACCGTGGCAGCCGGGCGAGCCAGGAGGCGGCAGAAGCTCCAGCCAGGTCCGGGGTGTGCGTTCTGAGAAGTACAGAGCAGAGCAGGCAAAAAAGTGCAGGTACATTCTACCTTCCTGTATCGAGTTCCGTCGGCATATATTGATGTTTTGATTTGCCTCCAATTAGCCACTGATATGACATCCGAACTTTGACTACTCAAAATATCTCTATCATCCTTAGTCAAAGAAGTAAGACATTTGAACTATTCATTAGCAGAATTCAGCTTTTCAAGATGTTTGAATATGTTAATTTTATATTATCACATATAGTGAACATGCTTCTCATCTCTCATCTTTACTGACATACATTTTTACAACGACTGTTGCATTTATCTACTTATGATAGTAAAAAGCACCTGCATAAAAATAATGCAAGACAATCCCTGTAGACTTCCTAGGATGTGTGCAAAACGTCCCCTCAAACTGAAGCACAGTCCTGTATCTCCTTTTAAGGGACCTCAAAGCTTTCCTATGTACTACAGGCTGGCCTTAAACTCAAGAGATCCTCCTGTCTCAGCCTCCTAAGTGCCGCAATTACAGGCACGCACCACCACACCCAGCTATAATTTTAAAATATGGCGAATATCTATGCTGAATATCTACATTATGCAAAATAGTATTCAAAAAATTATTAAAAGAACAATAGTCAAAAAAATTTTATTACAATACAAGGCACATTGCCATTAACCTCCTGCTCCAATACTTCGCCTCACTTTGAGCACATCTATCGAATTGATCTTTTGACTTTCTGAAGCAGTTGCACTGTCATGGCTGTCTTAATATCCTGAATCCATTCAAATATTTTACCTTTTATGGTAATTTTGACTTTGGGGCAGAGCCAGAATCTGTATGGTGCAAGATCCTTTGAAGATAGTAGATTAAAACACATCATAATGTTTTTGCAAACCTGCCTTTCCGATGGATGGCACTCCGCAGCATCGACTGTATTATTTATCATACCTCGTGAAGACATGAAAGAAGACCTCAAGAACTGCTTCAAAAAATAGCAAAATGATGGGATAAATGCGCTCAAAGTGGGGGGAAGTAGAATAAGGATTAGTGCCAATGTGTCTTCTGGGATAAAATTTCTTTTAAATTTACGCGATTATCTAATGCTTTATGTGAGCATTATCCTTACAGTCTCCCTCCCTTCCCATTGCTTCACATCCTTAGCATTGTTTGGAGTGTGGACATTTAAAAATCTACTCTCACCAACTCTGAAATATACTACATAACTACAGACACTATGCAGTCATGGTAGACATATGTTTATCTCCAACACATCTTGTTCCTGTCTAGCTAATCATTTGTGTGCTCTGGACGCCCATCCATTCCCCCCAGCGCACCCATGTAGCATTTGTCCTTCTGTGCCTGGACACAGAGACAAGGGCTACTCATCATATATGAGCACAAGGCAGTCCGGATTTTTCTTTTTTTTTTTTGTCTTGTAAAGACAGGGTCTCGCTGTGCAGTTCAGGCTGGCGGTGAGCTCACTTTGTAGCCTGAACTTGGAACGATCCTCCTGCCTCAGCCTCCCGAGTGCTGGGATTACAGGCGTGCGCCACCACGCCCAGCGTGGTAGCCTGGTTTTGTGCGCCTTTCTTCATGCTCATCTGCATTTCTTCACTGATTAATTTATTAATCTGCTAATGTTAATTTTTTAAAAATTATAAGACAAAACCCCTGAGATTAAAAAAATCCAAGAGACATCTCCAGAAGAACAAGTGATTTAATTACCTACATGGATCTCCAGAACCATTTGCTACATCAATTTATGTCAAATTCCAATATTCACATCCAGATTACAGATTGTCAGGGGTCCAAATATCCACAGAAACGTACACAGAATCATTGCTTCCTTTAGTGTCCCTGCTTCTTTAAAGAATCATCCTGATTATCAGAAAAATAACCGAGATGATGTTTCGTATCAGTTTTATTTTTCCTTATTGGACCATGGTGGGTCCTCTTACTTATCTGAAATACTTCTTCTCAACAGACAATGAGAACGTGATCTAACACAAGCAATGGTCTTCATGATGCTACACATGGAGTCCGTCAGAGACAGCAAAGGCCAGGACATAATGCTTCAGTCAGCCGGGGTGTACCCATTCTACAGAGAGTGGAGACCAGAGGATGAGATGAGTGAGATGCTCTTGCATTAATCTTTACCTCTCCAAATCAATATTCAATTATTCAGGGGTATCAAGTTTGGTTTAATATAGATTTCATATTCCATCTATTCCAACTTCTTTCACTACTCCAATGAATCCATCTTATTCCATTAAGAAAGTGAAACAGTATTAAACTACCATGACCCAAGAAAAAGAATATTGGGCGTTATTTACCTGCATCATCCTCAGACAGAGGAAACACCATTTATTCCTTGGTGGATTGCTATCACTCCTTGTTACTATGTCCTCTGGCCTCCCTCATTCATTACTTCATAACTACGTGATGCCAACACCCTCCACAGCTTTAATTATTTACAACTCCACATTGATTATTTTTCATTTAAAAATTGCACATACTACAAGTATGCAACATGCCGTTTTGATTGTACATCGGTTCTCTTATTCATCTATGTATTGCAAAAGGACAAATATCCATAAACATAATGGTGCTAAACAAAGTAACACCCCCGCAAAATCCTGGGGCAGTATGCTAATATGACTTTCATTCTGGCTTTCGGGGTCCCAGACATTCTGCATCAATTGAACCTTATGCACAATCAGCAATCATCTTTGATCCAGGGGTGAGTCCATTTTCACACTTATGTCATATACCTAAGCTTATTAATTAATTCCCCGATACTCTGAGAGCCATAACTGATTATGAGATGCAAGGCTCAGAAAATGAATAAGCCTGAATAGTTCTATATCTAGCTACAGAGTACTCTGACACAGCAATATAGCTCTGGCATTAATCACCCTCAAGTTTTCCTGTACGGATTAATCAAAATAATACTATGTATCAACTGAATGTGATGACTGGGCCATGGTTGGCTTTCTTTGACTGTATTTTATAGCTTCCAAATACAGATTATATACGTATACATTTACAGTGTATTCTATGCAGTAAACAAAAAGTCATCCAGGTACCTGTCACTAAGAAAGACTCTTTAAATCTGCTCCAGGGTGTCCATTCTGAGAAATAGAAAGCAGAGCAACTGATTAAAAAACAACCAACATATTCTCCATCAAATCTTCATTTTCACATTTAATTTATGCAGTTGTTTAGGTACTTGTTAATTGTCATAGCATATATATTATCTGGACAAAATATACTCCCGTAACTTGAACTGATCAAGAGAAAAAGTAGAGTATGTCTTACTTAACAGTTTATAAGACCATTAACATGGAAGTACCATTTTGACCGATTTATTTCCCATTGGGAATCACAGTTTTTATTTATATTAATGATATTTTTCCCCAAACATGCATACTGATTGGCAAACAATGTTTCTAGACTTTCTAGAGTGTATTATATTTATTTATTTATGTATTTATTTCATGATTTCTTCATTGGCCTATTTATGATACTCTTTGTATAAAAATACAAAAATAAAAAAGGACAAGAGCTTGTATGTTCCTAATACCTGGACACAGGACTGTCTCCAACGTACTAAACATACCAGGCTTCTTATGTAATCTCAGCATGACAGACACATTATCCTCGTCCATGACTTAAACTCCAAAAATCATCATTGGTCCAGGCTCGGACTGAGCATATTTTTCTCTATTTATTCTTATCTTTATCTATCTTCTTTCCTTTTTTATAATGACATGGAGTCTCACTCAGTTGCCCCAGGCAGTCTTCCGCAGATCTTATACCCTCTGCTTAGCAAGTAGCTGGGAATAGAGGTCGATGTCAGGACACCCACTTTATTTCTATGTATCTTTACTGATGCAACAGTTAACAGGTAACAGTAGCAAGTACTATTTACTCCTGAAAACACTGATTAATATGACATCAAGACCCGGACAAGATGCTTAAGTATCTTTAACATCTGTCCATGCAATATTTGCCTCATTCTGTTCAATACAATGCACCATATACACTATATATAGTTTATGAACTATATAGTTTATATATGTTTTGTATTAGTATATATACATAAGTATGTATAGTATTATTATATATATTAGTATACATAGCATATATATATACACTAATAATAGTATATATATATATCATGCCACACATGGCTTTCCACACTATCTCACATTCTTTGTAGAGCGAATACCCATAAAATATCCCACATTCAAGTATAAGAAGAACTATTGCTCACATTGGGCGTCACAGACCAGACACACACAAGCGCCCATAGCGACCCCAGCACAGCTCTGCCGGTGGGTACAAAGCGAACCTAGCTTTCCATCTACTCATTTAGGCATTGATCACTTGTTCCTTATTTATCACAAATGTTTACATCTGCTTACATTTATTTAGGAATAATTCCTCGCTTTACATACACTAATGATTAGTACCTAACCTTCAGCGCAACCATTAGCCACAGAAATAGCATTATTGTTTTCTTCACATCTTTTCTCGCAGAACATACAGGTTATACAGATTAATGGGACGCACTCTGGCCCATTCACACATGCATTCAGCATATTTGGGTCATTTTCACACCCGTCACTCCTGCTATTCCAAGCTCACCCCGCGTTTCATACTTCAGTGTCTTTTTTATATTTTTTATTTTTTTGTCTTTTTGAGACAGGGTCTCACTATGCAGTTCAGGCTGGCCTTGAGCATACTTTGTAGCCCAGGCTCATCTCGAACTCTCAGTGATCCTCCTGCCTCAGCCTCCCGAGTGCTGGGATTACAGGCATGCGCCACCACGCCCAGCTCAAGTTTTGCACTTTGGCGGAACTCAATGCATCTATTTTGATCAAATCTATCCCGTTACCCAGTAGCAACATTCTGAAGCTACGTCTTACTTAATCAACTTCACTATTTCTAATTTGTATTAATAGATTCTTTTCCTCGAAGAAATATTTTCCTGATTGCACCATGATCATTTTCAAGAGAGGCAGTACGTAGACTTTTTGCATTGGACCTGTGAGTATCAGATATGGTTTTCATCATCTGTAATACATCAGCGGTGATGACCAATCATCATCGTTGGTCCAGGATTGATTTTGTTATACTCAACATATCATAGGAGTACATAGAATACCTTCTGAGAAAACGTTCAACAAGCACAACTGTAGCTACTACTCACATCTGTGCCCGTGTACCTAACCACACAGGTAATGGCGGAGACTCCACCGAGGGTAATCCGCGAGTCGGGCTGAGTGCATCCATTCTGAGAAGGAGAGAACACAGCAGCTGATAAAACACTAAGATCCTCCCTCCACTGATCAATCAAAGCCCACAATTCAACGAATTACTTAGTCACTTAGGCTGTAATTTGGAGCAATACGTATTTTACTTTCTCTTAAATTCAAAATCCAATTCTCTACTAACACAGAATAAGAATACTGATTAGATGTATCAGCTCTATCACCAGAGATTATTTATTTATTATTGAAATTGCTTTCAGTAAATATAAACAGCCACTCTTACCTTTTCATAAATTTTAATAATAATTTAGATATTTATTCATATTTCTTTTGTAATTCTATCTTAGGTCTATTTTCAATATAATCAAAATCCCTTAGTAAAAGTCCCTTTTTTTTGGCGGCACCAGGGATCAAACTCAGGACCTTGCGCTTGCCAGGCAGGCGCTTGCGCCACTGAGCTATATCCCCAGCGCCCTTGGTAAAAATCGTAAGACCATGATGTGTTGTATACTCCTATATCTCCCTGGACGACCTTTTTAACAACAGAAGTAAACTAGACTTCTCACAGGATGGACCTCAGACTTCCACAGCTTTGTCACCATCCAGGATTCAGATGCCACCAGTGGTCATCATGGATCCAAGACTCATCCCCCAGTTATTCTTCATTAATTTGTATATTTTCTTACTAGTATTGAAGACATTAATAATGACTAGTTGATAATAACACAAATTTACTATTTAATACCTATACATAAGATCTTTTGCCACACTGATTTCTTTTCTTTGTCAAACTTACTTTTGCAAATATTATTTAATCAAAATAGTATTTCATGGCCATGCCATATTTACCATAGCTTTGTGGGTCTGCCTAGATTATAGACAATGCTTCTAGTAAATGGCAAACCTGCTTTTAAAATCACCTAAAGTAATGAGACTATACTCACGTCAGTTTGCATGTTCCTAACACACAGAGAGAATCACAGACTTCAAGTCCAGGAAAATATGTTTCAACACCTTGGTAGCATCCATTCTGAGAGTATGAAACACAACAGATTATCCAAGATTGATAATTATCCATGCATTCAACCTTTCGTTTCAATGGTCAATTAAGTAGGAGTTAAATTATGATGATTTTTTTTTTCCTTGAGAAAATGAACACTGAACATTTGGGCCCTGATACTAACAAGGACATAGACCATTAGTTTTATTTTATTTAACATTCTCTGCCAAGGGAGTAACTCATTTGAGCATTTTTTTTTTTTACATCTAATGGCCTTCTGTATTTTAAATACACACATAATTTTTTTGTTGGTTGCCACATATTTTAATAATTAGTCAAGGCCTCACACTATCACACATTACATCCTATTCTACATGAACTTGTATTGATCTCATGATGTCTAATATTAAAATATTTATATAAGTTTTTCTATCTCTGGTGTATATATTTTTCTTAGATTGTGACTATGTGTGTAAGTAATAGTTCTTTTTTTGATCTAATTACAATAATATACTGACACTTCAGGAACACAAAGATGAAGGACATCCTTGACTATTCCTAACATCTACCTGTGCCAACATAAAGCACACAGTAGGGGTCTCATACTGTTGAACCTCAGATATCCAGAGTTTAGTCACCATCTACGACTCATATCCCACCAGTGGTCATCACTGATCCTGGCCTCCTCTTCTCATAAAATTCTACCTTAGTCTGTTGATAGCTAGAAATTATACAGAGTTAAAAACAAAATCCTTAGTTACAGTTTGTAGGTATTGACAGGATCTTTCACCACATTGAACATACGGCTTTTCTTGTTCTTAATTTTGCAAATACATATTGCTAAATGAAGAATGTGCTGCAAAGCCATTTTAATTTTTGCTTGGACCATTACTGATGATCTTTCATCTACGTGATACTTCTATCTACAAAATGAACATCCTTTGAAAACTACCCAGATGGAAACAAATACTCTGACTACACTCATGCTGATTTTTTTGAACTCCCCAACACAGAAAACCATAGACTTTGCGACCAAGAAAATAAAATGTTTAAATCATTTTGGAAGCATCCATTCTGAGTATAAAGGTGAACACATAAAAAGCTGATGTTCCCTCCATCTCTCCTTCATCTCATTAGTTATGAATTACAAGCAAAACTGTGAGGACGTTCTTTAACAGCAAAGTGAACATCACTAAATATGGCCCTAACCCTCACAAGTACCCAAGGACTAACATAATTAAAAAAAGATAAAGACTCTGTGAACACAAAGACTAAAACATCCTAACCACTACTGATACCTATCCCTAGGATCACAAGGTACACATCGGATGTCATTTGTCAGCTCCATTAATTTCTGTTTGCTTATGTACTATTTTACTCACTAATAGTAATCAGATAAGTAGAAATCTTTGCCTTACTCTTAATTTTATAAATATTGGTTAATACACAGAGTATCTCATGGCCATTTCATATTTTTCCCTGGATCACAGTGGATGCTCTTGGGTCATATACAATGCTTTTACCAGGAGTGAACACCCTTTAAAAACACCCAAGACAGGACAAGAATTTTGACAATACGCACACCGCTCTCCACGTTCCTAACACACAGGGGAACCACAGAACTCATGACGAGGGGTGGAATGCTTCGGTCAGTGCGGGAGGGTTCGTTCTGAGGGTACAAAGCACAAAAGAAAACAAAATTTGATATTCTGTCATTCATTCTTGCATTCTTTGTGCATTTCATTAGTCATTTTTAGAGAAAAAAATTTATAACGATATATTTTTTTGAGGAAAAGCACTGAACACTTAGAATCTGACCTCGGTAGGGACTTAGGTGATCATTTTTACTAGAATGCCACCGTCCAGCAAGAATGTTACAACTTCGAACATTTTTATTGCTTCCTGGACTGTCTCACATATACTAATGGTATTTCTTCCAGAAAATTTATTTTCATAATTGGCTAATTTTCTACTCTTCATTTATATATTTGATCCAATTCCAAAAATAGATTGAAAGGTCGTGAACACAAAAACCAAGAACTCCCTTCAATATTCCTAACTCCTGCTCCTAAGATCTGAAGGCGGGACACACCAAATTTAACGGTATTGGACCTCAGACTTTCAGAGCTTAGTCACCGTTCATGACTCATATGCTACCAGAGGTCATCATTGATCCAAGACTGAGCCTCATCTTCACCATTATGTTCGACATTAACTTCTAACTATTCATTTCACGACCGCGTTGATAAGCAGGAATCACACAATGTTGAAGACAAATCCGTAGGTACACTTTATCGGCATCTGTAGGCTCTTTTCCTACATTGATTATGTCATTCATGGCTGCTAATTTTCAACAAAGGCTTTCACACCCATTTATTATTTCTCATTGAGCCACTCATTATTATTTCCCCCTGAGCCACGCTTGACACTTTGCATTGTACATAAGTTTTACAACTAAGCGAATACCCTTTAAAATCCACCCAAATGAATATAATAACTTTGTACTCACGGTGGTCTCTGGGTCCTAACGTACCAAAAACCACAGGCTTCATGACCAGGACAGCATGCCTGTGTCAGCTCGGAGGCTCCAATCCTGAGAGTACAGAGCAGAACAGATAATGATAAGATTGATATTGTACCCATTCATTTATTCTTGGACTGCTCCTTTTATTTCACTATTAATGCCAATGTATATCTAACTACGGTATTTCCTTCTTAAGAAACAAATACTGAATTTGTTTCTGACCTGAAGAAAAATTTAAGCACTTTATTTTCATTGTTCAAAGCTCTCAAAAGATGGTGCCTCTGATGCAATTATTTCCTAAGATACTTCTGTGCTTTTAAAGAACAGTATTAGTATTTTGCCTCGGTATTCTTTTCCTAATGCCTCAATTGCTTTACTTTATTTATTTTTATAGAATTATAAAAGTAGGGGCTGGGGATTTAGCTCAGTGGCACAGCACTTACCTGGCAAGCACAAGATCGTGAGTTTGATTCCCGGTACTGGAAAAAAAATATAAATATATATAAAAGAATGAAAATGTATAAATTCAAAGAAAATAATAAGTGCCTGACTACTTCTCAAATATATCGCTGGGACAAAAGGTATGCAGTAGGTGTCTGACAGTGTTCTGAACCTCATACTTCCAGATCTGTAATCATCATCATCCAAGAACTCATACACCATCATGGGGGGTCATCATGGATCAGGACTTGGCCTCCTTGTCTTAATTTCTATGTTTGCTTATTAAAAATTCATAATTTTAATGATAATATCTATGAATCATAAACATCAAAGAGAAAAACCCTTAATTATACTTTCAAGCTATATACAGAATCTTTGACCCCACTGAGTACCTATCTTTGCCTTAGTAATTATTAATTGTACGAATATTGGTTAGTTACGATAAAGTCTTACAATCATGACATGCTAATCATTGAGCCATGATGGATGTTTGTTATGATTTATATCCACGTGTCTGTCCAAAGTTGCATATCCTCGTAGACGGTTGGGTTTAAGGTGTGTGAATGTTGATTAAGGGTGTGTCATGTGGGTAAAGGGTGTGATAATTGGATTAGTGAGCATTATTCTGGGTGTGGGTGACGGGATGCTCCGCCCTAGCTGTGGGTGAGGACAACCGCTGGATTCGGAGCCTGGATGGAAGAAAAGGGAAAGGAAGGCTTCCTTTGCTGCTTACTGCTTTGCTTCATCTTACCTCCCCTACCATGAACCATTTTTGTTCTGCAATGCCCCTTGGAGACCTGCTGACTCCACACTGAAACCTCTACAGAATGAACTGAAATAAAACCTTTCCTCTGTCAGGTATATTGTTTCAGCAATAAGAAAAGTTACTAAGACAACATTCTTGGATTATATGTAATGCTTCTACCAACACAGTGAACATAATATAAAAACCAGACTCTCCCCTACCAAAAAAAACACCCAAACCAAGGTAAGAACTTTGTAATCATACTGGTGTCCATGGTGTTAACATACACAGGGAACCACACACAGAGCACATGAACTGGGAAGAAAGTTAGGAGCTTCCACTCTGAGTATAAAGCAGAAAAGAGCACTGAAAAATTCAGTCTCTGTTCATTTATCCATGCATCACTCTCTTCATTTTATTAGTCATCTCAGTAGAAATTAAATTATTAATTTTTTAAGAGAAGAAATATTGAACATCTGGTACCTGGCATTCAATAGGACATATTCCATTATTTTTACTCTACACGTCTCCCTCCACTAATAGTTTACATACTTGGGGTTTTATATCTTCTAATAGACTTAGGCGCCTTTAAATATATTAATTATATATTTGCAGTATTCTGTGTTACTCATGTTAAAGCTCCATGGTGATGTCTTGCTTACATTTCAGCCTTTACTGACATTGTTCAACTGCATATAAATGTTTCTACAAGTGCACTGAACGCCACTTAAAACCACCCAAACCAAGGCTACAACCTTGACTGTACTCACGTTGGTGTCCATGCTCCTCAGACTCAAGCAGAAACACAGACCTGGCAACCAAGAAAAAATGCAAAAACTGGGGTGGGGAGCATAAATGCTGTGTACAAAGCAGAAGAGGCTACAAAAGGACTGATATTATGTCCATTTAATCTTGCTCTCATCTGTTAATTTCACTGCTGACTTAGGTGAGAGTTAAATTATGTGGGAGATTCTTGATTCAATTTTATCTATCATCCTCAGCCAAAATTATAAGACGTTTAGGTTTTTTTCTTTCTTCAAGGACTTCCATGTTTGAAATACAAAAAAATGTAATTCTCATCGTTATATATTTTTACCATTGGTCAGTAGATGACACTGTGTGTACTGGTTGTTTCATTGATCCAGCCAGAAAAGCAAACTGAACCTCCGAGAACACAAAGACCGTCCTAGGACATCCTTGACTATTCCCAGCACTAGCTCTGCGACCACAAGGTGCACACTAGATTTCTCATGGTTTGGACCTCAGACTCGAGCACTGTAGTCATCATCCGTGACTCATACGACTCTAGCGGTCATCACTGATCCTCAGGTGGCCTTCCTATGCTAAATTCTACATTAACCCCTGGACTAAACCCTACGTTAACCCCTTGTTCCTGTATAAATACAGACGCTATCTCTAGCTACATAAATGCCTTCCTCGAATGTGTGTTTGTGGGCTGTTTGTCAAAAATCAGATGATTGAAGATTCATGGGGTTATTTCCTTAACAGCTGTTCCATTTTGTTAGTCCACATATCTACTTTTCTGTGGTAATCACGCTTTTTATACTATATTCTTGTACCCATTTTCTTTCTTTTACTTGCATGATTGCTCTGTCTATATCGCTCAAAGAACACAAAGATTCACAACCATGTCACAATTATCACTGCACCATGATCGGCAGTTTCTGATTATACACAATGTTTTTCCTAATACCTGTTTAGAAACAATCAAGCCAAGAGCTCTGTTGATACTCACATTGGTTTCCATGTTCCTAACACATAGGGTCAACCGCAGACTTCACGTCCTGGGAAGGATGCTGTCTTCAGTTTTAGATGATCCATTCTACAAGTAAAAAGCAGAAAATGAGAAGATTCAGTGTTTTCTCTCCATCCCTCCTTACGTTTTCACATTAAGTACGAGAGACACTGTGATGACATTTTTGCTTAAGGAAATATGTAACACTGGACAAAAAAACTTAAAGCCATTAAAATTTATTATATATGATATGCTCAACCAAGATTATAATGTTTTGATGTCTACTTCATAATGAATTTTAGTGAGGGGTTTTTGTTTTACAGTAGCAGAATTTCTTGGCACATATTTTTTCGTAATTGGTCAATGCTTCAAACACTTCATTATTTATATATTTGTTCAATGACACTTTCATTGATCCAATTAGAAAAACAGAATGAGCCTTTTGACTGAGACCCCTTCACTACTCCTGAGCTGTCTTCCTAGGGTCTGAGGTACACACTAGATGCCCTATTGTGCTGGAACTCGGACCTTAGAGCTGTGATCATCATCCATGCCTCATTCAACACCAGTGGTCATCACTGACCCAAGACTGGACTTCTTTCTCCACTAATTCTCCATTAATTTCTACATATACTATTCATTTCACTAATAATAACTACATAACTAGGAATCACAAAAAGTTAACAACAAGATCCCTAGGTACACCGTGAGCTGACTATAGGATCTTTAGTCAGAGTGGATAGATCTCTTCTTAGCCAATCGCAAATTTGCAGCTATTGATGAATTTACAAAGCACTGCACAGCCATTTTATATTTCTCCTGTCACCAAGTTCACATGCTTGGATGACACATAAGGCTTCTACCAATACAATAAATATCATGTAAAATCCACCCAAACCACCACGATCCTTTGACTGCACTCACATGGGTCTCCCTGCTCCTAGGAGGTCGGCTGGGGAGCAGCTATGCTGAAAGTACAAACAAGAAGAAGAGTTATTTTACAAAATGATAACTGTCCTAACATAGTGTTTATCATCCATTCCATCTTCTACTAAAAGACTTTAACACCTTTGAATCATTCATTTCTTAAGGGAATTCTGTATTTTCCATACATATGAACACTGCTCGTCATCCATTTATTTTCACAATTGGTCAACGTATCACACGATTTATCTTTATTTAGAGCTTTGCTTAATAATTCACTCACTGATGCTATCATAAATGGAGAGTAGAAAATCATGACACCAGAGATCAAGCCTACGATGCTTTCTATTCTTAATGACTGAATAATTAAATCATTGGCCGCAGTATTAACTTATCTGTGCATTAGTCATAATAATATTATACCTGTAATTTCACAGGAACTGTATGATATTAATGTGCATTTGAATGTTCGGACACAGAAAAAATATCAGTTCACTTTTTACTCTTTAATTACACTGAGGAGTTCAATTTAAACATAGTGAGGGTTACTAGATTAATCACAACGGGTTATATGACATATTCTTAACACAGATCTATATCTCAGCCCTTTCTCAACTAGGTAGCTATTTAATAAATAATGAATATAAATATTTTGCCCTTTTCATAATCAGACAAATAACCTAACCTAATGCCACAACATAGATGCTAACATCTATTTATGTAACTGTTCCTTACCCAAAACGGCCAGCTTTGATCAATTTATGTTACTGAAATTCAGTGCTTCATAAATGTATTATTAGTAATGGCTTTTACTGCATGAAATACTCTCCTATGGGGACCAGAAATAACCCATTCTGTCTGTATTCATAGGTAGGTTTCTTGATTTATTTATCAACTGTTTCACGGGAAAAATTAATAACAATCTGTGCCCATAACTCTAAGAACACAATTCATATTCTCTTAAACTCCTGGAATAAGCCTATTTCCCATAAGATAATAAATAGGAATCTTCCTGTAATGGATCTCAGAGGTATAGGGATTAATCAAAGTCCTTGATTCAGACTCCCCAGGCTACTCATCATTGATCCAGGCAGGATAAGCAATCTTTTTTCTTCATTTCTACCTTTATTTATTGATCCATTTGTTGCTTTGCTAGCAATAATAAAATCAATACTAATGAATTTTAAAAAATAAGCCGAGAACAATCACCCTGAGCACCACCAAGATCTGTGCGCCGGCTATCTCGCACTGACAACGTCTGCTCCTCGTACTGCAGAGCTCTCTCTGTAGAGGCCCTCGGCACAGCACATAAGGGCCAATTAGCACTTTGCTGCAGAGGATCCCAGCCCTCCATCTTTCCTCTCCTGCCTCCTTCCTGTCGCGAGCTGCCTCACAGACAGTGCTGGGTGTGAGGCACAAGGCAGCTATGGACAGCACTGTCCCGACAGCGCCCCAGAACCACAAGCAGCTGCTTCCGTACTCAAAATGCGGCTGGCACACCCAGGAAACAGAAGATAAAAATTCATTTGAACATGATTTCCTTAAAGGCAAATAGCCGCGTGTAGATGAAGCAACCGCTTGCACATGGCAGCGCTGGGTTAATTTTCACTTAAACGCGATACAAACATGAGTTTGTAAAGAGAGGAAAGTCCCTGATCTTATAGCTTAGCAACAATGTAAGTGGATAAATCACAAACTTGCTTTCAGAAGACATTGAGAGCACTGGTCTATTAATGGCTTAATGCAAACAATTCGATAAACACTAATGAGAAACCCGCTGTGATTAACGGGATTCTTTGACTATTATGTACTTGTTCACTGGGATTCTTACCTCAGATGACAACAGCTCAAATCTTCCTCCACAGAGACTGAATTAAACCTGCCATCAAAAAAGAAAATAAATAAATAAATAAGTAAGTAAATAAAAAATCCGCCATCATCTTCATTCTATGACATCAAATATCAACTTTGGAAAGAATAAACACTACAGATTTCGATCAGCTTAAAGATATTAGCTGTGTGCTAGAGTGATCATAAAGTGGATTCAAGTCCTTTTTCAGGAGTGACCCAATAATACGATATTTTTATTTATCTATTAAAATTAAGATTTACTAATTTTAAATAATATGATAAACACTATGAAAGGCATCTATGAAAGGCATCATTCAAAACAATGAATTATCAGATACACACTATAGATCCCTATCCACAGAGGCAAGAGCATAGATTATCTTCTTGCTTTCTCTGGAGTCAATTTGTCAAGAAAAAGGTGAATTTACATTCATTGTTGATTGCCTATTTGTACCAATGGTCAGTATGTCACACTGCTTATATATATGCTACTACCAGTGCCCTCGTCCCTCATTTACAGAATGACTCATGGACCATGTGACCGTGCACTCATATATAATAACCACACGGTGGTAACCTAGGGACAACCCAAAACCGAAATGGTATCCATGTTGGAGTGTCTGTATTCTCATATCCAAAATAGGAAGAGTGGACCCTTCTTATGCTTTTGTCTGGTTTTTTCACTTTATTTTCTTTATTTTGTGGTAGTGGGGGTTGAACTGAGGATGACCTGCATGCTAGGTGAGTGACCTACCACTGAGCTACCTTCCCAGCTCTGACTTCTTCTGGGTCTACATTTTGCCTTATTTTAAAAACAAAACCATGACAAGGACATACTGTACTCTAAAGGAGTCATTTACCAATATATAAGAAACAGCTAACGTTAGCCCAAAACCTTAAAAAAATGCCGTTATGTTCCCACATGTTCATTACGCTGCCCATGGAGATTTAAACACCAGATGCGCTTGTTGGAACTCAACACTGCGCCCCATTCATATGTATAATTAATATAAGTAAATCAGGGAAATAAATTTTAAAACAGATGTTCTTTCATATTTTTAATAAAATTCATATTTGGATTAATAACTCTTTCCCTAGAGATACTCTCAAGATGAGCTGCGCTCATTCCTTTTGCCAGCTAAATAAGTGCTTAATCTGTTGTTTGTTTTACAACTTTGCTCTAAGTACAAACAAGCAGCGAGTACCCACCTACATCAAACTATGATGCTGAGACTTACATCTACATGCCACGCATCTTACAAAGGGGCAACTGCATTCATCAATATCTGACACTGGGATTAGGCACTACATGTAAGTATAGTAATGATCCGCACTCTACCATCCACCTGATCTATACTCGTCTCATTTCTTCATGTATTGAATGACTAATAAAAATACAGTCTACACTCATAACAGTGAACATGGCTAACCAATTACCTGAATAATCTGAACATCTGCCACAGGGTCATTTCCACAGAGGAAAGAGACAGGCCACTTTTCAAAATGGACCTCAGAGTTCCAGATGGCTTTGATCAAAATGTTCAATTCAGACACCCACCAAGCTCATCACTGGTCCAGACATAGCACTTAGCCTTCCTTAATTCTCAATAACAAGATCCTGAATATGACTACACTGTCATCAGGCCCACAACGTGTTCAGACGTGAAAGAGTCAATGAATCTTGTTTCTTACCCGCGCTCCTTGACTGAGACGTGTCCGTGGAATCTGCCTTTGTCTAAAAACAGTACAAAGAGCAATCAAAACCCGCAACAGCATCCCACAGCTAGAACCAAAACACGTATCACCTCCTAAAAGATTTCTCTAAAGGGCCCGGATTGTAGAATGGAAATGCTTAAGACAACCACATTGCAGAAATAACATGAAATATCAAACAGTTCTGGAAATTATCGAAATGCCTCTGATCTTTTTAAAAAAAACAATCTCGGGTTCTGAAATGGGTTCCTAGCACCCCTTGTTCTGTAACACATCTCTACGGTAGGCCCACGATGGGTGCTCTGGGGTTTAATTTTTGTGTATAAAGTCTTGGTTTCCATACTTCCACGAGCACACACAAACAAACCAACAACAGGAAATCCGACTGAGATTTCTCCTTACCAAAGAGGAACAGCCAAAACTTTCACCACATGAGAAGGACCAAGTCCCACGCTGGGTGCTCCTTCTGGAGGAAAAGACACATGGCCAAGATAAAAGTATAACATGTTAATAGATTTTTAAGCAGAGCTTAGAGGTACATTACTAGATTAATCACAACACTGGTTTGCGGCACACTTTTCTCATCAATCCCTCAGTGATATTATTCTCACGCGCTGACTTACTTCCACTTTTCATATGAAATAATATGATTAAAATCAGTCTACCCCTCTACAGAAAATGAACGACAATTACAATCCATCTAGACACCTCTATCAAACAGAACAAAGGCTAGATAATTGTTAAATGGGGGAAACTTTTGCAAAACGGCATGAATTTAAATTTGTGTTTTATGACACAAGTGAGCCATGTTGTACATTAATTCATGGATGTACTAACTCATTTATTTACTAACTCTAAGGATAATTTAATTATCTCTTGTTTCTCCCTAAAGAAAACACACAACAGTAGCGCCATCTGCTACCCCAAACAAACCACCATTTACTGCAAGAATCTACGCTGTCCCCGGGCATACTCCTGGACCTTTGTGAGGTGACACCAGCATCCTCTGTCCAGCATGGAAGCCATATGTGGTTTGAAATGTGATTAAGTATGCCTGAGGAGCTAAATTTTTATTTTTCATTAGTTTGACTTTAAATGTTAATAGCAAGATAGATGTAGACAGTGAGGTCTCAATGACTCTTCCGAGATGAGCCTCATTTGTTTAAATAACCTTAAAGAGTGAAGACAAGATTGATGATAGCACTTCAGATATTACATGTGCTTCCCACTGGCCCACAGTTCCCCCTTTTAACAAACGGATTGAGATACGATATTATTCCCTTATTAACTCACAAAGATATCAACGGTGTTCATGACCCCTAAGGACAATGGGCAAAACCTTTGGGGATACTAACGTCTTTCTATTCATTTATTGTTCACAAAGTCATCCAAAAATGTGTTCACATTTTTCATTTTAAGTGAAAATCAGTGACTACAAGAGGATATGTAAGGATCATATTCACACTCCAACATTCACATTTAGGCTTTTCCATGTTTCAATAACTAGTCATTTTGTTAATTACATTAAGTTGATTACTAAAATATTTTAATTCATGCATCTACCATGATTTGCCATATTGAATTACTGAATGTGCATATTTGAAATTCTATTTCTTTATTGTGCCAACATATAACTTCATTAAATTCTAATTCACTTTTAAAAGGAGACATGCATTCAGCAACTTACCCTAACCCAAAACAAAAAGCAGAAAACTATGTCTAGTTCTTCTCCCAGGGGCAGCAGCCTTAGTCTGTGTTACCCAAACTCAAACCCTGAGAAATGAACATCAATCCTTGGAATATCAGCCCCTTTCAAAACTGGATGTGCAGCCCTCTCTGAATTTATTCATGCATGGAGTTAGTTTAAACAATACAGTCTACATAAATGAACAACTAAAGACCATAAATAATTCCTTGACAGATTCCAATTCCTCTATAAGCACATTTCCCATAGACAAAAAGGACCTCAGAGTCACAGACTGGGTTTAATCAGAGTCCTTGATTCAGATGCCCCACGCGTACTCATCATTGATCCAGACTTGGTATTCTGTGCTTGCATTCATCTGCATTATTCTTATTTGTGAATTCACTGATAATAGTCACTGTCCACGAATTAGGGGGAAAGATCCTTAATATGGTATGTCTGTGAAAGGTCATATCCCACAGAGCCAGAGGCCTTTATCTCTCTGCAAAACAAACCTCAGTGTAAAAATAGGGATTAATATGTCTCCTTCTACCGTGTCAGTTTCCTATTGGTCACTGGTCCACCCTCGGGCCTAGGGGAGCTGGGGAGATAGCTCAGCGGTGCAGCGCCACCTTGGCAAGCTCAAGGTCTAGAGTAAGATTACCAGAACCAAAAAAAAGGAAAAAAAAAAAAGCAAGAAAGGTGCACCCTCGGGCCTCTTTCATTTAATATCCATATTTTAAAGATGGTACAATGCACTCCTATTTTATACCAGTGCCAAGGAGCAAGTAAGACTATATTTTCTTATCTATGCCTCTCAGTGGGTTAGCAAACCATAAGAATGGTGAGGAAGAAGTGTTGGAATTCACTGTAAGATAAAAATACAATGTCCTCTTAAAAATGCTTCACGTGGCAGAAACGCCACTCCTCTTTTTGTCCTAGGGAATTCAGTTCTGTTGAGTGGGATTAATCATAAGTATTAATTCATAAACAATTTCTAGCATTGGTCAGAGTGTGACAACTTTTGAACTTATTCCTTTAACATAACCCTGGTAATACTGCGATCCAGGCCTTCCTGGAGAGAGGACACACGCTTTCCTGTTACTTACACTGACATCTTCTCTCCTTAGAAGACAAGGTCGTCACAGGAAGATAATCATGGATACACGTAGACTGCGTTCACTCTGAGGAGCAGAAAGCAAATGTTTAAATGAGCTAAAAGAGTCTAATTTAGCTGTTTTAAACAAAACACAGGTAACAATCAATGAACTGTAAATTTTGATTTGTATTTTATTTTGAACACTTGGGAAGAGAACACTACTGTGTATTTATTAGGTTGTGTAATTTGAAAGAAAACAATATCTGCAATTTATTGTTCTAAATAACTAAATAGACACTACTTAATTTACCTGTAAAAAACAAGGAAAATTACTATAATTATTAGGGACATCTGTTTGAAAGTTTTATATACATTAGGTAAGGGCAAAATTATCATTCTGTTGGACTTTGGACAAAACTAGATAAATGAGAGATTCAGCACATGGTACACCCACTGGAGGTCTAAGCCTAACCCTTCTTACTATATTTATGAAATCACTCACTAACTGAGGCATTTAGTGGGATCACATGGGATTATTTTTCTAATGGCTTCCATCCATCAAAACAAAATCAGTACACTAAATTACTAAGAGTCTGCAGGCACCACTGGCGAGCTCTAGGAACCTGTGCCTTCCTATGGATTTCAATCATGCAACAAACCACGATCTCTAAGTCCAACAGCACGCTTTCCACCGCTGCTTTAATTGCTGGCTTTCTCAAAAGCAAATCGAGATATAAATGGATAAATTTGTTCCCTCAGTTACACTTTAGCATCTCTGAGACCCTGTACGCTGGATAAGTTACCTAAAAGGATAGCAAATGGTTTCAAATTAATGTTTCTTTTCTTTTGTCAACTAAATAGAAAGACTGTATTAATCATAAAGCTTTGTGGTATGAAATCTCATCATTATTCTATGCTCTCTCTTTTGTTTATGTATTTACTCCATCAAATACCTATTTATGTAAACACTTTTCATCAGTGGAGAGCACGTCTCAACATTTCAGCCGCAGATGATCATCAAAGAGTGCTAAGACCCTTCCCTGTCAATACCCTTGAACTAAGAGTCTCAAAATTAGTAGGAACTCATGTTTTAAGAAGCAAATACCTATGTACCTCTCATATTCTTCATCTACGGATACACTATTTATTCATGGCTAGTTTTATTATAGTAAGGTAATTCATACCCACCCCCCAAGCCAGGAAGAATAAGAACAAGACTCCGTGGGCTCATCTTCCGTGAAGGGAATACAGAATCTCTTTGCCATGGACCTCAGAGTTGCAGATGAGTTTAATCAGAGCCTTCGATTCAGAAACCCCATGCAATTCATCACTGGTTTACACCAGCCATTGTTTTTCATTTATTGATTAATTTGCCAACATACAAATAGTACACAACCCCAACCGACCAGGTCCCAAAAAGGCTTTGAATTCTAGGCTCTTGTCTGCTGATCTATACGTCATATTTTTTTAAGTGGTGCTCAAAGGTGCACATATAGATTGGTCTATGTGCCAGCTTTCCATCAAAAAAAATTTTTTTTGTTTTGTTTTGTTTTTGTTTGTTTTTTTCTTCTGGTACTGGGAATCGAACTCACGACGTTGCACTTGCCAGGCAGGCACTGTGCCACTGAGCTAAATCCCCAGCCCTTTCCATCAAAATTTACCATTACATTTTGTGTGACCCACCTCTATTTAATTCATTCATAGGCCAAAGGTGGTTCAAAAAAAAATACTGAAACTGTCATCTTCTGTTATCCTGAAAAATGCACAAAACCCTCTACACTCTTGACTGTCCCAAAAGAGCTATTAGCCAGGATTTCTGCCCATATAGGAATGATGAAAGCAACCATGCTATTCAAAAAATAGTAAAATGTCCCACTAATAATTTAATAATTTTTGTCATCTTCTAAAATCATTTCAGTTGTTTTAATTTAGATTAAACATAACACATTCCCATTCTTGGTCCATATCTGGCATGTTTTATTTATTTTATACCTGTAGTTACTACTTTGAAATCCTGCAGCTAGCACCATGAATAAACAATCCAAATGCACATCGTGAACTAAGGGACTTGCCTTTATTATATCAATGCTCCTTATTCTGAATAATCATTCTTTAACAAATGATCAAATCAGCTACCCTGCTCAGCCTGGGGAGGGAAAAAAAAAAGACTGATTTGGTTTTGTAATGAGTCAGCCGAGCAAAACTAGATACCAATAAACTTTGGCTCAAAAATGCAAGTGTTATTCATCTAGTATTGAACTTTCAGTTTTAAATAATACGATAAACAGTACTGATGACATCATCTGTCTATGAATAACACCTAGAGCAATGGCACGCATCTGCCAGGATGAGCATCTAGGAAGAAGATGGCTATTGGCTGATGCACAAGGTTTTCCTTTTCTTAATTAAAAAAATGAACAGCAAACTACAAAAAACTGTCTCAGCTACAGGTACTGAAATGCTCCATAGGACAGGATTAGAGGTTCCATCTGTTCCTTTTACTTCTAATTAATAATTGTACTTGTTATATGGCAAGTAGTAATGTTGGTAATTCATATTTTATTGTACTTCACTAATTACGCCCTAAACAGGCCTCCAGGTCTTCTTTTGTGTATATATTTATCTAAGTATTTATGTATTAATTTGCTTGAAATAATATATTCCATATCTTACCCCATAAAATCCCAAGGCTGGCTCATTGAGTGGCCCTGACTTTGGTCACATCTACAGGATATTATGCTGGCTCCAGCTCTGTACTGGACCATGAGCTACACAGAAGGCTTAATCAAAGGTGCTGGTTCAGACATCTCCACCAATACACCCCATCGATCCGGGCCTGGCTCTCCGCATCTCTGGCTACTTAAACCTTCTTACATTGATTCAGCCATTCGTGGATTCACAATAATAATTGTATAATCAATACCCTGTACTAACAGAAAACTGAGGACAAAAGGCTTTAATAGGACTAAACTCCGTTCACTGCTCTCTTTCCTGCAGAGCAAATGGACTCAGTCACTTATCACAGGAAACCTCTGCCTCACACCTGTGGGTTAATCATCCCACCGCACTTCAGGTCAGTCCCTTCTCAGGGCTGGGGCCTGCCCCAAGCTCAGAGCTCTGTAATCAGCACCCTAGAACTCCGAATGCAGCACACACTTGTTAGAACTGACATCTGCTACTTTCTGGCCTCTCCTTGGGAGGGAGGTGTGCATAAGATGCTCGCTAATGAGGGGCCATATTAAGCAACTACAGCCAAAGCAAATGGGCAGATAAATCTGCAAAATTCCCTCAACAGCTTTAGTAATGTCCTCATTAGGGTTGAGATGAATTAATCACATTTTTTTTGCTCATTGCCATAACAGGCCCATGATTGGCAGTCCTTCGTTTCATCTATTATTTAACAATTTATTGTAGTGAAATAATTTAGGGGGCACCCGTGAAGAAATGCCATTCAAACCCAGAATGTCAGCGTGGGTATGTTTACTTACAGCAGTCCGAGGCAGTGATGATCCTCATGATTAGAACATGATAAAATCAGCTATGTGTGTTCCAGAGGAACAAAAGTCTATTTTTAAAAACATGTCCTTGTTTCTTAAAACACCAAGTTATTACGACTTGAAAAAGTCCATTTGCGTCTTTCAAAAAATTAGGAGAGCTCAGAAATTTTCTTAGAATACCTGTCATAGAAAAACCGTGGATCAGCATTCCCATATTATAACATTTATCCCTAATTGGTCCACGGTTTGCTGACTTTTACAAAATAAATGAAGACATAAAATCACCTCTTTCTTTAATACAAAGACATCAGTGGCTGTCATGTCACACAGCAGCGGGCTGCAACACTGACGGGATCCACATCTGTCCATAGTCATTACCCTCAGAATAACAGACTGGTTTTTCTGTGTTTTCACAAGAATCAGCAAGTGCGAAAAGATTGTCTTAAAATTCTCATCATTAGTCTCTGCTTGTCTCACAATTATGTAGTTGTTTAGCAATTATTTGAGTAAATGTATATCAGTCAGCAATCCATTACCAGCACAAAACAATTTTATATACAAATATTAAATTCTCTTGTCATAATTGCATGACTTGACCTCTTCTCTCATTCATGCATCTTTTGTATAGGCTGATTTTATAATAAAGTAAAATCTAGAATGAGGGTGTAACTCAGGAATAGAGGGCATGTTGGGTTTGACCTCAGTATTGCATGCACACAAACGCACAGTAAAATCCATCCACAAAAGACTCGAAAGCCCAAGGACACGTTAGCATGGGCTTATTCCCCAAAGGAGGAATAATTACATGTCTTTTTGTAACAGACCTCAGAGATCCATTTGGGTTTAATCAAAATATCCTGTTTCAGATACCCCATGGTACTCATCATAGGCCGAGCACGTTTTTCCTCCTTTGTTCATGAGCTTATTCATTTATGAAGAACATTACAGTCACAAAAGTCTAAGAACAAGATTTCCCCACTGGGTTGCTCTTTGTTCCTAGACTGGTTCTCCACTCAGACCGGACCTCAGAGAATGTGTGAGATCAACTAGCAAACCTGCATTTGCCACCAGTCCTCTATGGGACCTTTTGAGTCAGTCTGCCTGTCTTAAAGATGGTTCAATGAAAAGAGAGGAGGCCACCCGCTTCCAACACTCTCTCAGGCTGTCAGAGGAGGGCTGGCCAGCCAGGATCACATCAGCAGGGAAATGTTTCAATCATTTGTGTTGGCAAATGAAAAGCAATATCAAATGTTTCTCAGCAGAAAACAATGACGAAAGCACCTCCAACTGAGATCAAACATGTTTCAGGTTCATCACCCATTCCCATCATCGGTCCGTTCTCAGAGATTTTGTGTCTTATATAGACACGGATTCCATTGAGCTCCACTCCACACACGGACAAAGCTCCCCACAGCACTTGAACTTGAGGTCTTACTTACATTATTGTCTACGTTCTTTGCCCACAGAACTAACTGCCAAGCTTTTGTTTCGTAGGACAGCTGAATAAGTCAGCCCTTATGGACATTCTGTGGAAGAAAAGCAGGCTTAACTAGATAGGAACACACACTGGACCTTTCTTCAATAATCCTGAATTTTATTTTCACTTTTCAATAACGTACGGGTCACTGCTGTAACTACCCCCAAAATAGTATCTATCATTACTACAAGTATCTGTTACATAAATACCCTATACAATTGGGTAATAGACTGCTTTTTATTTATTCATTTATTTATTTGCTTGTTTGTTTTGGTACCGGGAATTAAACTCAGGACCTTGCGCTTGCTAGGCAGGCGCTGTGCCACTGAGCTGTACCCCCGGCCCCTAGACTGCCTTTTAATTGGCTTTAGATGAATTCAATAATACACCTTTACTACACGACACATTCTCAAAGTGGTACAGGATTTACTCAATGTTGCCAAGTGTGGCGGCGCACACCTATAATCCCAGCACTCGGGAGGCTGAGGCAGGAGGATCATTGTGAGTTTGAGGCCACCCTGGGCTACAAAGTGAGCTCAAGGCCAGCCTGAACTGCATAGTGAGACCCTGTTCCAAAAAAGACAAAAAAGAAAAAAAATTCACTTGACGTCGTGTAGTTTTTGATGTGTGCTTAAATCATTTGTGTATTCTGCATTCATATAATCTAAGGTCCTTAGTCACCAAAATAGCAAGCAAGGCTTCGTGACTAAAGATTGATGAAAGCATACATGTAGTGTTTAATATATGCAAAAAGAGAAGAAGAAAACTTTGATATGATCATATAATATAGGTTTATGTTATATTTTCTTTCTTTCTTTCTTTTTTTTTTTTTTTTTGGTACTGGGATTCCAACTCAGCACCTTGGGCTTGCCAGGCAAGCACTTGTGCTAGAGCTATATCCCTGGCCCCAGCTTACATTATTTTTCATTAACATTTATCTGCACTGATCAAGAACCCTAATTTATGCCTAAATTTTCATCATTGCTACAAGAATGGCAGCTCCTCTTATTTATTTATTTATTTATTTATTTATTGGTACTGGTGATCAAACTCAGGACCTTGTGCTTGGCAGGCAGGTGCTTGTGCCACTGAGCTATATCCCTGGCTCCTCTTGTCTATTTTTGAATAACAGAGTGGATACCATACCATCTATCATCAGCTAAAAATAAGAATTACCTATCAAAAAATCTCTATATTTTAACAGCTTTAACAAAATAAAAATCATCTTAACAGATATTACTTTTGCTGAGTTTGTGTACATTTAAATCTGTCTTCGGCCGGGGATAGAGCTCGGGGTGCAGCACCTGCCTGGCAAGTACAAGGTCGTGAGTTTGATTCCCGGTACCAAAAAACATAAAAAAAAAAAAAAAAAACCTACACCTGTCTTTAAATTCCTAGTAATGACCTGTTTGATTCTAGCTCATACATTCATTTATTTACTCATTTATTTAATTGTTCATGGACAGATTTGACCATGTTTATTTTCTAAAGAATAGCTAAAATGGCTACTCAGTCAGTAATCCAGAACTGAAATAGTATTGTATGCTAGGATCTACATGTACATTCCATGTTTTTAAGAATACTAGCAGTAAAAATCCAAATTAATAATTACCATTATCTCAGAAGACAGTATCTTCATTGATCTCTAATTTTTTCTATCAAATAAGTATAAGACTTTATTGACTTATTCAATTATAGTAGACATTACTACAAAGAAACTACAAATGAGCCCTGAATAACTGCAGCACCTCTATCTATTCCTTATCCCAAACAAATGACTGACTAGAGCATTTTGGGGTTGTTAATAAAACTCAACGGAGACATCTGATCATTCTGAACTTTTCTCATATTATACAAGGTCTAAGTGTGCCTGTGATTGCTCTCACTCAATTGGATGCATACTCAACAATCCATTTCTATAAAGTTTCCCTTTAACTAAAACTGAACAAACAGTGGATGCTGTGAAATCAATTGGACAGAGGAAAATTTATCATTGAATGTGTAGATTAAAGAAAGAAAATGCACCTTAATAGGAAAGGAAGATGTGAGATTGTCTCTATTTGCCGACAACATGGTTGGACACATAAAACCCGAGATGACATCAATTAAAAAACAAAGAAAGAAGGTCCCGGGATATAGCTCAGCACAAGACCCTGAATTCAATTCCCAGTAAAGAAAGGAAGAATGAATGAAAGAAAGAAACAGAGAGAGAGAGAGAGAAAGAAGAAAAGAAAAGAAGGGAAGGAAGATGTCAAAACTGATAAACATCCAGGCATGGTGGAACACGCCTATAATCCTAGCACTTGGGAGACTGAGGCAGGAGGATCACTGTGAGTCCAAGGCCAGTCTGGGCTAAGTAAGTGAGTTCAAGGCTAGCTGAACTCCTTGTCTCGAAAGAAATGAAAGGAGAAAAAGAAAAAGGAACTGATAAACAAATTCAGTAAAATTGCAAGATGCAAAAATCAGCACAAAAATAACTAGTCATTTTATATACTGACAAAAAAGTAACAAGAAAATTATTATATTTTTAAAATCAAATAATATACCTAGCGGTAAGTGTAGATGAAAAGCCTGTATAAACTATAAAACGCTGAACAAAAAAACTGAAGACAAGCCAAAGCACTGCCATGAGCCCACAATCGCACTTACACAGCCAAAGGAACAGAAGTCAATACGGCAAAACTCTCTCCACATTCCTGCGTTCACTTAAACATTCACATTAGCCAATCTATGGAACCATCAGCAATATCCCTCCGTGAATACGTATACAGTGGGATTCTATTCAGCCTCACAAAGAGAAAGTCTACCTTTCGTGACAGTACAGACAGTACATTGTACTAAGTGAAATATGCCAGGCACAGAAAGACAAATCCCGTAGCCTCACATACGTGGAACCTAAAGACGCTGAGCTCATAGAAGTAAAGAGGAAATAATGGTGACCAGTAGCTGGGGTCAGGTCTGACGGGGACAACGCGGAGTGACTGGTCAAAGACCACCAAGATTCAGAGGGACAGGGAGAGCACACGTGGAGATCTACTGCACAGAAGTGTTGCTACACTCAACAGCAATGATGTGTGGTCTATTTCGAAATAACAACGAGAGCAAATTTCAAATACTGAGTAATGAAAATGATAGATGAGGTGAGAGACAGATTACTCAGCTAGATCTCATCATCAGCTGTGTGCATGTATCAAAGACCATGTCTTGTCAATTTAAAATAAAGTGACTTAAATAAATATCCGAGAAATCAATAGACTAGGTGCTCCTCCTGAGGAAACTACAAAGAGAAGAGCAAATCAAGTACAAAATGAGCAGAATTAAAATAACAAAAATCACAGGGGAAATCAATGAGATTGAAAATAGATCATCACGGGGCGGGGATCAAAGGGAAAAAAGCTGTTATTTGGAAAAATTCAGAGAGAAAGGTCATAAATTATTACTATCTGAAATAAGGAAGGGACATTGCTATAGATTGCATGGTATTAGAAATGTACTAAAGGAATACTAAGGATAACTCCACCCTTAAACTTGATATACCAGATGAAATGGACCGATTTTTTTTGAAAGGTACACACAGAGAACTTACACATGTAGTAAACACACATGGAGAAAGATACACATCTATTAAAGAACATGATAACTAACTACTAACCTAAGCCAGAAAGCACCAAACCCAGATGCACTCGCCAGGAAATTACCTCATATCAAGAAGAAATGAAAGCAAATCTACAATTTCTCTCAAAAATTCAAATAGAAAAATACTGACTAACCCATTCTCAAAGGCCGGCAGTACCAAATCAGTAAAAGTACAAGAGAGAAAGCTGCAGACCAGTATTTCATACGAACATATATACAAAAAGCCCCCCAAATATGCACTCATCAAATGCAACAACATGTAAGAAGAATTGTGCCCCATAATAATAAAGTATGCCCCGCAAGGTAACCGTACCTCATCTCAAGTATGCAAGTCTGATTCAAAAAATGAAAATCACTTAATTGAACACATCAACAAGAAAAACAATGCCTGTGATTATATTAGTAGATTTTGAAAAAACTTTGTGATGAAATCTAGCCCTGATTCATGGTTAGAAAAAAAAAAAGCTCAAGTAGGAAGAGAGGGATACCTGTACTTGATAAAGAACATCAAAGGCAAAAAATTATACACCCATAGCTAAAATTACACCTAAGGGAGAAACTTAAACCTTTTAAACTAAAGTCACAAACAACACAAGGGTGTTCCCTCTCACCACTGATTTTCAAAACTACATTGGAGTCCTCACTAATGCAGTAAGACAAGAAGAGGAAATAAATAAACTGATCAGAAAAAAATAAAACTTTATTCCTTGGTGCCATGTAATCTACATAGAAAAATCAAAAAAACCAACAGTCTCGTAGAGTTCTTATGTGATTGTAGAAAGGCTGCAAGAGCTCAGTTCCAGAAAACAGTGTGAATCCGATTCCTTATTACCTGGCACTTCCACAACTGAGCCAATGACTGCTCTCATTTTCTCGTTAATTTACGTATTTTTTCATTCATGCCTTGATTTTTTTCTGGTACCGGGAATCGAATTCAGGACCTTGTGCTTGCCAGGCAGGTGCTATGCTACTGAGCTATATCCCCAGTCCCCTGATTTCTCGTAAGAAAATAACTTGTATTAAGAAACCTCAAGAATACAACCTGACTCCTCCTAACTTCTGCTAGCGTTCATTTCCCACAGAAATAGCAATTCTCCTTTTTTAATGGATCTCAGAGCTACAGGGTTAAATTAAAACTCTTGTTCAGCCCCTGCAGGGCATTTATGGTGACTCTTGGCTTGAACACTTTCTTCATTTACTTGTACTATTGTTTACAAATTAGTTCACTGAATTACTAAAAATAAAATCATCTAAGAAAACTACAAACAATTACAACCGTGATGTTGCTAAAATCTATAAATCTCATAGACTGTCTTCCTTCTCCTATCTTTAAAAGTCTCGGTTGTGTTATCCTGGAACACATTAGTTCTCGTTTGTTCCTAAGATAGTCCTATCACAGTGTGATGCAAAACGCTTTGCAACTTTATTTACATATGTACTTAATTACTTCTCTACAGTAATAACATGCAGGGACAAATTTATCAAATCAGAACGTAACTGTGCGCTACACTCTTTATCCGCAGAAGTAACAGCTACAATTTTCACAACTGGAGAATAATTAAAAAGATTGTGTGGAATAAAAGCAGATTTAAGAAAATGCAGCCTACATTGAGTCATTCAAGGGAGATCTACAAGGCTGTAAAAGATTAAGCCTAAGTGTCCACTTGTGAGGCATTTTAATTAGTGGCCCACAACTGTCCTGAAACATTTTAACTGACTTATCTACCATGTACACAAGAATAAGAAATGACCATTACAAGAACCCAGGTGTGTATTCTCTACCCACATGGTAAAACATGGAATATTTTTCCTGCTAATGAGTATCACTTATACATAGTTAGATATTTAAGTAAACGTTTTTGTACTGGGAATGGAACCTGGGGAACTCTCACGGAGCTACACCCCCAAATTCACCTCCCCCTTTGGAGACAAGGTCTCACTAAGTCACTCAGTTACCCAGGCTGGGAAAGAAATTTAGGAATTGATCCCTCTGCCTCAGCCCCCTACAGTGCTGGAATTACAGGTGGACACCACCACACCTTTCAGTAGACCTGCAGTAGCAAGTTACCGCCACTAATCCATTCTAGAACAACGTTTTGTATTTACTCACTCACGGTTTCATGGATTCGTTTGTTTCACGTCGTTAGAGACAATGTGAACATCTATTTTTCAAGAGAAAACACAGTATGTCCGACCCATCAACAACACAAAATTATAGCACAATTACATACCACTAGTCCTATGAACCTGACTCAAAGTAGGAAGAGCCTAGTTTAGGGTGTTTTGATTGTTTTTTTTTTGGGGGGGGGTTGATTTTTCTCATCCCAATCCCAGTAAGGTGTGAAAGGATACATCGTACACATTGTATTTAACGCATGCTGCTTATGGAGCTGTGCTTTACCCTTGGTTCTCAACTAGGGGCAATGGTACCCCTCAGAGGCCATCTGCCTGTGTCTGAGGACAGCTTTGGTTGTCACAGCTGAGGGTGCGCGTCAAGCAGACATCTCCTGAGTGGAGGCTGGAGAAGTTACTGAACTACTTCACACAGTAAATAAATGTCAAGCCCAAAAGGTAAATAATGCTGAAGATGGGAACCACTGACTTGTTTTACCCCCTTCAAAGTAACTGGCTGCAAGATGGGTGTTGGTTTTTTGTTTTTTTGTTGTTGTTGTTGTTTTTTTTTGTCTTGTCTTTTTGAGACAGGGTCTTGCTATGCAGTTCAGGCTAAACTTGAGCTCACTTTGTAGCCCAGGCTGGCCTTGAACTTGCAATGATCCTCCTGCCTCAGCCTCCCGAGTGGTGGGATTACAGGCATGCACCACCATGCCCGGCTGGGTTTTTGGGTTTTTTTTTTTGTACCGGGAGTCGAACTCAGGACCTCATGCTTGCCAGGCAGGTGCTCGTGCCGCTGAGCTATGTCCCCAGCAAGAATGGGCGTATTTACACACACACTTACATCATCACTTTCTGGGAACCCGGAAAGTGCATCCGAAACCGGAATGATGGGACAGGGAGCGCGGGTCAGTGGCAGAGCTCATGTCTGGCGTGCACCAGGCCCTCAGGTCAATCTCAGCACAAAAGAGAAAGAGAAAAAGAAAAAACAAGGGGGAAGAGAAGGTCTGAGCAGCTGTCTAGGGGCTTACTACTTCAGACATAATCAGCTAGCACCAGCACCACCTATGTAATGGAGGATCACCACATAATTTCCTAGTATTTATCTCTCCCTGATCTTTCCCCAAGTATGAGATTTAATCAATGTGTGTGGAAATGACTGCTTTGGGATGTGTTAGTAATAATAAAAATACTACACTCTCACAATATTGGCACAGAAGGCTCCCCTGTACATTCATTCACTTAAATATCTGCTGTAAGAAAATTGACCCTAGAGGAATCACTTACCATAGTCTATTTTTTGGCAGGGGGCGGGGGGCAGGATTTGGGAAACTGAACCCAGATCCTTTGCACTGAGCTATATCTTCAGTCCTTTTTTTTTTTTTAATTTTGAGACAGGGTCTTGCCAATCGATAAGTTGGAGGCTGGGCTTGAATTTATGATCCTCCTGACTCAGCCTCCCTCTGTGCTGGGATTACAGGCATGCACCACCACACCCAGCTCACAGTGGAGCTCAGAGTTACAGGGTTTAATCAAAATCACTGACTCAGACACCCTAGAATACTCATCATTGGTCGAGGCTTAGGACACTTTTTTTTTTCCCAGCACTTGAGATTGAAGCCAAGGCCTCTGCACAGAGTTCAGACAGGGTCTCACATTGCCCAAGCAGGACTCACGCTTGCAATCCTCCTGCCTCAGCCTCCCGGAGTGCTGAGATTACAGGCATGCGCCACCACGCCCGGCTTTGACTTTTTTTCAATCTATCACTGCCCTCACTGAGTCATCAGTACTAATAAAGCCAATATATACGAAGCACAAACCTAAGAATAAGACCCTCCAATATTACTCAGACATATCTGTAGCTTATTCCCCAGAGAACTGAGAGATGGCATGTATGAAATGGATCTGAGAGTTACACACACAGAGTACTCAAGCTCCTTGCTTCGCATCAGCCTACCCTCACACTATCCCGTGGTGGTCCTTATTTTATGTAATCTTCCATATTCGAAGGTAGTGCATGTGGTAGTCAGCCTCCAAGATGGCACCCAGTGTTCCACGGCCACTGGTACCCATTGACTTGTGCTATTTCTGACCTCATGAAATCTGACAGCCTACATGACCCAAAGAATACCACAGAGGGCATGGTTCACGCCAGGTCGTAAAAGGCATCAAGGGTCTCACCTCTGCCTTAGCCCAGTTGCTCTGCAGGAATGAAGCTGTCCTGTTGTGAGGCTCCTGGAGCCGCCCTAAGGAAAGCCAGCCACGCGTGGGAGCCATGACAGACCCCCGACACGGTCAAGCTGACAGAGGCCAGCAAGCCCCCTGACGCCTGGCCTGCAAATTCACATGAGCCCCCACAGCCCTCGGTCACTGTACTCTCCTGGATCCGTGCCCCACGGAAATGGTGAGGAGGAACAGCTGCTTCTTACAGTTCTGACCACTAAGTTACGGGGAAATTTATCACACAGTAAGAGACACCTGATCCAACGCAGGCTGGTATTCCTTGTACAAATCATTTGGGACTAGAAGTGTTTCAGATTCTGGAATAGTTGATATCTCTTAGGACTCAAGCTTAAACACAAAACTCACTTATAGCTCATAGACACCTCACACACGCGGCCAGAATGTAATTTTCTGCAGTACTTTCGGTGTGCCTGTGTTTATGTGCACAGCCCGCTATGTGGGGTCAGCTGCGGAATTTCCTACTTGTGCTGCATGCTGCTGCAGTGTGAAAAATTTTCAAACTTTTCTTAAATCTTCAGATTTTGGAACCTCAGCTTTGGGGTGCCCATGGTACACAGTGACTTCCGGTGAGCCTCCCCCTTCACCGCCCCCGAGGGCCACGCCCCGCCCTCCTCCTTCCGGTCCCTTCCCACCTTCAAAGAGCCAATGGTCTAGATCTTCATCGCGCCAGAATGTTTAAATCAACAATGATGCAGAATAAATCATAACATTAAAAACCTGGAAACATGGCTAACAGCCCTCCATGGTTACAGGCAGACTTAGACTGTGCCGAGCCGGATTCATCCCAAACACGACGACCTCCCCGCACTGGTGGTCCACATACGGCACCCTTTTACTTTATGTGTATACCTGGACATGTACTGCTTCGACACAATTAATGACTGGCAAATCGCCTGAACCAAGAATACCAAACTTGGTTGCTCTCAACAACAGTATCTAAGCTCCTTACCCCGAGAGGTCAACAATAATGTCTTTGTTATTATGGAATAATTGAGCTAGCTGTGGTGGTTTTTGTTCTGCGAAGTAAAATGCGCATTTTATAAAGAATAGAACAGCACCGCCTTAACTTCTTTTAATAGACTTGAGTCATGAGGGATTAGATTAATCATAAACTTTAGCTCTGATCACATTCTCATTACTGGCTCCAGAATAACTCGACTTTTTACGCACTGATTTATTTACTGCTTAATTTTTAATATAATGAACACTTAAATCTATCACCCAGCATAGGAGAAATAAATGAAACTATTACAACTATCCATCTATATATTCCCTCATCGCATAGACACCCTAACCTCATTAATCTATTTCAGGGGACCAAATTGTTCACTGCTGAGAGCGCCCCATGATGCATTGATCCACAATTTACCCTAATTTATGCATTAACTGACTCACTTGTGATTTTTATTACTCAGAGAATCACTTGACTCCCTCCATGTTTTAGAGAAAAAAGAATAAAATCCACAGCAACCCAGGATTGACATACAATTTCCTGCAACTCCGAATATACATTTTGTCCAAAACAGGGTGAGCATGGATTTCTTTTGTCTTCCGCAAAAGTGCAGATTAATCATACCTTTGTTTCATGACAGCTGCTCTTCACCAGCTCACAACTGGCTGAGATATGAACTCATTCATGGATTTACTTAGATCAATACATCAAAATGAATAAAAGCCAAGACAATGGATGGGAACATAAGCTAATAATACCAGTATATATATATATATAGGTACATCTACCTATTTCTATATATCTATATCCATATCTGTATCTGTGTCTATATCTACAGCTATCTATATCTGCTAGTGGCTCACAGATATAATTGACATGATACTTTTTAAAAAATAATATTTAGCAACAAAATTGGATTAGTAACACTATCATATGAAAAACAGTACTCTATACTTAGTCTTTCAACCAGGCAGTTACTCAAAACATCATTTTTTACATAAATGATTTATTTCTTTTCTTAAAAAAAAAAACCTACAACCAGCTATATATCCCTGATTCAAAACAACCTGGATGTTTAAGGAACAGCTATGCCCTTTGTCCTCTATGTAAAACTAAAAGAAAAAAATCTATTTATATTATGGGATCCAGTGCTTTAGCAAACATAAGAAATAATAGTACTAGCCGGGCATGGTGGCGCACACCTGTAATCCCAGCATTCGGGAAGCTGAGGCAGGAGGATCATAGCGAGTTCAAGACCAGCCTGGCCTACAAAGCAAGCTCAAGGTCAGCCTGAACTGTAGTGAGACCCTGTCTCAAGAAGACCAAAAAAAAAAAAAAAAAGAAAAAAGAAATAATAGTGCTTATTTCACTGCAGAGATGCAAAGTCAGCCACAACTTATGCATGTCTATTTTTGCATTGGTTCATTTTTTTTTTTTTTTTTGGTTTTTCTCCGGTACCGGGAACCGAACTCACGACCTTGCGCTTGCCAGGCAGGCGCTTTTGCCGCTGAGCTAAATCCCCAGCCCCTGCATTGGTTCATTTATAGCATAATTCATGAGCATGAAGAACTCAGACCTAAATGTCTAGCTATCCTAAACTTTTGCTATAAAGCCCTTCTCCCACACAAGAAATAGAGGTTCATTTTCTTTTTCTAATAGACTTCTAAGTTAGAGTTTAATCAAAATCTTGCAATCACACATCTGAAAATACTTATTATTCTTCACTTGATCTCTCTTCTTTTATTTGTACATTGCTCATACTTTTAGTCAGTGACTCACTAAATAATTATATGATAAATTCTCATGAAGCAAAAAGCCTAACAACACCCTTGAATATTACGAGTCACAGTCTAAATGCTCGTCTCCCACACAGCTAATAGATCAGGGTACATTTTGTCATCGATGTGCATGTTTTGCATACATAAATTAACATCCGTGTTTCACACTGGATCCAGGATAGCCCTTGGCCCATGTACCCTTCTTCCTATAAACCAGGGCAAAGAATAGCCAAGGAACTTAATCTTCCTCCATAACCAGGGAGAACACTGACAATATTTTCCATCTCCATATGTGCTTTTCCTCAAGGAATGAATACCTTAAATCTTTGTCAGTGGAGAGGTACTTAACTGAATCACAATGCAAACATAAAACAGAATATGAAGCAGCCATGAACATGAATGAAACATCCTGCATCTTTTTTATTGGATTTCACTAGTGCTGAATCAGATTTATCATAAATCTCAGATGTGAGCACATCCTCGTCAATGGCTGCTGCTGGTGTTAGTTGGTTTTATTTATGAATATATCCATTTACGACTTTTAAAAATGCAGGCAACACCCATAAACCAACCTCCCAACCCAAGAACATTAAACTCTAGCTATTACTTACATAAATCTCTTCTTTCCTTATACCCACAAAGGTAGAAGCCTAGACCTTTAGCATTAGAGGATGATTAAATCAGTGGTGGTACATTTAGCTGGCGAAGTAAAACACAAATTTCCAAAAGAAAGAGCCTACAGTTAGGTTTTTGTAGTGGAAGTTTGTCTCGCAGTATTTGATAAATCAAACTTGTGTCATCTCACCTTCCCATCACTAAGCACGGGCAGTACTCCCTAATTATTGGCTTCCTTAGTTCATATTTTTAAATGGTATAACGAACACCAACATGAGGACCAGAACCATATCTACCAGCAATATCTGTCTACGTGCTCCTGTCCAAAAATTCAACAGCTAGGTGATTGATTGTAATGGACCTCACTTGGGCAAAATTGGATAAATGTGAATCTTTGTTGCATGGCATATTCTCATGAGTGATGTGTAAATTTTTCTAATTTACATGTCTGGCGATTCATTCATTTATTCATGACCATAATCTGCATGGAATAAACTAATTATCCATTTTTCTAAAGAACTGTTGCACACACATTTCAATGAGCACTTTAACCGAAGATGGAGACAACTGAAGTTCTAATAATTTATGTGGGCAACATCTGGGTATAACAAGAGTAATCGCTATCTTTGGTTTATAGGACATGTTCCTCATTGGCCCTTCTGCATAACTGATCAAGATACGAACATGTTTTTGCATCCTTTATAACAACATATCAATTGCAACAACAGTGAACGTGGGGGACTGGGACACTGAATATATGACTATCAGCCATGATGTAACCTAACCACCTTAAGTCCTATTTTGATTTCTTAAACATATTTAATCATAATCTTGGCCAGGTAATACATTCTCAATATTAGGTCCTATTTGGCTCTTTCTCAAAAAAAAATAGTGAACCAACCCACTACCTAGAATTGAAATATTCTCATTAGACCTGTCCTCACGAACTTCACCTGCATTCTAAGAGCTTAGATCCTCTTTCCTCCAGGGGAACATCAGGCAGAGCAGGACTGGTCACTGTCCTTATTCCACATCACATGTGACACCTGTCCACAGCTGGCTGTCTTTCAAGTAATCACTTGAGAAATGATCATATCCACTCAGTAACTTAAAACAATATAAGCACCTGTGATTTACAAACTTCTCACTGGAACACCAAAAATAGCACAATAGCTTTTACCTACTCCATGTCCGCAGAAATACCTCACTATATCTCCCTCGTCGCTTTTTATCATTGTTTTACATAAAACTCAGTGAACACAGCTTAATCACAACCGATGTCAAATAAGTCATTTTCTACCTTGGCCCATTCTGGCTTCTTTTCAACACTGTAGTTATGGGATCACTTGTTTATGTAAATATTCTCCCTTCTTCTTAATAAGACCCAAACTAACACCCTCTGCCCAATCCAGGATGCCAGCATGAACAGGTGGATTCACCCAGGTAGGTGCTTCTGTGAGTTTGGTATTCCTATCGCTCCAAAGAGCACATAGCAGCTTTTACTTACGTCCTGCAAGGGGACTCAGTATTTAACAAATATCTTCCTTCTAGTACTTGTGTCATGACAAACCATCACAGACGATCCACACCTAACAGTCCTTATCTTACTTGCACATTTGTTTATCCGTGTACCAATTTGTTCACTAGCTAACAAGCCCTACCTAGGGACTACTCAAGCCCAAAAGCCAAATCCCTGCTGGTCTGAATTTCTATTCTCATTCCATTCCCAGAGAAGGCAACCTGGTCTTCTTCTAATGGACTTCAGGGTAGTATTGAATCAAAACTATGAATTCATATGCTCTCCAACTATTTATAACTGACCCAGGCTCAACACTTTCCCTTCATTTCCCTGTCTATGCCTTCCTTATTCATTATTTCATGGGCACACCAGTCAAAAATATTAAGACCTACGCATCACAGAAACCCAAGAACAACTCTGCTGCAAAACGCTCTTTCCAGCTTGTTTCCCACGGAGCTGGGAGACACCGTCTCCTTGTGATCAGATGCACAGCAATGCGTAGGTAATATGGCTGCCTTCCTGTTCAGCACATCTTGCTGCTGTTGGCCTGGGCGTCACTCACTCCATTTCCTCATCCTTCAAAGAACACACAGCGGGCTACCTGCACTTCACCCCTCAGCTGGGACACGCACGGCGCCCTGCATCCTCGGTAAACACTTCCTCTGCAGCAATCAGAAAGGTACATCTTTATCCAGACCATACAGATCTCAAACTGGGTCCACTACACCTGCCTAGTACAAAGCAGTTTCTACGAAATTCGGAAAGCCATGGAGATGCAGATTTTTTTAATGGGATCTTAGTCCTCCTTTACCAGACACATCAAACAGTCCATTTCTTTCACCACATTCCCAATGTTAGCCCCCAAACTGCCGTTGTCTTATTTATGACTTTGTGATTAGTAATGTATGGCCTGTAACACAACCTTCTAAATCTAAGAAGAATAAGAACTTTGCCTGGTTCTGTCTACATAGGTAAGAACCTAGAGTTGTTCTTACAGGTTTGCCATCAAAATTGGTTTAATTTACTTTATTTCTTAACACGTTCCCACCAATCCTATGTACTTGACCCTACTTTATGAATTTATTCAATTATTCATTATGTGCTATTTACTAATGGTTTTAATGTGTTTATATCTTCATTTTTTTCAAAGCAAATCCAGAACGTTCTAAAATGTTATTACAAATAACAGTCTGTAAGCGAGGTATGGTGGCGCATGCCTGTAATCCCAGCACTCGGGAGGCTGAGGCAGGAGGATCATTGTGAGTTCGAAACCAGCCTGGGCTACAAAATGAGCTTGAGGCCAGCCTGAACAGCATAGCAAGCCTCTGTCTCAAAAACAAACAAATAAACAACAACAACAACAAAAAAAAAAACAAATAACTGTCTCTAGGTCCTTAGTCTAAATTGGGGTCCATGTTGGGTCCCTTTTATTTATATGGACATCAGTAGCACAAAATAGATACTGGTTCTTATAATAATGAACTTTGCGTAGATTTTATTTTTATTTTGTTACATTTCCCCCACAATGCTGGGGATGGACCCTAGAGCTTCATCTATGCTAGGCAAGTGTTCTGCCACTGAGCCACACTCCCAGCCCAACAATTAACTCTTCAAATGACACATGCATGCCTTCATTGGTCCATGCCTGCCCTCTTCTAAATAATTCTCTATTTATTTTGCTTGTAAAAATATCATCAAGGGCTGGTGATGCGGCTCAGAAGTAAAGTGCTCACCTGCATGAGTTAAGCAGTAGATTCAATCTCCAGCACTGTATGAAATAAAAATAAAGCCCAGTATACTGGCACCCATCACTCTTGGAGGTTGAGGCAGAAGGATCACAAGTTAGAGGCCACCTAGGTCAACTTACCAACTTACTGAAATGCTGACTCAAGATAAAGTTTCTAAAAGTTTGCAGAGGTAGCTCAATGTAAAGACCCTGGGTTAAATCCCGAGGACAGTCAATCAATCAATCAATCAATTAACCACCATCAATATTTAAAAACCTATATAACTTGAAAAGGAGCACTAGATAACCCTAACATCTGTCCGTAAGCTCACCGCCCACAATAAACAACTAAATGTGTGTAGTTTTTAAATGAATCTCACTGACCAGAATTGATTTAATCACAACTCCTATCATACAACACATTCTTAACCTTGGCCTGTATTTGATCTTCTATCAGTGATGTAGTTCTGAATCATTTATTATGTTTTCATTTTTTTTTTAAGTCTTTGGATCTTTTTTCCCCCAGTGGAGCTAAGAATTAAACTCAGAGCCTGTGTACACTACGCTTGGACTCTACCACGGAGCCACACCTTCTGCCCTCAATAAAATTCTTAATAAAATTAACATTAACCCATTAAGAAAGCACATTAAATGTGAAATACACTACCTGTGTGTTCCTTAACCGGTGTAGTAACAGCCTTGCACTGTGTACCTGTTAGAACACAGCTCCTCGGAAACACTTTAAGAATTAACATCTCGTTACATCCTGCCACAATTAATGAACAGCTACATGCTATGGCCTTCACTCACTGTCACCTCTTTCTTTACCTGTGTACTCACTCTAATGATAACAGCAGGCAAGGGCTGGGGATTTAGCTCAGCGGCAAAAGCGCCTGCCTGGCAAGCGCAAGGTCGTGAGTTCGGTTCCCGGTACCGGAGAAAAACCAAAAAAAAAAATAATAACAGCAGGCAGACCTGGGGTGCAAAAGAGCCCAAGAGCAACACGCCTCTGCACCCAAGTCCCACGGAGGCAATAAATTAGGTTTGCCTTTATAACAGACATCAGAGTTACAGGGTTTACTCAAAATCCTTGGTTCAGGAACCCCAGGGTAAGTATTGGTGGCTTCAGCTTATGACATTTTTTCTTTATTCCTTTACACATTTGTTAATTGATTTATTCATTGATTGGTTCATAATTAGTTATCAATATTCATGAAACCCAACAAAGCGAGAGTTTTCAGTCTCTCTCCCCGAGCTGATGCCCCAGTCACCCTTCCCCAGGGGTTCCCGGCCACTCTGCACACGCTCTCCAGGACGGCACCTTCCCTTAGTTCTTCCTTTCTCCAAATTTTAAATACTTAATGAAGAACATCCAGAAACCTCTCCTTTTACTCCAGTGACATGTTTTCCCTTTTTCCTGATTTTTTTTTCTCAGAATGTCAGAAACTTCTATCTTTATCAATGACAGAATGTGTAGACCAGCAGTGATTTAAAAAAAAAAAAAAAAAAAGAAATATTAAACTACAGTGTTTCCTCCGTCACCTTCTCTTAGTGGATCCCACTTGTTCCTAATCAAATGCAATTTAAATTGGTCCATGGCTTATTTTTCCTAATGGCTCATACTTTAAGTATTATTTTATCTTTCATTGACTAATCATTCTAGGGGTTGTTTGTATCTATAGCCCCTTGTGTATTATTTAATTACCAGATTAATGTAATTCTTTATCTATCTTCTAAGTATAATTAAGAAATGAAAATACATCAGCTGTACAAATTTAAAACAATATAACATGAACTTATCTGTGAATTTTAAACAGGGGCCTGGACCTCAGTTCCTTTATATGGAAATCAGTCATGTCTGAATGGCTTTATCACAATACTTGCTTCATAATTTATGTTCATCCCTGGTCCATCATCCCCTGTCTCTTATGATAAAAACATATTCATTCCTCTTCTATTCATAGCTGGGAATTCCAAAGACACCACTTAAAAATTCTAGTAAAACATCTGTCAATCTGTCCCTGACCTCAGCGAGAAGCAGCTACACCTTTGTTGGATTCGTCAACATTCTTACCACCTAATAATTCTCAACAGAGGACTTGCATTATGTTATTTCTGTGAAAATCTCACCCCTTTTTTTTAGAAATAAGAAAAACCATTCACCAAAGTGTGTGAGTGCATGCACGTGTGCGTGTGCGTGTGTGTGTGTGTGTGTGTGTGTGTGCACTTCCACGGGATCCAGGAACGTATTAATAAAGGGACATGTTGATAAAGGTCCTCGTTTTGCTGCATATACTGCTCCTTGCATCCCTCTCCTCATTCATTCCTTTATAGATATTTAATGAGTTTGTTTATTATACATTTATTCAATTTGCTTCATGAGTTATTCATCAATTCACTTACAGAGGAGTCATGAGCTGTGAAACTAAAATCAGCACCTCGAGGTGCTCCTGAGGCCAAGCTGCAGACCCCTTGCCACAGTGGAGGGACCGGACCTCTTTGGGGGGAGCGCAGGTGTCCGAGCGGCGTAACGGACATCTCCACCCCCTCCACGTCCTCACTTGGCATTTGCCATGCATGACCCACAACCATTTCATTACTTAATTGGCCCTTTGCTCAAGTAATTCATTATCTGTGAGCTCATTAAAGATAAGACAAGTAAACACTACCAACATGCCAGAAACCCAACACAACGGCACTGATTATTATATGCACCTGCTCCTAAATTGTGCACCTAAAGTGATGAATCATACTGTACTATTTTTATGAGTTTGGGAGCATTAAAAATATTTAAAATAATCTTTGTTTCAGTACATCCTTTAAAATTTAGTGTGTACTATATCCTTTTGTCTCATGCATTTATTCCCTTTCTTTGATTTGTCTACTGATTGACTAATAACAATACAATCAATGCCCACGGATCAGAAAAATATGAAAGCATGGACCCCTCACTACACCCTTTATGGCACGATGGCAGTGCTGTCCAATAAAAGTGCAATGCAAACCACACATATATGTACTTTTTAGGCTCTGTAAAAGCTAGATTTTTAAGAGGTAAGTGTGGTGGTGCATGCCTTTTAATCCCAGCAATCAGGAGGCTGAAGCAGGAGGGTTGCTTCCAGTTTGAGGTCAGCCTGGCTATAAAAATACTTATTGAATCCCTGACTCAGAGAAAGAGAGGAGAGGGAGAGGGAGAGGGAGAGGGAGAGAGAGAGAGAGAAGGAGGGAGAGAGAGGGCAGGAGGGAGGTAAGCAAGAAGGAAGGAAGGAAGGAAGGAAGGAAGGAAGGAAGGAAGGAAGGAAGGAAAGAAGGAAGGGAGGGAGGAAAGATTTTTAAAAATAAAAATAAACAGGTAAAATCAGTTATCATAGTATATTTTTGACTCATATCTAAAGTACTATCATGTTTCAGTATGTAATTCATAGAAATACTTGTAGAAATATTTTACATTTTTATATTTAGCCTTTGCACTGTGTGCGGATTTTACAGGTGGATCACCTGTTCAGAGAGTCAACAGAATGGGTCAGTAGAGGACAGTTTAAAGCAAATGTGGTATAAAGTTAATGTGGAATATTACAATGCTAATGAAAAGGACTGCGCTATGTTTTAATGGAATTAAGTTGTGTTCAGTTGGAATAATCCCTCATCATGATCTTTGATAATTTTCACATTGTCTAATTGGTCCTTGCAATAACTTCATGAATTTTTTAATTCTTTCTTGGTAATAATGAGGATTGGATCCCGGGCATTCACAGTGAGCTACATCTACAGCCTTCTTTTACTTTTTATTTTGATACAGGATCCTACTAAATCCCAAAATTGCCTAAGCTGGGCTCGAACTTGCCATCCTCCTGCCTCAGCCTCCCAGAATGTAGGCAATGTAGGCATGTACCACCAGGGCGAGCTAATTGTATTGTATGAAGTTTCTTCCTTCTTATAAGGGATACAGACAACACCTAAGAAAAAACAAACAGCCTACACAAAGAACAAGAGCTGTGACAGTCACCTGCATCGATCTCTGCACTCCTGAAGTTACCCTAAGCTCCCCGTCAGTGCCAAAAACCTAATCAGCTTCACTTTGTAGAATAAAACACAGTGTGAGAAAGGGGAAGTCACCAGATTAAAATACCAGATCTGAACGCTTTAAACGAATGTGAGTTGTAAAACATTGCTTAACCGTATGTAAGTAATCCCTGGCTGGGGGCTCTTCCCGACATTGTACGGCTGGCCCTCTCCCACCCTGCTTCCACGAGTGGTGCTCCAATTTCCATGGACTCATTCAGTAAAAATTTTCAGTAACTCAATGATCACCATTGAATTGATCCCCTAAAATAAGACGGAGTGGTAATAAATGTAAACCTCTGCTTATAAACCGTCTCTTCATCTGACCAGCTCCCTCCCGACCCACCTGACCTGCCCGGCAGGAACTACAGCTGCAGTGGAGGGCAACAACTGTGTCTCCAAAGTCTTCCGCTCCCAGTGGGGTCGCTGCGGCCATCCTGCCCAGGTAAGGCTTCCCATGCAGAGGACAGACAAGCTCTCCCTGGAATGCATGATAAAAAGGAGTTACATCTCATTGGGATGCTCTGCACCTTGACCAAAAGCACTGGGTTTATGGACCACGGCCATGTTTTCAGGAGTGAAGGTCTGCCTTTCACAAGTGGACACAAGGCCAATATCATCATCAATTTGTAGAAACAGTAGGTTGTCATTTGCCAGCAAATATTCCCATAACTGATTTGAGCCTGGCCTTCGCAGGTACCAAGGTAATTAGCTACCCCCATCTCCGCACGCCTCACTAACACCTGCCAAAGAACAGACCTTGTCCTTAAGAGATACACCTGTGATAAAATTACAAGCCCTGCCTCCAGGCACCGTATCACCCTTGCACCATGTAAGCGCTATTATCTATTCATCACTTTTGAAGTAAATCATTGAATAGGAGGAGCACCCCCAAACCAGTATTCAAGACAGAAACTACAACTCTTGACGTTTTGCTTTTCTCAGTCATGATACATGATACATGATACATACATACACCTTCAACACTGGAGGACATGTCACACAAGCTGGAGCACACATTTGAGCTGGTACTAACTAGCTAATAAATAAAATGAATAAGCCCGTTTCCCATTTTCATGAATCAGTGGCTTTTTTTGGCACTGCCACTCAGGTATGTAGAACTTGAATCATCACAATATTTGTTTTATATCACATCCCCATCACTGGCCCACAATTAATCTTCCTTTATATGAGCTACGTGTTTTTCACATTTGTCATCCAAAATACTCCCATGAACCAATCAGCTAACCCAACTAAGGGAGCAGCCACTAGCCACACGATTTTGAAAATTTAAATTAATAAAAATGAAGTTAAATAAAAATTCAGTTTCTTGAAAGAAGGAAAGCAAAAATATATATATACATATATATGGATAGCTGGGATAATTGTACTGCTGATGTCTGATGGTATATTGAAAGATACAGTTAATGCTTAAAATGTTTTATATTTTGACCAATTTTGCATGCTTCTATCTGGTAATCTGAGCAACTGATTTTAAGACAATATGCAGTGGAACAAGCATTGGTGAATTCCTACCATCTTGTCTAGTGAAACTCTGAAGTGTCTCTAATGTTTTTTTAATAATTATTTTTTTATTCTCTTTAAAGGTTTGAGCAATCTTCCATTCTTACATCTGGCAATCTGAGCAATTTAGCTGAAGATAACAATATGTAATATAACAACCACTGTTAATTACTATCATTTTGTTTTGAAACCCTGTATCATTTTTAATGTTCTTGCTTTGTTTTGTTTATATCTGTGATGTTGGTATTTTGCTATTGTTCTTTTTTTTACTACTCTCCTTAAAATTAAAAACATTCAGTTTCTCACGCACATTAGTCCCATTTTAAATACTCAGTAGCCCAGACGGCCTCACACTAGACTTACTGGACAGAACAAATTGTGAGGCATTTCTACTATGGCAGAAAGTTCAGCTAGAGAGTTCTAATACTCTGGAACTTTTTTGAATGAACCTAATTCATGATACACTATAATCTTCAGTTCCCTTTTATTTGATTTCATCATTTCTCAGGAAATTTTAGGGCTGGGGATATAGCTCAGTGCCACAGCGCCTGCCTGGCAAGTGTAAGGTCCTGAGTTTGATTCCCGGTACCAAAAAAAAAAAGAAAAAAAATTCACTGAGGAACTATCTGAGTTACTTGCCTTATCAAAGACTAAGTAGCCTAGATCTTTATTTGTAGACCAGTGTTTAAATAAATTATGTATACATACACAAGGAAACCCAAAACAGGCAGCAAAAAGAATGAAACAGGCCAGGTGGTCTTTCCGGTGGAGAAGAGCACAGACGGAATTAACTGCAATCCTTTCATCCCCGGCCCTTTCTTAGCACAAGTCCTTGGTTGGGTCTTTCATTTCTTTCGTGCATTTATGTAATTGTTTACTTCCAGTACTGAAATCAACATCCAACACCAAGGGTGCATGGCTAATTGCTTCACCAACATTGTTGCAAATGGATCTTGGAGGTACATAATCAGAATAATCATAATTCTAAGACAATGAGTGCTGATTTTCCTCTGATTTGGTCTTCAGGTCTAACTCAGGAGAAGGACTATCAGTCCTAGCCCGGCCACGACGGAGATTCAGGGGAGATGGCTGTGAATGCCTGCAGCATGCTTTGTCCGGGACGTTTCTTTATTCTGCCACCAGCCCGCTGCCTAGGACACATCCCCCAGCCAGGTGTCCTGCTCATGGTGAACCTATTTATCCTGGGAGACACCCTTAGGATTCTTTTCTAAACTGTGTGCAATTTACTCCCACAGGACAACCACTCTGTTTTTTTGTTTTGTTTTTTTTGTTTTGTTTTTTTTTTGGTTTTTCTCCGGTACCGGGAACCGAACTCACGACCTTGTGCTTGCCAGGCAGGCACTTTGCCACTGAGCTAAATCCCCAGCCCCAGGACAACCACTCTGTAGGAGACCCCTGACCTGGAAAGAGCTTCGATTCAGGTTTGTTGCTCACACAAGACACAGCAAAACACAGGAGACAGCAGAAAGAGTTCATTACTTACAGACCCCAAGAGACTAGGGCAGCCAAGAGAAAGAAAGGACGCTTTATTTGGGTCCACAGTGAAACCCAAGCAGATTTCCCGCCAGGAGCTGGATTGGAGGGTTGAAGGTGTATCCTGCGGGTTGCGCGGGGGCGGGCAGGGGGAAGTGTCTACAGGCTGTACCTCGCGGTCCCATAGGGAGGTGCCTACCAGGAGGCAGTCATGAGCCTCCCCTGCTGAAGCACTGGAAGGAGGTGGAGAGCTGGGAAGAGGGTTAGGGTGACTGAGGCCTGTCTTTGCTCTGAGGAAGTGCAGATGGATCACAAAGCAACAGGAGAACTCACTACCGTGCGACTGTGTCCCGTGTCAGCCCTCTTCTGATTGACCCATTAACTTCTCCACCCCTTCACTGGCTCATTCATAAATACTCATGAGCAAAGCTGCAGCCAAAGCTTCTGGAACACCGCCTGCTACTGGAATCTTCGTACGGACCTTGTGTACCCAAGGGAGGGTCGGAATCCTCATGTATACTGCGTGCACACAGGAACAAAGACGTGTGCAACAGAAAGAAGCGACCAGAAACATTAACAGCTCGGGTCATCTGTTCGTGGCTTCCCCTTGTAGAATTGAAATAAACTTTGGTTTGTTTACAAAATAATATTAGCTTCATTGGTCTAGCCTTGGCCCTTACAAGTCGTTTCTGCTAAGATATCATGGAAGAATGCCCATTAATGCTAACTGATTCATAGAAGACTACCAATGCCTTACTTCCCTCTGTGTATCCCACTAGGGAACTGCCTATACAAACCAGAGTACGGACATTAGAAGTGGAATTCCATTACAATACATGAAAGAGCATAGATATAGTTGTTTCAAGGCTGCTACAGTTTGGAGAATAAGTATAAATTATAGATCATGATATATTGTCTATCTTAGTCCATGCTTAACCTTCTTTGATTTTGTTTATCTCTGTACCCATTTATGTGTAATAAATCCATAAACAGACATGAACCCATCACCAACTCAACAGTCATGAGAACCTTGTGGGATATACAGGACACACGGGTGGACGGAGGACACGTCCAGAGAGATACAGAGGGAAAGTACAGATGCATGGATGTGGTGCTTTCCCCTTTGCGTATTTCCTCCACAGAGGACAGCGGAGCGATATTTTGCTTAATTTGGTCCTGGTTATGCCTAATTGGGTTAATCGTCCTTGGTTCATGACCGTCTCAGCTTTGATTTTATGTACAGAACCATTCATGTTTAATAATGCAATAAATGCTCACCCACCAGTCACCCAAGCTCAAAATCACAGACGCCGTTACTCACAGGGGTCAGGTCCATCCCACTGCCCACTGGGTCAGGTCCAAGGTCGCCTTCAGGAGTGCAGCATCACTTTCACGGCGAGGCTTCCTTTCTGTGGAACACAGGGTAGATATGAAAAAGGATAAAAAAAAAACAAAAAAAAAAAAAACAAAAAAAAACCCTACATGACCACAGGTGAACAGAAGAGGATAAACTATAATCTTCACGGCACAGTTTCCCCCACCGGCTCAAGCACAATTCTCAGTATTTTATTTCTTTATTCACTTTTATTGTTACAATGAATATGCATTCATTCACCACCCAAATGCAAAACAAAAGCAAGTACTATTACAGAATCTGTCTGTAAATTTCATCAACAGATGAACCAATGATATTCTTCCTGACACGCTCAGACACGCAGAATGAAATAATAATGTCCGATTCCAGATGTGATCACATTATTATTTCCTAGTCTCCCTTTTTATCTTTTAAATACAACAAGCACAGATGACCCCAGCAACAATCCCGAACAAAAACATTTTTAGCCCATCCAATCGATTCTCACCCACAGAGGTAGAAGTCTTATTCTGTTGTTCACAGGCAATAGTTTCACAAAAGGGGCTACATTTTAACTCTTACTTCAGAAAATGGCATTTTGGTGGCCCCTGAATGACTTTTTTTATTTTGTCATTAAATCATTTAATTCATTTTTAATCATACAGCAAATACACTGACGCCACCAGCCAGACCAAGAGCAATGACATTCCGTGCACCCACATCCCACCCCCAGCCTCCCCAGCTTAGAGCTCACAAAGGATTGAACAACCCCGCACAAAGGAAGGTAGGGAGCACTTCACAGGGGTCAGTGGGTGGGAAATTCGGGTAGGCCAACAGGTAGTACAAACTTTTAGCTCTGCTGTAGTTGTGGGGATCCAAACTAAGGCAGGGAGACTACAGTTAGTAATGCATGCTTGAAACTTGCAGAGAAAATGAATCCTAAGTTTTTGCCATGCCCCCCAAAGAGATAATCAGGGGAGGCCACATGATATACCAATGGCCAGGGCGTGGTAATCGTTTCACAATGTATGCAAACATCACGCGGGAAGTCTGTACCATTTTTATCTGCCAATTGAATCCAGTGAAGCTGGAGGGGTGAGACACATTCCCATCAGTGGTCTGTACTTGGTGCTCCCTAATGTTACTTCTGTCACCATTTTTACCTACTGAGGGGACATCAGCAAGCCTGGCTTTCACCTGGCACAGCTCCTGTCTGCCAGAGGATCCCCAGAGTGTCCTTCTGAGGGACACAAAGCCATGCTGAAAGCCGTCGGGAGGCCTGCTGGGTCATTTCTGCTCATTAATGTCAGGTTAGTGGATGTGAATCAGTCACAAGGCTTTCCCCAGCACACAGGCTCAACTGTTCTATTCAAGGCCTTGATTACATTATTTCTTATTCCTTTATCATTTTTAATAATAAAATTAACAGCCACAGGCCACTCTGAGCTCTTTCTTTATGTCCCTCGGTGGTGGCGGATTAATCCCAATTCTTGGCTTCTCCCACACCCTTCCCCGGCACTGCCAGATCTCACTCTTATTTTATGTGTGGCTAAGACCACTTGTGACAAATCTCGCCTGGTCCCCTCTTCGGATGTCCCCCAAATCACCCCTCTTCCTCCCTAACCCTTTAGCAATCACTCCCAAGTCACTCGGACAACTTCCCTCTCCCATTTTACATGTGTAAATATTAACAGGGGTGCGTATTCTTAAAATATTCATGGTGGGGCATGGCTATAATCCCAGTACTCAGGAGGCTGAGGCAGGAGGATCACCACAAGTTCGAGGCCAGCCTGGGCTACACAGTGAGTTCTAGGCTAGCCTGAACTACATAGCGAGACCCTGTCTCCAAAAAAAAAAAAAAAAAATCTTTTCTATCCATCAGTGGCTTTCGGGCCCCATGCAGGATGGCACAGCTGAACGCCAGAAAAGTTAAACTAAAAGAGTGAACGACACAAGCTTGACTTGTAAGCCCACCCACCCTGGTTTTCGAAAAGGACTCCAAACTAGACGCTTGTGCTCTGTGTCACGCCAACTGTCACAAGGCAGTTCAGCCCCGTGGCCCGCACACACACTCTGGTACTGCAGTGCCCACCTACCAATCCAACTTCGATCTCCAACTGGCCAGGTGACACCGGGAAAAATGACTAACGTCTCCCTGCCCCCCTCCCACCTGCAACAAAGCAACATCGCTTGTCCCCAAGCAAAGTTCGTTGTCCTTTTCTCGCCAAGGTCAGGCACATGAAAGCCCTCCCGTGCCATCCCCGGGCCCCTCCAAAGTCCTGTTCCCTCCGCAGCAGCGCCCGAGCTGTGGTGCTAGACAGACAGACGGACCAGGTTCCACCCCAGCAGGCACTCACGAGCTGTGTAACTGCAGAGACGTGACCTGGCCTCTCTGTCTTGTGCCCCGACTTGTGCGATTTGCAGAATGAGGACAGCCACGCCCTCCTGGGTCCATCGTGAGAGTGAAGGACGATAGACCGACCGATTGACCGACTGACAGACGGATGATGGTCAGAGAGACCCATTCGCAAGACCCCAGGCAGCTCCCGCCCTTCACACCCGGCCTCCCCAGCACCCCACCCCGCCTCCTGGCCCACCCCTCTGGCCACACCATGCCCACTCAGATTGAACAAAGGAATTATCTCGGTGCTCAGGCCAAGCATTTTGGAACATATGGGCTTGGGCAGGAAACTGTTGGGGTCTGTTATTTTTTTAGACATTCATATCAACGTTTAAACAAGGGCCCTGGAAAACAGAAGTCCAACCATGGGGTGTACTTTGGAAAACCCAAATCCCAAGCATGGAAAGGAGGCTATTTCAGAGGAGTCTCCACTGTGAGATTCTTGAGGTCCACATTGTTCCCAGGAAACCCAAGGAGCCTCTCTGACTGACCATGCAGTTTCCCTCCCGGCCCCCCGGATTGTGCCCAGCAAACTGGTCTCAGGGCTGCCCGGAGACGACAAACAGTTCTGTAGATTCTGTGTGCATTGTAATGTCATCTGCACATAAACTTAGCTATTTGGGGACCTCCACAAAAGAGTCCGCAGAAGACCGCTGGCGTTAGGGGCCAGGGCCTTCCTCACTCCCCCCGCCTTTCTTCCCACCCTCCTTCCCTCCCAGAGCCCCCAGCTAAGGGCGAGCCCCCTCCCCGCACCAGGGAGTATTAATATTGTACCTTCTGTACCCAGCACGGAGTGTCGGCAGCATGTGTTAGCATACATTATCTTGTTTGATCCTCACAACAGCCCTGTGAATTAGACATAATAATCATAATTAGCCAATATTTATTGAATGCATACTCTGAACAGAGCGCAGACCCCCTGCTTCGCGCAAGGTGGCCTTCCCTGGGTGTGGAGACCACCCACGGCTTCAACCTTTCTTCCCCGAAAATGCTTTCAGGTCACTTAGTGCGTGCCAGGCGCGGGGACAGGGGCCTGGGGACCCAGGAGTGTACACAGCAGACAGTCCTCGGAGGAGGAACATCCCCATGGGGGGAGACAGGAACAGAGAGCTTGCAAAATACACAAAGGCAGTATGGAGGCCAGAAGCAAAGAGACGAGACGGAGCAGAAGGGAGGAGGCCAGACACAGCGGGGAGAGCACCCCGTGCAAACAGTGAGAGCTAAGCAAACACATTCCAGGTCCTACTTTTACTTTATACGTGGGGAAACTGAGTCTCAGAGTGGTGCGGTGACTTTCAGCATCACGCATGCAGCTCGGGCAGCGTGGCCCTGTAGGGGAGCGGGGGCACTGTCTTTCTCACTTAGTTCCGTGTATCAACTTTGCAGCGTGGGATCAGAGGACGTGGGAGCATGTAATGCGATGCACATGTGTCATGTGAACGGACTGGCACGACAGATGCCCCAGGAGCAGAGGACACCTCCCAGAGGCCCCAAGTGTTCCTCATAGCCATGTCAGCCCTGCCTCCAGGAAGAGCTGCAGGGCTCGCCCAGATTCTGGAGCCAGGCGATGCCGAGGTCACGGCTTACATGCGACACAAGCCAGGGAGCTGGCACCCATGCAAACCCATCTCCTGCCACCGGGCTGTAGGGATCCACTGGCAACCCCTGGACCCCACCACACACGGCCACATGCCTCCAAGGCTCAAGGTGCAAGGGTCCTGGCAGGGGCACGGGAGGAGGTGACACACCCTCATGTTCCGCATGGACGCAGTGCTCAGCACCACCCTCAAAGGACCCAGTGATGAAACGTTTCTAAAGCAACAATCTGCCTTCCCTAAATCAGATAGGGCAAGAAGTCTGGCGAGAAGCTGCAGAACCGGGGTGCTGGGCCACCGCATCTAGGGCCATGAAGTGCAGCTGAGTCTCAACCCAGGAACTTCGCCTTGGAGAATCGGCACCGTACACCTTGATAAAACCAGTATGGCAGGGTACTGACCAAAAAAAAAAACCAGACCTGAAGATCAGTGGGACAGATTAGAAGAGGCAGAAACAACTCCAGACGTACTTGGCCATCTCTAAAAAAGTTGCCAAACACATTCACTGGAAGAAAAATAGCCTCTTTAATAAATGATCCTGGAAAAACTGGCTTTCCACATGCTGAAGATTAAAAGTGAACACATATCTTGCACTCGTCACCAAACTAAATTCAGAATGGATCAAAAATGTGAATATTAAAACAGAAACATTAAATCTGCTGGAGGATAGAATAAGCACAACTCTTGATATTGGCAAAGACTTCTATAAAACCCTAATCACACAGAAACAATCACAAAGAACCAATAAGTGAGATCTCACCTTATTAAAAACCTTTTGAACAGCCACAGAAACCACCAACAGCGTGAAGAGACAACCTACAATGTGGGAAAAAATGTTTGCCAGTTGTTCCTCTGACAAAGGATTACTATCTAGAACATATAAAGAACTCAAAAATATCAGACCTTTCCGGGTAGCTTTCCTGAATTAAAAGCATCATACCACAGTGATGTATGTGCACACATGTTTATAGCACCACAATTTGTAATAGCTAGGTCTTGGAAACAACCCAAATGCCATCGACCAAAGAATGAATAAAAAAGACACAATGGAGTACTACTCAGCCATTAAAAAGGTTAAACTGGAGACTTTTATAAGCAAATGATGCAACTGGAGACCATACTCATATGTGAAATAAACCAGATGCACATGTGTATATAGCATATTATCTCCCTAGTGTGAGAAGCTGAAAGAGTAAATAAGATCCAAAATGTACAATAGATATCATAAAGTGGGAAGAAACCTCAGGAGGAAAGAGAAACTGGGATGAAAGAATGGAGAAAAGGAGGAAGAGAGAAGCAAAAAGAAAAAAATAATACATAGATATAAAAGATAGTTAAGGTAGGCATACTACTAATTTCTCTTAGTTCCTTGAAAAGAAAGGTTTGTGCTAATATTGTTTGGACAATTGAATGTCTATATCTTGTAACTAACTTAAAGAAAACAATATGCAATGTATTAACCATTGTTACCCTCCTATTACCTTGTTTTGAAATTTTGGGTGTTCTCTTCTTTAAAATAAAAAAATTGTACCGTAAATGCCGGTGGTATGAGTAGTCACTGTTGGCATGATCGTGGTCGACGGGGTATTCTAAAGAAGATGTGACTTGCGAAGTGAACTAGCAATAGAGAAATAAACGAGGGTGAACATGAGTGAGCTCGAGGAGGGCAGAGATTTTCTAAGCACAGCCAAATACAGGGGCCAGGCATGGCAGTACCCACCTGTGAGCCAAGCCCTTGGGAGGCTAAGGCAGGAGGCCACCCTAGGCTACACAGAGTTCAAAGCCATCTTGGGCTACAGAGAGAGAGACAGACAGAGAGACAGGGGAGAGAGACACAAACAGAGAAAGACAGAGACAGGGAGAGAGAGACAAAGAGACAGAGACAGAGAGACAGAGACAGAGGAGGATTTAGAGCAAAGAGTGGCGTTTGAAAGGAAGAAGACGAAGATTCAAATCGAGGGTCTGCATTTGCTTCCTATATGACTTTGGCAAGCCCTTGCCCTTGCCTACACCCAAGTTCCCTTCTCTCTTAATGGAAGACCATAACTGCGACAACAGAGGTTACTGTACGATTGCAGAAGGGCCGGCCGTGCGGCTGGTCTCAGGACACAGGTGCAAAGGAGCCAGCGCGGAGCCGGCTACCCACTGTACCCCAGTATAGTGGAAAGCAGCAGGGACTGAGAGTTGCCACCCAGCTGCGGTACCACGACTGGGACTTGGTCCTGAGACCTGGAGGCCCACCTCTTGTCGCAGAGCCACTAAGCCTGTCCGAAAACCCTCTGCTCCCAGGGAAGCTCCCCGGGACAGCAAGCCAGCCTCTGACCTCGGAGCAGTGCTACCAGTTCTCACTCAGCCACCCGCCGCCTGCCACCGGCACCTCTGCATTGCCCATCTTACCGCATCCGGCAGCCCGCCGCCACCTCTGCGCGTCCTCATGCCTCTTGATGCAGGGCCTCTCCAGCCGGCTTACCTACCCATCTTACCTCCGCCCGGCCGGGCACAGGAATCAGACAAACCTCAGCTGGCACCTGGATCCTCAATTCTAGCGGGTCGTGGGCAAGTCACTGACCTCCCAAGGGCCTCTCAACTGTAAAGTAAAGAGATGGCACATGTGGCTGGGGTGTGGGTTCAAGACGGCATGGACATCCCACTGCCGGGCCTCGGCAAACTGTCATGAAATGCTCGTTTCCTTTGTTTCCTATTGGGCGAGGATTTATGCCGGAAAAAAAAAAAAACACTGCACCAGGCACGCGGTGGTGAGAAATGCTCCTCAGAACCGGTTGGCCGAGTTATACTGGTACGTGTGTTCCACGCAGCCCCAAGGGCCGCTTGGGGTAGTGGGGGGCCCTAGGCTCACATCAGAGAGTGCCACCTGGCGGACTGGTACCCTGCGGGGTCCCCTGTTGGTCCCCGGTCACCAGAGCCTGCTACTGGGCTGCTGAGCTGGAAGCTGTGAGATCCAAGCAGACTCAGCCCCCTGGACTGCAGGCCTCCCTCGCTAAGATGTGGTGCACACACAGCGTGAATCACCCCGGGGCCCTGCGCTGCCAGGAGTCTTGTTGAGTGGACGATGGCCAGCTGGTTTTGCCTACCCCGGCCCGACTCTGCTTTGGAGGTGTCTGGGGAGAAGGATCGTTCTAGCAAGCCACTGTGTGTTAAGAGTGTATCAGGTGTACCCCGGCCCGACTCTGCTTTGGAGGTGTCTGGGGAGAAGGATCGTTCTAGCAAGCCACTGTGTGTTAAGAGTGTATCAGGTGTAAGTCAGGGGGCAGGAGACTTCACAGGACTCACCTCCAGCCCTGAGGAGGCCTGAGAGACACACCCAGAACTTTGCTAGTGTCTATGAGAAAACTGAGGTTTGCAAGGTTGTGTTTCTAATCTAAGGTCTGGAGAGAGGGTCAAACCCCTAAATGTGGAGGCACACTCACCACACAGAGCCCCGTAAGCCCTTTGGAAGTGCGGCAGGTAGTGTGGACGCAGACTTGAACGTGCCAGCTGGAAGGGAGCTGTGATTCCATCTGGAATATGTGAATGCTGAATAGAGCCTGGATGATATTAAAGAAATGCCGTTCATTTTTTAATGGTGATAATGGCACCATGCTTACCTTGTCGTGAAAGGAAAGAGTCCCTTTTTAGAGAAACATACTCAAGAAATGTTCAGACGGTCCAAGACAGTGTCTGAAAATTGCTTGCAAACAGTCCTGCGGCGGGGCTGGAGAACGGGGGTGCCGTCCGGGGTGTGTCTGAAGGGAACAAGGGGGACCAGGATTTAACAGCATCTCTCTCAGGGTGACGGCAGTATAAGATTTAAAACTGTGATTCTGAAAACTGCATTAGTTCATCTATTATGTTGCTTGAAATTTCCCATAATAAAAGGTTTTTACATCTACAAGTAAAAAAAAATTAAAATGCGGGAGATGAGCAGGTTGGATTCCGGGGTGTGTGGGGGGGGTGGAAGCAAAACGGGGTGTACGCTCCACAATAAATTCTGGGGAGTATCGGGGGCTGATTGACACAGACAGGGGGCAGAGGGGCAACTCTCTCAAAGTCGGGTGGCAGGGAGCGTCCCAACACCCACAAGCACTCCCGCCCCTCCCACCCCCAACGCCAGCTCTCAGCCGGCCCCCCGCCCCGCAAGCCCCCCCGGGCCCTTCCCTGGTGCTAAAAGGACGTCTGTGGGCACCTCTGTCTCACAGCACAGCCGGCCACCTGATGCGTCCCTCCCTGAGATGCCAGTGCCAGTCTGGTTACTGAGACAACGCTGTCACCCGTCAGACACGCTTGAGAGGAGGACCTTAGAGTGGTGGGTATGGCCAGGCGGGGAAGGGTCTGCTGTCTAGCTTTCCAATGCCTTTTTGCTTTTGCTTTTGCTTTTGTTTTTGTTTTCATGGGGGGGTCTGTTTGTTTGTTTGCTTGTTTGTTGCTGTTTTTAGCCTTTGGGGAAGTACAAAAATTAGTGTTTCTTTCCCTAAAACTGTGTGTCAAGCTGCCCCAGCCTTCTGAGCCCTTCTCTTTGCTGTCAGCCAGTGCAGCACAGGGACCCGCCTGGGGTCCTCGCCGGGGTCCTGGGCCCCCGTGACCACGGCCGTGCCCTCCTCGTCCTGCCTTCCCCGCGCGGCCGCAGCAGCCAGAGTCCTGCTCCCTGCGCTTCCGCTTCCCGGGCGGGCGGCAGCCACTGCGCACCGCCTGCGCTCCTCCTCAGCCTCCTTGCACTTTGGGAAGCGACGCCCGCCCGCCCGCGGGCAGCTCGACCCTCCGGGCAGCCGCTGCAGGGCAGCATCGCCGTCCGGCTCCCGCCGCCCCCTCGGGCGCCCCCTCCCCGAGACGCAGCGCCCCACCTGCCCGCCCACCCACATCCGCCGCGCAGACCACCCTCGCCACTGCCAAAGCAAAAGCTCGGGTCCCTCTTGATGCCTCCCCCTCCTCACTTTCCTACGGACTCAGAAATGTGGCCCAGGTAGCCCCCTTGTGGCACCTGGGGGCGCCACAGACTCCTGGCTGGTGTCTGAAGAATTCACACTGATTCCACCGCACCGTGAGTTGGCACAAATCTTCAGTGGCCCAAGTCCTGCCGGCTGCAGAGCTCCGCTCCGCGCGGCTCTGAGTAGGGGGCTCCTGTCCCTCCCCCCACGCACACTTGTCCCTCCTCCCCGCCGGGAGAGAAGGGGCGCGGGCAGACGGCAAGTCTCCTGCTGAATACTGCTCTGACAAGCAGACAGGTGTCTGGCAGCGACCGAGTGGCCAGGAGACGTGGTGGGAACAGGGTCTTGGCAGTGGTGAAGTTGGGTTTCCATCCCTAGCTCACAGGTGGGAATCTAAGGTGAGAAAGGCTAGCGCCCCTCGGTGCGCCCGAGGCAGGCTGGGGACCCTGTGCCCACCAGTGGGATGGAGCTTGAGGCGCTTGCCCTAGGCCAGGGGCTGCCCTGAGAAGGGGTGCCCACCACTGGGAATCCAGCCTTGGCCCCTCCAAGGCTGGCTCTTCCCACCGGGCTCCCCGAGGGCCCCTGGATGTTCCCCCACGCTCTCCAACTCAACTGTCCACATAAACAAGCCCCAGCCCCCTCTGCCTCTACCTGCAATCTGCTTGCAGACAGGCAGAGCCCTCTCCACGTCAGGTTAATGATGCCATTTTCATAAGCCTCTGCCCATAGGTGCTAACACCTAATTTTGAATCTGCCCTTCAAACGGATTGGGCCACAGAGGAGCTGGGATCTCAAGCACCGCTGGGAGGTGCTTATAACTAATCAATCCATCCCCTGCCCACCCACACCCCCCAGCACTCTGCACAGCGTCGCTGAGCAGTCTTCAGCTGCAGGGTGTGGTGGGGAGACTCGGGAGAGCTTGGGCTCCGTCCTGTCTGGCCTCTCACCAGCTGGCAGTCGGTGAGTATGGGACTTTCCCTTCCTGTGCCTCAGTTTCTACATCAATCAAATGGGGACCCGAGGACTCGAGCCCCGGCCGATCGGGTTATAGGCAGAAAGCCCAGCTCGGGACCTGTGGCTGAGCCTGTACAGATGTTAGCTGCTACCACCCACCCCATCCCTTTGATCTAGAGTGACTCGTGACTGGCTCCCTATCTCTTTCCCCAACAGACCAACAGAGCTTCGGGGACAGGAAGCCGACAGGCATCTCCTCCTCCCCAACGTCACTGTTGGTCTGAGCGTCTGACCAGCATCTCCTCCTCCCCAACGTCACTGTTGGTCTGAATATCTGACCGGCACCTCCTCGTCCCCAGCACCACTCTTGGTCCGACCGTCCGACCAGCACCTCCTCGTGCCCAGCGTCGCCCTCGGTTCGACCGTCCGACCAGCACCTCCTCACTCCCAGCTTCTCTCTCCTCTCGGGTCCGAGCCCGGGGAAGGTAGGTGCCCTGTGGGGTGAGAAGGATGAATGCATGGAGGGTGGCTGGTCCCCACAGCCCAGGCAGTGCCGGGACCCCTCCCCAAGCTGGTCCTTCGAGCAAGTGGCAGGGAATTGTTATGTGCTTTTGTGCTTTTATGCTCTACCCCGGGTGCTGCGATATACACTGCAAATTCTTGGTTTACTACATGCAGAAGTGGTCTCTGCGTGTTGTTTTCTGGTGCCCACTGCATCTACTGTGAGCTCCCCGGGCCGGGGGCTGCCTCCGGCTGACTTGATTTGCGCGATCAAACCGGCAGAGGGGCCTCTGCCAGGAGAGGCTCCGTTTGCGCGCGCAACGCGACGCAGGGTCTTAGAAGACCGTGCTGTGTCTCTTGTCACGCTTGTTACGTGCGTCTCCCCCTCCTGCAGCCCCAGCGCCCACTCCACAAGCACGGGCGAGGTGTCCGACGTGTGCCCGGTCCTCTTATCTCTCTGTGCCCTCCCTCCAAGCCGGTGAGAGAGAGACTCTCATCCCCATGTCACAGGGGAAAAACCGAGACTGAAAAGTGAAGGGAATTTGCCGTGGTCTTGCAGCTAACAGAGCGAGAACGCAGCGGGTCTGCCTGGTTGGGAAGCCCCCAGCCCTGGGGCTGCTGCCGCGCCGTGCTGCTCGGGGCCAGGCAGCCAGCGGCTCCCACGGAAAAGGCAGGGGGCTTTGCGCAGAGAGCTTTCTCCCTGGCAACTGGCGAGGGGCCGTATAAAACCTAACAGGGCTCAGAGCTGCTGAACAGATAAGATAGAGAGCAGCTTGGGACGCGAGCACCCTGCCCTCCCGGGGCTTCTGTCCCAGGAGGGCGAAGGGCTCTGTCCCGGGTCAAGCCTGGGAGAGGCGTCCCAGACAGGTGTGGAGGCCTGCAAGCCTCTTCCCACGGTGTCGGGGTGCTATTCAGCACAGCGCCCGCTGAGAGGACTGAGAAGGTTGTGAGCTTGCTGCCTGCGCAGATCTGAGGCCAGAGGGGTCAGGGGCTGCTGTGCAGCCAGAGAGGCCGAGGGGAAAGACGGGGAGGGCTGCGTGGAGCGGCTTGGTGTGCAAGCCTCTCGGTGGGGGCAGGGAGGGAGGGAGCTCCCCGTGGCGGGAAGCATCTGAGGAGGGAGAGAGGCTGGTAAGTGGCTGTGGAGCTCGCACAGCCAGGCCTTTGTGAAGCCCCCACGTTGCTAAGGTCAGAGGAAACCAGTGCCAGGTGAGGGCGAGGGCTCAGACCTTCGCCGTGTGCCTCGCCCGGGTTACACAGGAAAGGTGCAGGGACGCTGGGCAGAGCGCTCGTCCCAACAAGGCGGTGAGGGGGAGGTGCAGAGGATGGAGGCGTATGCGTGGGGGAGTGGGGCTGCCCCCCCACCTCCCTGTTAGGAGAATGTCACCCCGGCCCAGAAATGCCAGGGCAACAGGTTGGCAAGGTGGTGCAGGGAACAGAGAAGGGGCTGGCAGTTTGAGGTGTTGGCCAGGCCCAGGAAAAGCAAGGTCACGGCCTCGGGTCCAGCCCGCTGCGGGGCTGAGACTGGGATGCACTGGAGACTTGTGAAAGCCCCCTCACCAGGCCTCAGGGCACAGGGGCCCGATGTGCGTGAGCTCAGCACACGCCTGCATGGACAGCAGCCTCCAGCAGCGTTCAGGGGTTCGGTTCCCAGGGGCTGCAGGCGGAGGGGGCCTCCCTCCCAGGACCTCCGCCAGACAAGCCCGTGCTGTGTGGTTTCTAAGGCGTTTGTGGTCTTTGTTCCCCAGGCGGGCACTCAGCGGTGTGTGTGCGCGCGTGTGCACGCGAATGTGCACGGGACAGTGGCGAGGCCGACCAGGGCTGCTTGTCTGTTAAGCGGGGAGGGCAATCCCCAGGGGCAGGGAAGCACCCCCACGGTGCAGAAGGGTTTGGACCGGGCACACTGCCTGAGGAAAAGAGCCCCCACCGCGGGCGCCCATCTGCCCTGCTCCCACAGCCCACCACCCGCTCGGGCCACCAAGCGGGGGCAGCAGTGCGTTGCGGGTGAGCGCGCGGGCACAGGACCAGCAGCCCTGGCCGACCACCCCGCTGGCTTTCTGGGTGCCTCGGGGTCTGTTGTCTTGTCTTGTTTTCATGTGTTAAAGAATTGATTTGGAACTCTGACGTCTACACGCGTGCTGCACCGCACCCCTGCGGGACGGCACCGGGACGGGGCGCAGGGGATGCAGGGGGCGCAAGGGGCGCAGGGGCGCGGGGCGCCCACGTGCAACTCCTGAAAACACATTCCTGCCCGCAAATGGGATCGAGCGTGCTCTAAAGAGCCGCGGCGAGAGTTTGAAATGTCACTTCCCCGGGCCCCCGAGCAGGAGCAGAGGTCAGAGGGCAGCAAGCCGCCTGGCCCTGCCCGCGGGGAGGGGACACGCTGCCCCCTGCACCCCAACGGCGATTCCTCCCGATTCGAGCACGCAGGGGACTTCAGAAAGCGGGCTCAGCAGTCAGCGTCCTGGCGACTGCGGGGATCTGGGGACGGCGGCAACAGCCGCGGCGCGAAGAAGCCCCCCGCTGAGGGCCGAGGCCGCCGGAGCGCAGAGCGCTGCGGGGGGCGTGCGACCCCGGGCCC
>NW_004955538.1:194031-194996 GCF_000276665.1 Chinchilla lanigera | reverse complement strand
GCGCCCGGCGCCCGCAAGCCGCCGCGAGCCCGCCCGCCCGGGAGGGGCTCCCGAGCCGCCTGGGCGCGGTCAGGTGGACCCAGACGTTTTTCCCGTGGGGATGACCCCCTGGACACTGACCGCAAGCGCTGTTCCTTGCGAGTCCCTTGCCAAGCCCTACGAAACACGAGCCTAAAAAACCTGCCCGCGAGCAGTCTGAGTTCCTATGTGCATTTATACGAAAAATAAAATAAATTCCCAAACTTTTCAAGAGAACCCAATTAAGAGCGGCAGGGGCGGCAGGGCCGGCCCTTCCCTGGCCCCCAGGGGTCTGAGAAAGGCGCAAGCGGGCAGCGCGGGGTAGCGCGGCGCGGGCAGGGGTCCTGCATTGTCCCTGCACGCTCTTTTTGTTGTTATTTGGTCTCCCGAGCTCGGAAACGAAGAGGCGCCCCTGCCGCGGGAGGGGGTGCCTCGGGATGGATGAAATGCGGGAGCTACAGATTTTGCGGGGTGCTCTATGCTGGTTACTGTGTGCTATGATTTATCTGCGCGATTTTCTCGTTGAGATCTCAATAGCCCCGTGCGAGGGAGACTATGATTCTTTTTCTTATTTTCTTATTTTCTTTCAGTATCAGGAAACCAAGGCACAGAAACACTTGGGGACTTGCCAAGGACACACAGCTCTGTAGCTGGGTTTGAGCTTAGGATGGCTGGCTTGTTGCCCTGCCTGCCCCCACCTGTCGCCCAGGGAGAAGGGGGACCAAACCCCGGACACTTCCAGTGGCTGGCACTCCCCCCACCATACACTCACGGACACGCACACACACACACAGACAGGCATATAGACACACACACAAACACACAGAGACATGCACGCAGACACACACAAACACACACACGGACATGCACACAGACACACACAAACACACACACAGACATGCACACACACACAAACACACAAACATACACCCACAGACATGCACACA
>NW_004955538.1:176971-193471 GCF_000276665.1 Chinchilla lanigera | reverse complement strand
CACACAAACACACACGCAGAGACAGGCACACAGACGCACGCAGACACGCACGCACACCACGCACTCGCCTGCAGAGGGAGTCCTCTGTCCCAAGAGCGATGCCAGCAGCACCGAGGCCCCTGTGCCCTCTGGGCCCCCCCCCCCCGTCCCAAAAGGAGTGCTGTCTGCTCCCTGCCCGCCCCGCCCGGTCCCCAGCACCCCCTTCACCACCCTCTCCAGTCAGGGGACCAGATGCGTGTATGTGCCTCTGGTAAGCAGCACTCAGACACAGCCAGCCGTCTCTAGGCTGCAGCCGTGCACAAAGCAGCGTCACGGAACTCCCGAGCACGGGGAGTCCTCGCCCTGCGGCCTGTGATCCTGGGTTCTGGTCCCGTGGCCCAGAGCAGTATGTGGGGGTGGGGGGCGCAGCCTGCCCCTCCCTGAGAGGTGCTTCTGATTACTTTTACGGCGATGGCAGACTCACCCAGCCGGGCACCACACAGGACCTCTGACAGTGACCGAGGGTCCGGGAGAGACTGCAGGGTGTGTCTCAGGGAGACCAAGTCAGGTCCAGGTGGCCCTGCAGAGGGACAAAGGGAAGAGAGTGATGAATACTTGGCCACTGCTGTCAGTTTTAGAAAAACGCAAATATTGTTAGGTGGTAACATGGTGTCACAAGGTTTGGCAGTTCCGGGAAGGTGCCCTGGGGGACGGTGGCACGTGGCGGGGTGCGCAGCTGGAGTGGGCCTCGAAGGGAAACGGGGTGGGCTGCGAGGTGGGAGCTTTAAGGCAGACCCTGAGGGAGCTCTATGCCAGGCTAAGGCTGTATTTATTTTTCTTTTTCTTTGCTTTTTTTTTTTTGAGGGGGGGACCACATCCTGGAAGTTCCCAGAAGTCCGATGGAGGACTGCTGAAGACAGTAGCAAGGTCAAAGTGGCATTTCAGAAAGACCGTTCAGTGAAAATAAACTTGCTCACAAACCACTTAACCCATCTACCCCACCTCTGAGGAGTTAGGGTAGCTTCACGCAGTCAGGGCTATGTTTATAGATGAGCTACAAGGGTGCTCTCTATAGTGTCCTTAGTGATGACAAAAAGCGGGAACGGATTAGATCTGTTTTATCAGGCATCCGTCCAACAGAATCCTATTAATTAAAATGTCAGTGTGTGACATGCCCTCCTCACTAATCTCTGCAGAGACGTCCTTTTATTTATTTGTGCATCATCTTTATTTACTTATTTTTAAATGGTATCGTAAACTACACCCTCAAACCCCTCAAGCCCACCACCCAACCCAGCGACTAGGATTCTAACCAAAGCTTCTATCCACACACATTCTCCTCCCCCAGAGGGGGCACAGCTGCAGTTTTCAACAACAGGGGAGACTGCAGTTGACAATGGTGCATACCTACCCTGGAATATCAAACAGCCAGAGACCTATTGTCTTTTAATGGACCTCAGTATTTTGTGCAGAACCAGATTAGTCACAATACACACTGCCTCTTCTTCGGTGCAGGAACATCCTTTGTACTTGGCTAATGTATGCATTCACATATTCATCTGTAATTATGTCACCAGCACTGAGAAGCCCACTCCCCAAATCCAGAGCTCGGCAACGACTTACACCTGTGCGCAATCCGCCCCTGCCAGGGAAAGGGCCTGCGGCTTCCAGACAAGGCAGCAGCGAGGTGGTTAAATAAATTCGGTCCTGAGGCGCTGTTATAAGGAACGGTGTTGATCTTTATTATCTCCCACCGGCTCCTTGAGGGAAGAAAAACAAGCTGATGCAAACCGCTAAAGGAAATGCACACTGGGCTCTAGCTTAGGTAGAAAAGAAGCAACAGTAGTATGTTTTAGAGGCGTATTTATGTACATCTGTGTGTGCACAGGAAAATATCTGCAACCTTGAACTGGTCACAGCAGTTAACTGGGAGGAGGCTACGGTTGAGGAAGGGTTAAGGATGGCTTCGGCTTCCTTTGCATGTCTGGTTTTTACTAATGAGTACATTAATTACCAATGCGTTTCTTGTATAATTGAAATAAACATTTTGTGGGGTTGTGGGGGTATGGTTTTGTTTGTGGGACTGTTTGTTTTCGTTGCCATTTTTTACAGATGCAAAGAGCAATTCGGCAGATGAATTAGAAGCAGGTTGTGTATGCCCAAAGCAAGTTCGAGAGACACAAGGGGTTCATGTTTTTATCATTCCATTTTTAATTCCGTCTGCTCCGATGCTGGAGCCCCTGGCCTCTGGGCGGCCTCCCTGTGTGACAGGAGGCCAGCAGGTGCTGCCTGGGACTGTGATTTCCCCACCACCCACAGCCCCAAGCCCCTCCCTGGCCACCCAGCCAGGCACGGCTACCACGTCCCCTCCAGGGAGCGCCTTCCCTTTAGGTCTCCAAGAGGCCGGGAAAGCTAATGCCTATGTCCATGTTCTCGGGAATTAGATGCCTGAAATGAGGAATCCGGGGGAATGTAACACAGGGCTCTAAAGAACAGGGACACAGCGGCTTACATGCGTCAACAGCCTAGCCAGTTTGCTGGCAAAGAGCCGGCCGAGAAGCTGCTGGATTTCCGGGCAAAGCATACAATTGCCGTGTTTCCTCCCCATGCTAGCCCAGGGGGGGCCTGGCTAACCTGAAGCACCTCCAGAACAGGCAGCAATTGGGCGGGTCACTGCTCACCTCCACATCCGGGGTGCACGTTGCACCCCAACAGGAGCCCTTACGTCCCCCGGGTACCCCACATCTTGCCTGCACATGAAGCTGCAGTGCTGACTGCCCGGGCCCCTGGCAGCTGTCGCAGGCCGTCAGAATCCCTGAATGTGTGCGCAGCCAGGCTGTGACAAGGATGCAATGATTATACTCTCGTGTGCAGGGACAGACCCGCAGCTAGGAGACCCCCGCGCAAAGCCGAACCCGCTGGAGAGCACTGGTCCGCAGGCTTAGCCCGCTTTGTCCTGGCCTCCGTATGCACAGACCACTAATTGATTAATTGGTTAAACATCTCTCCTCTGAGTTCATGCAGACAGGGCCTTCGGAGAACTCGGCTCTCCCTCTGCCAGGAACAGACCTATTTTCAACCATGACTCCGTGCCCCAGAAATGAGAGACGGGTTAACTAGTCCTCAGTCCGAGCGCCCAGGCCCTAATCTCCACTCCTTCACGAGAGGCACTGCTGTTCATTGCACGGCATTTTGTTACAGACTGCCTTCCGTCCATAATAAAATGTCTCGGTGATAAATAAAAATAAAATGCAGCACCCAGACTGCAGCTACTGCATCCAAACAGCAAGCTAGGGAAATTCAACATGCAGACAGCCGACCACCACAGAGCCTGCACAGATGCAGGGGGTGCTGAGTCATTTCTGGAATGTGACCCCTGAAGACCACTGCCACTCTCCCTCCTGACGCTGGCCCTTGTCTTCCCTCTGAATTCTAAAACCACAGAAAGGCTTTCAAAGGGTCTCGGAGGGGGCTGACCCCCCTAAAATGAGAGCCACTTCCACCAGTGCTGGGGGCCCAGTCATTTTTTGTTCTATTTCATTTAAGGCATCAGGACAAGACTTGCAGAGTACCGTGCCCAACCCAGAGAAGAGGGGCAGGAGATTATTGTCCCATGTCCTCTAAGGGCAGCACGGCCTCCCAGTCCCATCTCCCCACGGTGGCCATAGCTTTTAACACCTCCCTTGGTCACATGTAACTGGCAGATAGCACTCACAGGGTTCTGTTAGGTTCTCTAACCTGCAGCTCCTCCAGGACTCCACCTCCCCAACGAGGCAGCGGGTGCAGGAGAGATGGGTGCACGTACCTGGGTGGGACACTGAGTGCAGGGTGCCGGGTCTCCAAGGGGGCATAGCCGCCAGCCATCCTAGGAGGGGCCAGGGGGCCCGGGATCCCACCGGCTCACTGCCCAGAAGGGCAGTGAGCCCTACCTACAGAATGAAGTGCTCGAGTTAGTTCAATTCTAAGAAATTTACAAATTTGAAAAATGTCTAAATTGATAAATGAAGATAAAAAATATATTATACAGACCTGTGATCCTGTCCGGGGCTGGGAATCTGCTCCCTTCCCGGGAGACGGCAGGCGTCTCACCTCTAGGCCTCTGGGAGGAGAGGAGAGAAACCGTCAGCAGGTGTGACAGCCACAGGCCCAGCCCCTGCACCAGGCCCCCACTGTTGCCAGCGGCCCTACTATGTGCCTGATGAGGAGGAGGCCAAGGAACAACGACAGCAGGCTGACACCAGGGACCAGGACAAAAGGCTTCAGGGTCCCTTACACAGGCCCCAACATGAGGAGGGGACATTAGCCTGGGAGATGCCCCGGGTCACTGCCCACAGAGTTCGGAAAAGGCAGGGCGGCTCGGGGAGCTCAGAGATGGACTCAGGGGCTCCGAGGATCAGTGCACAGATGTAGGGTGGCTGACACTTGGGCTGCTGCTAGCTGCATGCTAGGTCCTGCTGGGTCCCCGTTAGGAAAATGCGGTGTGATCCTAGGCCTCAGATACCCCTTCTGAGAAATGGGGATAAGGATTGAGGGAAGTCACATGGGGAGATGCCTGCAAGAGTGCCAGCACCCAGAAAGACCTCGAGAAATCTGGCAGAGGCCTTGATGAGTGGCCGGGGGAAATGAAGCTGTTGCTAGAAAGTCCTGTGCGCCGGGCAGGCGAGAAGCCCACGGGGGCTGTACGCGGTGGCTGTTGTGGACAGTGCGTAGATGCGGAAAGGCTGGGTTTTCCTAATCAAGACAATATATTTATCCAATAACTTTCCAGAAAGAAGCACACTCCCAGCGGAGAACAAGCAGAAGTCCACTTGGACACTTGCCGTCAAGGTAAGACGCGGGGTGAGGGGTCCCATGCTGGCCTCCCCCCGGGGATGGGGACTTGGGGGGGGGTGCCTAGGCCAAGAGCAGGCTGCGGCTGCGCTCAGGAAGGAAGGTCACGGGTTTGGTTTGTCTGTTAAAAAAAGGTATTACTTGGCCAGGGCACTCCGTACCTCCGTTCAGATACTTGAGCTGCTATAATTAGCAGGTCCAGCCAGCTGTCTGGTCTCTCTGCTAGCACCAAATAAGCCCAAATGAGATGGCAGTGACACCAAGGAGACTTTGGGGGAGATAGAGGCCTCTACCTTTGTGATCTGGGCACTGGTCAGAGCACAAGGCTGGTCACATGAACACCATGGACTGAAGCTAGCCTTTGGGGCCACAGGGGTCCCTCTAGGTCCCTACATGATAACCACCCGTCCCCCCTGGACACCTACACCTGCCTGAACCACCTACCAGGACAGGGGTAGCACCTGCCTCTGCCTCTGCCATGGGAGGCCCTCACCCTCAGCCTCGAGCTTAACTCTGTCACTCAGGGTGCTCTCTCCCCAGCAAGGAGCAAGCTTAGGGTAGGGCACACACAGTAGGCTTCCCTGGGGCGGGTCCTGTGTCCTGCGGCCTTGCACTGTTGACACTAATAATTAGGGCTCCCGAGCAGTCCTCTCCCCCCTCGTCTCTACAGTACTCACTTTCAAGGAGGACTTCACCCCCTCACAGAGCTAATGGGAAAATTAAAGCTGACACCATGCATGAAATGCTGTCTACATCTTGACCCTTATAATTATGGTGTATGTTCTAAAAGCAATAATCATACGAGTCCTGATGACAGGAGCAGCCCGGGACTCGGTCAGAGCCTTCCGTCATTGACGAAGTGCTCCTCCGGGAAGGGAGGGCTCCTTCCATTCTGCAAAGAGTGAAACTGAGGCCCCAGCCCCACGGCCGGGCTCTCTTCTGGTCACTTGAAGTCACCGCTTCCTGGCTCCCACAGCCACCGTGCCTCTTGGCCTACAGTCACCTGGGAGGGCCCACAGGGCCAGCAGAGCATCAGGTGGGCCACCAGAGACACGGGCAGGGGGCAGAAAGTCAAGGCCAACAGGAGGCAAACCACAGGACCTATGCCTGCACCCAATGCTTACGTGGTGGGGGACGGGGGCTTTACAGTGAGGACCCCAATTTAGAGCAGCAGCCTGGTGAAGCTGAGGTAGGGCTGGGGTCCCTGAGGTTCACCTGCCTGGGCCAGCACCCTCCTCACCACTGTTCTCCAGGGACGGTCCTCAGGCACCTCTCATGAACCCACACCCCCGGTACGCGAGGGGAGACAGAGCCCAGAGGAAGGGGAAGCTGGAAGTCGGAGCCCGCACAGGCCTGGCGGCTGCACGGGCTCCATCCCTGCCCGCCCGCCTTGAAAGGCAAGGCCAGGTTCAGAAGCAGCTGATTGGCTCTGTGTCTGGGGCAGCCCCGAGAGGAGAGCCACACTCCTCCGTGACCCTCTCAGCCCCTCCCGACGGCGCCTCTCTCCCCCTCCCGGGGTTATTCTGGGCAGAGTGAGGCAGCTGCCCCTCGGAGATGCCAGTTAGGTGTGGAGGGGCAGGGACGAGGCCCCAGGGACGCTGACTGGGTCACGCGCGCTGCCCTTAGCTGGGGGTGTGGGGAGGTGAGGGCTGGGGACAGAGCCCTGCAGCCAGCCCCTCCCCTGCTGGCTGGTCTGGGCTCAGCCCCTTGCCGGTCACCGTTCGTGGTCGGCCCTAGTCATGGTGTCCCCCTCCCAAGCTGCACTGTCCCCATCCCTACGATGACCCCGAGGCCCACAGGGGCCTGGTGCTCAAGGATTCTGGCCAGGCCGCCACAAAAGGAAGACGCTTAGAGCTCCCTTGGGTGAAGACACGAAGGTTCGACCCGTGAGGCCGATTCAAACTTAACCACAAGCCAAAGGTGGATGGGCAAGGTGAGGGTACCGGTGGGAGGGAGCCCGAGAGGGGCTGTGCCGCCTGCACGGCCGCAGGGCCCTGGCCCCAGCTCTTCACCGAGAGCCGGGGAAGCCCCGACGCCCACCCCTCCTCCCCCGCTCCCAGCAAGCAGGTTAACAAGAAGCCCCATCCCAACAGCTTGTCCCCTCCGAGGAAAGCACGCCATGGCCTTCCCAGGGCACACTTGCTCACAGGCAAGCGGGGAGCTGACCCGACCGTGGCTCTGGCACTGGCGGTGGTGAGGCTGGTGTGTCTGTCTGAGTGTTGGGGGGTAGAAGGTCCCTTCAGCGATCTGAAGGGAAGTTCTGACCCCAAACACTAAGTACAGATTCTTTTCTCTTTCTCTGGGCCAGGTGGGAATCCCAAAAGCAGTAGCAGAACTTCTCAGAGAAACTGTCCCGAAGTCTGAGACCAACCTTTATGCAGATGCATTTGAAGGCCTGGGAGTATCTGCTCCGTGGGGCCCGGAGGTAGAGGTCACACAGGAAGCCCGCAGTGACTGTCCTAAACTACAGCAGGTGCACAGAACTGAGGTTCTAAGATGCCCAAAGCCCACCCAAGGAGCTGAGCTTCAGAGAAGGTGCAGAGGGACCCCTCATCCTGCCCCCAGACCCGCTCTCACCTCCAGCAGGCCTTACCCCCAAAGGCAGGGGCCTCATCTCACTGCCAAAGACACCAGGGCAGGGCAGGGCAGGGCAGGGCAGGGCTGCCTCCACCTTTTTGTAGGGGGTCTAGCCCTGAGCCTGGCCCAGGGAGAGAATGGGGCACATGCTGCTGTAGGAACTCACGAATTATAGGTTTTTACAAGTAGAAAGTTCTGGAAACAATGACATCAAGATGTGTTTGAGGTAAGGGGTGAGAAATCTGCTCTTTCTAGAGAGAAGCCTGAGTGGCAAGTGACTGAACTCTAAGTTAAAAACTTTTTTCGCATGCAAGGGGATTGAAGATCTAGATTGTAAGAAATAAAGTACAAGCTACAGATTTTCAGCACAAGATACACTTTCTCTAAATTCCACTTGATGCTGAGACATTTGGATTTTACGTCATGGGCACAAAACCTGAAAGGTCTGCAGTTGGGAAAGTTATGGATAAATCTGGATAACCTGCAAAGACACTGAGATCTTCATGGGTGATAAGACTGCATTAAAAGATCTGAAACAAGAGTTTCATGAATAGATTTAGGCTTTAAAGAGAAAAAGTCTGGACTTTCCTTTTGAGGGGTGACAGAATCAGAATTTTACATCACGTTAAGGAGTTTGAATTTTCACCAAAGGGTTTTAAGAAATGTGACGGTGTGATTATTGCTTATGAAAGATAGGCCTACAGGAAAACATGGTAAAATACATTTCATGGCTAACAGTGTTGGACATTATATTGTAAGCAACAGGGAAATATTGGAAAAGATGCAAATAGAAAAAAGGAGCGGCCACAAATTTAAGGATCACGCCTCACTCAGCATTCCGACTCTGTAAGTTGGGGAAGGGCCAAGGTCTGATTGGCTGGGCATGCCAAGGAGAAGTGATTAATGTTGACACTGTAGTTGAAAGATTTTAACCAGAGCTGTTACATGATCATCATTGTGAATATGCAAAGAAATTTGGAATTTATTTTAGAGGTCTGGACATGGTAGGTTCCTTGCACACGTCTAGGAATTTGATTGAGCCAATAAAAAGTTCTAACAGAGTGACACGGTGAGGTTTCTTGTGTTTGATAAATAGCACTCAGAGAAATTACAAAATAAAATTCACACTTCATGTCAAGAATCTGGACTTGTATGCCATACACAATTAAGAGGCATTGCAGGGATTTAAGGTAGAATTAAAAGATCAAGTTTAATATATTGTACTAGGAAGTGTGAATTTTATTTTAAGGGATGACATGATCAAATTTTACATCATGCTAATAAGTTTGGATTTAAGCCAATAAATGGCTTAAAATTGTGACAGGGTGAAATTGGAGTTTTTTTTTATAAACCAGCCTGGTGATAAATTATATGGTAGAATGCTGCGTTTTATCTTAAGTGCTTGGGACTTTATGTCTCAAGCAATGAAGAAACTTTGGTTAAGGTCTAAAGTGAGGAGTGTCATGTTCTTATGCAGTGCACGTGGCTGAGAGTAGATTTTTACGGTGAAGATTATATGATCAAATTTGGATAACATGCTGAAGAGAGGGGAACCTATGCGAGCACTGATGTCATTGGGGGATCCTGATTTGAAGAGTGAGATATCGTTTTTTTGAGTCCTCATGCAGAGGCGTTTGGAGTTTAGCCAGCAGAGAGTTATAAGGTGTGAGCTGATGAGAGTTCTGTCTCCAGAGGAATTAAGATGCTTTATGGTACGGTGTGTGGATTTGCTGAGCCAGGTGATAAGCGAGCATGGACTGCTCCACAGCAGGGGCAGGCCCTCAGCTCAAGGAAGCCAAGTCTGTGCTCTGTGTGTGCTGAAAGGTTGGATCATTGAAAGGATGGACAAAGAAGAGAAGTCGGATCATTAAGTATAAGGCGCTGAGGAATCTGAATTTCAGCCATTAAGAGATTTTCAGAGAGTAATGTGGTAGTTTTTGTTGGATGGAGCACTCTGCAGAGAAATTACAGTAAAATGTATTATTTTCTACTAATGGTTTAGACATTATCTCGTGGGTAATTGAGAGAAATTATAAAGCTTTAAGTAGGAATTACAATAGCAAATTCATGTACCTTGCAAAAAATGTGACCTTTTATGTTGAGAAAATAACATGGCCAAATTTTTATAGCACGCTAAGAGGTTTGGAATTAATGCCAATCAAAGGCCGCAGGAGGGGCACGTTGAGGTTATGGACTTTGTACTGATCAACTGGCAAATAAACTACATGGTAAAACTTTTTCTTTTATGCTAAATGATTGGAGTTTCATGGTATAGGTAAGAAACAGGAAATGTTATTTATTTTAAGTGGAGAGATTATGGGATAATTTTCATTTGTTATGCTAAAAATGTTAATGCTGATGTTAAAAAGTATTGAAATGAGATTTTTATACTATGCCAAGGATAGTAGCTTTTAGGTTGAAGGTAGGAAAATTGAAAGATTTAATCATCTACATATCAAATTCATAAATCTGTTAAGAAGTATAGACTTTATATTAAGCATGTATATGACCTGGGCTTTTAATCATCTTACACAAATTTAAATTTTAGCCAATAAAGGATTTTAAGTGATAGATGAGATTTTTATTTCTGATAGATGGGGCTGCACATGCCTTACTCAGACAAATTTTGTATTTCAACTAGAATTTTATATTAGAGACTTGGAAATTTAGAGTAATACATACCTTCGAGGACTTTTGTGAAGAGGAAATGAGTTAATTTATTCAATGTGTCATGCATATGGTTCTGTGACGATGATTTTACCTAATTTGTACCATGCTTAAAAAAAAATGTGATCTCTACCTTAGGGAATGATATGTCAGGATTCTTTATTATGCTAAACCCTTTACATTTTAGCCAGAGAATGGTTTTGGTGAGTTTACATGTCAGATATGTTTATTCTAAAAGGTTTGGATTTAATATTGCAGACAGTAAATAAACATTCAAAGGCTTTAATCAGAGGGATTGCATGATCAAGTTTAAGTGTCATGCTAACGAGGGTATACTTAATTTTGAGAAACAGCAGATCTGAATTTTGTATCCTGTTGGAAAGTTTTGATTTTAGCCATTGAGGAGTTTTGCATAAGGGAATGCATTTTTTCTCATAGATCAGCATAGTGGTTTTAAGAAAAACACTGAGAAATAACAAAAGGTGTTAACTTTATAAAGAGCACTAACTGTATAGCTAATCTATCAAATACGCAAAGCTCAAATTGCTCTGGCCCACAGAAAACAAATGTGCAAATAACCCTGAACTGCACATCTCTTGAAATTTAGCCTAAACCCATTAAAAGCACCCATCATTAGATTTTCAAAACCTCCAGAACAGATTTCAAAGATATATCACGCCTCCCTCTGACCCCATGTCACATCTGTGCAAGATTCACCTTTATGTTGGAGGAGGTCAGCCAGCGACAGAGATCAGGCGGAGCAGCCCTGCCTCAGAAAGAAAGGGACTTAGGAAGGTAGGACTACAAAGGCAAGCAAATATGTCTGCATGTGCAGAATTGAGGCCAGTTGTATAAGCGCCAGGAAACCTGCAGAGTAAGATGGGAATCCTGGGAGAGGAGATTGTAGGAGGGGGCAGGGCTATTTGACAGCCTTCTCCACAGCTTAGAGCTGGAGATAACATGGCACTGGAAGAGCAATTGAGAAAGAGAAATCCCTAAAATGTGTGACCTGGGATCCAGTACCTGATACTCAAGTATCCAACATATAGGCATTTTATAAACATGTATGGGGAGGGTGCTGAAGAGCCAGAATTCAGACTTCTATGTCTCTTCCCCAAATATTTTGACCCTGGAGGAAGAAGTATGAGCTATTTGGGGCTGCTGACCCAGTGGGCAGGATAGTGGCCAAGTGCCCGTTTTCTCCTCTGCCACTAACTGACTTATAAAACGTTGGGTGCTTTGCTAGAGAGTCCCCTTCTACACCAGAGCGCAGCACCAGCCAGGGGTCAATCTGAATGGCACTAAGATGTGACTTCTGGGACTTTATGAAGTCAAAGAAAAAAAGGAGGGTTGACCAGGTACGTGACCTAGGAGAAATGGGGCAGGGTGCAAACACTTGGGGCCAGTCACCGCACAAAGTTTATAGGCTGTGAATTCCTCACACCACAGCAGACAGAGACTCTGTCTAGGAGGCATCTGAGTTTGTGTCCCCACAGTTTGTGTCCCTACAGAAGTCCCAAGTGGCCAGACCAGGGGGAGAGTTTAGACACAGGAAAGATTTCCCTTGTTCCTCTCTGTTCTGATGGCTTGACCATCTGATTTGTTCCTGAGAACCCAACCCTGACCTCCAGAGACCCTAAACTGCTGCCTTTGCTCCCTGCCCCACCCAGTCTTCTTGTAGGCTCTCATCTCCAACGTTCCAATGGCTGAGCAGATGCAGTGCGAAATTGCTGAGCAGATGCTGTGTGAAATGGCTGACCAGGTGCAGCACAAAATGGCTGACCAGATGCTGGGTGAAATGGCTGACCAGATGCAGCGCAACCTTACCAATCTTGAGGAAACTCTCCTTCCAACCGACGAAATGATAGAACCCTCTGAAGACTCATTTGAGACGATGATGGAGCGTAAGAATCCATCATCAAAACAAATGGAGTCCTCCGAGGGCTCATCCAACACCACCGTGGAGATGGAGGTCAGTGGAGCGCAGGAGGCGGTGGGGCCGGCTGAGGGCCCGGCCGAGGAAAGCAAGGAGCTGCCCAGTGGCTCACCACAGGAAGTAGAAGAGCTGCCTACTGATCTACTCCAAGACATGGAGGAGCCATCCAGTGGCCCACTTAGGGAAATAGAGGATCCACCCAATGACCTACTCCAAGACATGGAGGAGTCATGCAATGGTTCTGACCGAGCAACGGAGGAGGAGCCACTGAGTGAGTCATCTGATGAAACGGAAGAAACATCAGTAAACCCATTAAGCACTTCTTCTGACGACCAAGACCGAGATGATAGCACCAACCTGGCATCTGAAGGCTCGAGTTTTGAAGACGAGGATACCGCGTCCGAGGGCTCTGGTGAGGACATCAGGGCCATGATGAGCTCCATCATCTCACTGTACTTCCGGATGCAAGACCTCAATGAACAACAAAGAGTGGCGGAAGCGATCTTGGCGCAGGGGATCAACGCTGGCCAGCTGCCCTGCCCGAGACCCTTCTCCGGTGACCGCAGAGAGTACTACCAGTTCATCGTGCTCTGCCAGCTGATCTTACAAAGCTGCCCAACTAGGTTCTACAGCGACCGCCTGAGAGCTCAGTATGTCATTAACCACCTCTCTGGCTTCGCCTTGGAATGGGCTGAATCTCTGATCCAGGAAAATAGCCCCGTGCTGGAAAACTTCCCAGCCTTCCTAGAGGCTATGTCGGAGGCGTTCGAGTACAGGTACTCGCTGCGCGTGGCAGAAGAGGCCATGTTCTACATCAGGCAGGGAAATCGCACCGCCACCGAATACATCACCGAGTTTCAGAGTCTAATACCCACCTTGCGCTGGCCGGACGAAGTCCTGCAGGCCCATCTGTGCCACGGGCTCAGCGAAGATATCAGGCATTATCTGTTCCGGGTCCCTCAGCCGGATTCCCTGGACAGTCTGATTGTGCTCATTCTGCAAATAGAAGACAAGCTGGAGGAGAGAAGAGCCATGCTCAGGCTGTCCCCCGAGGCCCACCCGCGGAACCTGGCCTGGCTGGACTCACCTGCCGCAGAGAAGTGGATGGTCAGCAGCTGGCTGCCCTACTCGTACCACCCAGACATCAACCGCGCCCATTTCTTCGTGCTGCTCCTGGTGAGAGTGAGTCCCTACCACAGCGTCGCCGTCCAAGCTCTGGTCGACTCGGGACTAGAAAGCAACTACATGGATGAGAACTTCGCCCAGGAGCACTACGTGGAGCTGTACGAGAAGGCCTCCCCTGACGTGGTCCAAACTCGGGAGGGCTCAGTGGTCAGGGAAGAACCTGTCTGGCTGTACACCGAAGCCCTGGTGTGCATGCAGCAGAATCACCAGGAGTCCATCTCATTCAACATCGTACCTTCACCCCAGTTCTCCGTGGTCTTGGGCCTCAGCTGGCTCCGACTCCACACCCCCGACGTCGACTGGATCAGAGGCCGCTGCACCTTCCACTCTCCCTACTGCCTGAAGCACTGCTTCCAACCAGCCCCACCATGCATCGCACTGGAACGCTACAGCATAAGCCTGCTGCCCGGACTGCCGCACCCATACTCAGACCTGGCCGACGTGTTCAACCCGAGGGAAGCAGATGATGAGACTTCCGACCAGCCAAGCTCAGACGGATCCGATGATCTTTCTGAATCAGAGCCCTCTGAGCTTCAGCAGGCTGGAGACAGTGATCACAGCGAGGTCTTTTACGAGTGTCCCTCCTCCGTGGCCTGGGAACCTGTGGGTGCCGAGCTGCAAGAAGAAGCCAGACTGCAGGAAGAATACTGGGACCTGCACGACATGCTGACTGACAGACAGGACTACATGCAGATGATTCCGGAACTGTTTGACCAGTTACACGGAGCTGCGTGGTTCACAAGACTGGAGCTGCGGGGGACCATTGTGGAGGAAAGCGGAAGCCGAACGGAAGACACATGGAGAGCAGCGTTTGGTCTGGAGATACAAGACATGAAGAGCTACCGACCCTTCGCCTACTCCCCTGACCCCATCATCCCCCAGAACGTGATTCACTTCATCCTGAAGGACATGCTAGGCTTCTTCGTGCTATCCTACGGGCAGGAAGTGCTGGTCTACTCAATGTGCCAGGAGGAGCACGTCCAGCACGTCCGCCAGGTGCTGGTCCGCTTCCGCCGCCACCGCGTCTACTGCTCCCTGGGCAGGAGCCAGTTCCACCGGCAGAGCGGCGAGATCCTGGGCTTCCACGTGTCGCCCAAGGGGGTGAAGATCAACAAGAGCGTCATAGATGTGATCATGGGGTACGAGATCCCTAACTCCAGGAGAGAGCTCCAGAGCATGATCGAGTACATGCTGCCCTACCGCCACTTCGTGGAGCGCTTTGCCATCATTGCAGAGCCCCTGGTGAGGCTGCTGCTGAGCTTTGAGCACTTCTCCTGGGGGGACGAGGAGCAGGAGGCCTTCGAGTGCCTGCAGCGGGCGTTCCGCAGGGCGCCCCGGCTCCACCACCCTAAGCCTCAGAACCCATTCTACTTGGAGACGGGCATCACCTTCTCTGCCCTGCACGCCTCCCTGATCCAAATCGACGAGCACACTGGCAGGAGAGTCGCCTGCGCTTTCTACTCCCGAAACCTCTCCCCTATGGAGGCCGAGTACCCCGTAGTGGAGACGAAGATCCTTCCAGTCCGGGCTTCCTTCATGGTGTGGTGCCGCTACCTGGAGAACACCGAGGAGCCCATCATGATCCTTCTCAACACAGAGGATCTAGCCTCCCTGAATAATGACAGGCTCACCGTACTTCTCCCGGGGCATTGGGTCTTCTTCTTCTCGCACTTCAACTTTGACATCATGGAAGTGTCAGACCTAGATGGCAACTGGCCCCCACCACTGGTCAGCAGCTACAACCAGAGAGCCTGCAGGAACAGGGTGGCACGGCCAATCCTGTTCTTAGCCACCGGGGGGTACCCCCAGGAGGAGACCAGCGACTCCGAATCCGAGGAGAGCGACAACCTGACCCAGCAGGGCGAGCTGAACGAACGGAGCCTACAGCAGGAGCTTCTGGCCCTGATTCCCATCGACTACATCTTCAACAGATTCCTGGTTAACTTCAGCATGGCCCAGATCCGGGCTGTCCTCCTGCACTTCTTCCGGGGGATCCTGCACTGGAGGAGCGTCCTAGCCCCCGCGTCCCTGCTCATGATGCTGCAGGCCAGGCAGCGGCCCACGCTGCTGCCCGCCCCTACCATGCAGGTGGCCCGGCTCCCGCCGAGGCCCTCCCTGCGCCTCGTTCTGGACTCCACAGACACGGTGAGCAACACCATGGCCACGGCCGTCGCCCAGCTGTTCAGCCAGTTGCCGCCCTTCGTGGGCGCCAACCCGATCCCACCCCGCGAGCTGGCTGACCTCTTCCTGAGCCCCCGGCGCTGGCAGAGAAACGCCCTGACGCCCCTGCCCCCTGGGGGCCTGCGGTTCACCCCTGGCTTCTGGCTGATGCTATGTGAGTTCTTCGGTGTGCGGGCCACCCGCGCACAGCCTGGCCGTCCTGCCCTGCGCCACCAGCGGTACCTGGAGCTGCACGTCGTTGGAGATGAGGATGTCGTCTTGCGAGAAGCCCTGCAAGACGACCTGCAACGTTACCGTCAGTGTGGCCTGCATGACGGCCTGCAAGACACCTCGCAGGACGCGCAGGCCAGCGACGTGCAGGAGACCCTGTCCCCCGAAGAGGCCGCGGAGGCCCCGCTCCGCACACACAACCCGATGGACCCGGATGTCCTGGACATCCTCAACAGCCGCCTGCTCTACGTGCCCGGCCCCGACGGCCGACTCAGCCTGCTCAGCAGGGAGCAGGTGGCCCAGGCCCTGACCCAGTTCCTCACCACCATCTACGCTCGGGCGGCACAGGCCCCTGCCCCTGCTGGGGACCAGCCTGGGGGAGAAGCGAGTCTGGAAGAGCTCCCTGACCTCGAAGACGACGACCTCGACTGAAGACGCCTCCTCCCGGCCAGAAGGCCTCTGTGTCCTTCTCTGACCCAGCACCTGCCAACCTCTCTGCCACCTCCCCGTGCCTTGTCCAGCTTCGCACAGACCCAGTGCCCACTCCTGCCACTCCTGACCCAAGGGGAACCCACTTGTGAAGGGCATAACTTCAATTCATCAACCAGCAACATCATCTGTGCTAAAGGACTATCCAACCCTCAGAGACCCGGAGCTAGCTCAGGGCTACAACCCACCCCCGTCTTAATTCTCCAGGTCCCAGGCACAAGACTGGGAGTGAATCAGAGAGAGGAGCGTGCAGAGATGAGCAGTGGTGACCCCGTGACCCACGGCCAGGTGCAGCAGCAGCAGCAGCAGCGACACAGCAGGAGTAGCCAAGCAAGCAGATGCCGGGACCCCCCCCCACCCCAGTGCATCCAGGGACACTAACCTCGGGTGCTCCATGGACTTCTTCTACCTCCACCTTGGTGCTCCTGCTCCCCTGGGCCCCACCC
>NW_004955538.1:136653-176871 GCF_000276665.1 Chinchilla lanigera | reverse complement strand
GGCCTCCCGGGGTCCTAGACGAAGTTCCACCCACCGCCCCATCCCACCCCGCAAGCAAGCCCACCCCCGCCGTCTGGTTCTGCTCCCTCCACGTGGACTTCATCTGACCCTGAGCTCTGGTCTTACCTGACTGCCACTTCAGAGCGTCCGACGTACCAGTGCCACTCACCTGATGGACTTGCCCGCCTCGATGCCCCGGAGACCCGGGGACACCCCCATGGGCGGCCGAACTGAGCGGGCAACCCTCCCCTCCCAGCACGGACACTGGACACTGGGGCCTCAAGCTCCCGCTGAGGGAGGGGACCCGAGAGAGACTGAGAAGGCGCCGGACGCCCTGCCTCCTGTGCCAGGGAGCCAAGGGTGCTCCGACCAGACCCCTGCTTTCCGCCACGGGGAGGAGACTTTTCCTCGCTCTTTCCCACCCCCACCTTTTCTCATCCCCAAAGTAAAGCTATCAAAAGATTATCTGACTTTGTGGTTTGTTCTAAAAGGTGGGGCAGGGAGGAGGTGGAGGGGCAGGGAGGAGGTGGAGGGGCAGGGAGGAGGAGGAAGAGGAGGAGGAGGAGGAGGGGCAGGAGAGGGGACAGGTGGGTTGGAGAACGGGTGCTGTGGAGGGGACAAGAGGGGCATGGCGGGTGGGGCAGTGCAGGCCCACTAGGGGACCTTGGAAGGGGTCACCTTCAAGACTCCAGAGTCTTCCCTCCCCCACCAGAAAGCCACCCAACTCCCATGAGGACACGGACGCTCCTCCCCCACAAGCTCATCCCCAGGGGGGCCTTCAAGGATGATGAACCTGGGTGTTGGGAGCAAGCCGGGCTCCAAGGGCCAGGACCCCAACGCCCTCTGCCCAAGGCTTCTTGTCACATGGGAGATGGCGTGGGAGGCTGCTCTCCACGTCTGGCCTCCAGAGATCCCCACACCCTACTCCTGTGGAAAAGGCCTGGGCCCCGGGACCCCTACCCTAAAAGTGGCCGAATGGCTGCTACAAGTGTGATGCCCTGGAAGTGGAAGGGGTCCCCGAGAGAGCCAAGGAAGCTGGGAGGGTGACACCCACTGTCTGCGGCCACCACTCCACAGTCCAGCACACGCTCACCCCTGCCTGGCCACGTCGCCCACCCATGACCTCTGACCTCCCAGAGTGTGCCCAGCCCACCTCCCCTCCCCACAGACAATGAGTCTGGCACGACCTCACACGCCAGACACTCTAGCCCACCCCGGGGATCTGTCTCTGACTCTGCCCCAACACCCCGCAACAGGAGCAGAGCTTGTGACCCCCAGTGGCAGGCCTAGGGATCCCAGTCACACCCTGACCCATCCTGCCTCACCCACGTCTACCAGGACTCACTGGAACCTCGCTGCGCCCTCCCAGGCCTGGCTGCCGCCCGCCACCCACTCAGCTATCTGGAGTCTCTACCCCTGACAGCGTCACCCAGAGATCACGGTCAGGTCTCCAGGCTTGAGGTCGGGGGCTCAGCTTCACCTCAGAGATTCTCCCAGCCACTTCAGGAAGTTGCCAGGAGCCCCCGCTAGACCTGCAGGATGACCCCTCCCAAACTATCTGTCCCTCAGACCCACGAGGACTGCTTTCAGAATTCAAAATGGTCACCAATAAGTGGTGCAAGCAGCCAGTAGGAGTTCTGACTCTCCCCACCCACCGGGACCTTCTAATGCCACTTAGAAAAGAATTCGGGGACATCAAGGCCCAGGCAGGACGACAGACAAGTGAGGATGGAGCCGGGGCTAGGGCGGGAGGTATGGTCCCAGCACTGAGCCAACAACATGGGTGCCCTGGAGGCCACTCCCGGCGACCGCAAGGGCCGGATTTAAAGGCAGACCTGGGTCCCCGAGGCGGAGGGTCTTCCCCTGGGGGAGGGGAATGAGCTGTGACCTGTGAGGACCCCCTGCCTTACCAGCTGAGCCACAGAAGGCGGAAGAGCAAATGAGCTCCCAAACTAAACCCAGCAGTGGTCACCAAACAACCATTGTAGCCTGCAGGAGAGCAGACACGCCCAAGGCGGGCATGATCACCCACCGAGCACGCACGCATGCACGCACGCACCCCAAGCCTGCCAACACACCTGCCCCCCGTGCCACCGTCACCCCAGCCATCGGAAGGGGCGTCCCCAGACCCAGAGGACGCCTGACCAAGTACAAACACCAGGTTAGGGGCTCCTATTGTCCTGGGGAGAAAGAGTTTTTTAAAGACACAATACAAACCTTATTTGAGTCCTGAAAAAAAGGGGGGAGGGGAGAAGTTGACATTGAAGGACAAGCAAGGACCGCACAGCCCCCACCCGTCCGAGAGCAGCAGCACAGCCTCCGCTGGTTGCTCTGACCAGCAGGCTGCCGGCACGCAGGCGCCCGCACGTGGCACTGCCCCCTCCACCGCCGTGGGGACACCTGAGTGCCCCACCCGAGCCACTGACACCTGGCCAGCTCTGCCAGCGCCCAGGAGACCCCCGGCAGTGCCACTTGTCATCGCCCCTGGCCAGCCCTCCCTCTCACTCACCCCCTCCTCATAACCCGAAAGCCCCCTTGCCCAGGCTGGGCACACACGGAGTTCTTCCTGCAACTCACGGTGCCAGAACTGGCCTGCAGCCACGGGCCACTCCTCGTCCACCCAGAAGTGCACGTCTGTCCGCAGTGGGTTGGATAAGGGGACCCTGACACAGGACCGTGGCAGGAGCCTTCCTTGCCAGACCCCAAGAATTGGCCCAGGGCAGAGGCGGGAGGACCCTCTGCGCCCACCCAGGGACCCTGGCCTGCTCCCAGAGGGAGAAGTGAACGACAGCGTGGAAACTGTCACCCAACCCCACTCCCACCCACCCCTTGCCTGTGGCTGCAGCTGGCCCCTGGCCACGCTTGGCAGGCCCCACGCGTATCACACGTGACCTCAGCCCCAATGACCCGGCCTGATCCGGACTGTGCACCCCGAGAGAGCGCCCCTGAGAGGGTGGGAGGAGGGGCAGGGACGGCCGGGGGGTGCAGGATCCCTCTCACACCCCCCAATGGCTCCACGCATCAGGAAACGCCACCCCACCCAGTGCCCCTCTGTGCCCGGGCTGGCTGCCATGGCTGGTTATGCAGATAGTGAGGCCAGGGTCCCCTCTGCCATGCAGGGTCTGAGTGGGAGGGGGAGGCAGGAGACAGGGGTCTCGGTGTCGGCCTGGGCAGGGCGCAAGAGGGAGAAGGAAGGGGGCGCTGGCTGACAGCTGCTGGGGGCCCGGGGCCAGGGCTACGGGGAAGACGAGGAGTCTCTGGAAGGAGAGAGCAAGAGGCCGCCTATGAGGGGCCTCAGCCTCCTGGTCATGAAAAACTCCTGGGTAGAGGCAGAGACCCCTCAAGGAGACCCTCCTCAGGGACACCGCCAAGGGTGGTTCTGCCCCGCCCCCGTCCTGGAGCAAGGGGATCACGTGGCCCATGTCTGCCCACTGTCCTGGGAGCCTGGTCCCCTCCGGGGGGCGGAACACCCCTTCAGTGGGAGGAGCCCAGTGTGGCCGGCTCTGCCTCTGGTGGATCTACCATGGCCCAGAGTTCTAGGGTGACCCTGGGCCCAGCCTTCTCTCCAAACAGGGGACCTTGGGGATGGCCCAGCCCCAGGCCCACCCCTGCAGGACTTTGGGGGGCTGCGGGAAGGAGGGAGAGGAGGGGAGAGAGAGCCAGCCCAGAGAGCATGCTGGGACAGCAGCAGGCTGGAGGACAGTCCCGTGCAGCCGAGGGTGCAGAGGAGGGTCCGGGGGCTGCTCGTGGTTGAAGGGGGTGGAGAAAGGCATCATATAGGAGCTGAATAACTGTGCAATCAACTCCTGTATGAAGCCGTTCCCACCCCCCAACTACCGACTATGGGCCGCGACCCTCCTCCCGAAGCCCAGGAAAGCGCCCAGGAGGCAGGTGGGAGGCCTGCTTCGAGTGGTTAGAGCAGCGACAGGAAGGGACAGCCAGCCTGGGCACGGGCACCGCCGCCCCCCCCCCCCCCGCTTCGTCCCCTCGGGACCTGAGCCCGGGGACTGTGGAGCCAGGGCAGCCACGAGGGCAGAGAGGGCACGGGGGACGCCGTGGGGGCTGCGTCTTCTCCCCGCCCGCCCGGCCTCGCCGCGGCCTCTGCACGGGGACCTGGCAGGAAGTCCACTTCCCAGGCGGCAGGGACACCTGGGCTTGCAAGGGGCGGGGCAGGGGCAGCCACCGGCTCCCCGGCTCCTTTCAGAGTGACGAGAATGACCTCACGTGGGCTGCGGCGGCGTGGCACACACCCACGCATGCGCACCTGAGCGGGCGGATCTCAGGGGCGCGGACTGTGGTTCCATGCAGTGCCGCCCCCAAAGACCTTCTCCGTCCCGCAGCTTCCTCAGTCAACGCACCCTCCCACCGCACCCTGCACTCCCAGTGCCCCACATCACACCCACAGGGGCCGGCACTGGGGAGGGGCCGACAAGCATCTGGGAATGGAGACTGGCCAGGGCCCCCGGAGAGGCTGGCAGGCGGAGAGGAAGGACGGTGCCCAGTGGCCCCGGGGGAGGGGCTCGGCCGCCTGGACCCGCTGAGAGGGCTCCAGGAACCCGAGCAGACTCAGCGTGGCACACGTGGCAGGGCTCCATAGGAGACAGCAAGAGGAAGGTGCCCTGTGTGGCGTGGCCAGGTGCGGGGCTCCCCGGACCACCAGGAGAGCTCGCTGTGACACAGGGGGTGCCACCTGAGTGGAAGAGCGTCTTGTGTCCCTGGGACACGTGAGCTGCTGGGACACAGAGGCGGGATGAGGCCTAGGGGAGCCACGAGGTCTCGGGGCCACGTGAGTGGGAGCCACGGTGCCATCTCAGTGGAGGAGGAGCTCCATGTGACAAAGGGGTGGGGCAGACTGTGACACCGGGCAGGAGAGGACTCAGTGTGACACACGGAGGGGCTCAGAGCAGCACGCAGTGGGCTGGGACTCCCTGAGACTGACACGGGGGGAACCTGGGGCAGGAGGGGGGCGTGGGGCATGGCTGCAGGAGGGGCTTGGCGTGGCTGGGGAGTAAGGGGGGACCCAGGTGACAGTGGGCAGCTCGACATGAAACCTGGGGGCAGAGAGCTCCGTGTGACGCAGGTGTGGGCAGGATGGGGGCGCACAGGATAGGCGAGTTCCGTGTGGCACACGGGGAAGGCTGACGCTGTGACACGTGACCTCAAAGTGACACACGCAGCGGCGGAGGGGCTCAGCACGACCGGAGGGAGGGAAGAGCTGAGCAAGATACGGTGGGAGGGTCAGAGTGGCCCGGGTGGAGGAAGACCTCCGTGCCACCCCGCAGCAGTGGAAGGGCAGAGCTGAACGTGAGCCGAGGCGCCCTGCGCCATGAGCGGGGGAGGGACTTGCATGGTACACGGGTCTGAGCGGACTCGGGGTGACCAGAGGCCTGTGCACACGTGATTGGACTTAGGGGGACAAGTGGGAGAAGGCTGAGTGCGACACGTGAGGGGTGGGAGGGGCTGCGTGTGCCACGGGGCCCTCGGTGTGACACATGGCAGGGGGACACTGTTGGCAGAAAAAGCTACCTGTGACCCGTGAGAGGGTGAGGGCAGTGTGACAAGGGAGTCTCTGTATGACACTTGAGCGCGCAGTGCATGTGCGTGACCCATGGAGAGAAAGGGGATTCATGACACCAGGGGGCTGGCTCTGTGTGACACATAGCGTAAGACCCTCAAGAACATCCACCGAAGGCCCTTGCATGGGGAATCCGTGTCTCAGTTTGAAGGTGGGAGACCCAGGGTCACCTGAGCCTGGTAGACCCCAACGCCTTCCCGAATGCCGCCCAAGTCCGAAACAAAACAGCGACAACCCAGGCAACTCCTGCAGCTCACCACCACCACGAACCCCATCAGCACTCCTGGTTCATATCCTGAAGACCACCAGGGTTCTGGGATGGGGTTCATGGTAGCCTTCAAAGTTCTCTGGAGCCCACCCTTCCCAGACCACCACAGGGTCCACAAAGATCCCAGCGGGTCCCCGCCTTGGCTCCCCTGGACCTAGGAACTTCCAAAGTGGGTTACCTGACAACCAATACGGAGTCAAGCACCAACAGGCAACCCCGTTCCCACCCAAACCACCCCGACTTTAGGGCCCCAGTGTCCGTTCACTGTTACAGCCCAAGGACCCTGGCAAAATGCCTATTGAGGAGCTGGGGTGCAGAGTGTGAGGAGGCCCGGCTGCAGGGGGCAGGAGTCCCACAGGGTCCAGGGCTGAGGATCAGGAGCACTTGAGCAGGAGCTAACTGCTGAGGGCCTGAGCTCCTGGTGCCTCTGCTGAGACTCGGGCCAGCTGCGGGCAGAGAGACGGGCCAAGCGGCCTCCCTCGCAGGCTCTGCTGGGCACCCTCCCCGCCCCTCACTGTCCCAGGCAGCCCTGCCAGGGCCCTTCTGCCGTCCACCGGCTGGCGTGCGTGCGTCTCCAGGGGCAACGTCCATCTACACGATGTCTGGACAGGGCCTGGTACACAGTAGACCCTCACCGTATGTGTAGACGAGTGAATGAAAGCCTACTATGTACAAGGCCCTGGAGGCCAGAATGAGCCGGAAGCGAGGATGATGGAGGTGAGGTGGGTGATGGGGGCCGGAACGGCCGCTGATGACAGGCTGGGTGGAGGTGACGGGAGACGAGTCCACGGTGACAGGCAAGCGTGAGATGGAGCCCAGGGCCGGGGGGCGGAGCAGCCGGGGCCTGACGCCGGGCTTGGAGGCCACACCTCCGCCCCGCCTGCTCACACCCTAGGGCGGCAGCCCTGCCAGTGAGGAACCGCAATGCCCGCATCCGGGCTCGCTGAGCTTTTCTGCATGCAGACCCCACGACAGAACTTTAGAGAACCGAGTATCTCCCCCACCCCTTCCTATTTTCTTTTAAATTGTTTTGTTTTGTTTTAAATCAGTACTAGAGATTGAACCCAGGGCCTTCAGGATGAGCTATATCGCCACATGTTTTCTATTGGTTTATTTTTTTATTTTGAGACAGGGTCCCACTAAGTCACTAAGTTGCCCTGGCAGGGCTCGAACTTGTGATCTTCCCGCCTCAGCCTCCCAAAGTGCTGGGCTTCTAAGTGTGTGCCACCACACCTAGCTCCATTTTGATTTTCAAACTGGTAACAAAATTTTTATAGAATGAGTTTTAAAGAGGTGGTCTCTGGCACATTACCTAATAGATCTGACTGGTGTATAAAAAACCGTCATCGCTACAGATAAAGTTCATAGGATTCATCAATTCCAACCCTCACTGGCAAACCAATCAGGAAAAGAACATATTTTCTGAAAAACTCCAAGGTTATTTCTGACATTTCTCCATAGAGATTAACGTGTTCATATGTATCAAGAAGACAAACTTCCCGTCTGGGTTCGGAATCACCGGCATGGCAAGCGCCGGGGCGCGGGCACTGACCTGGGGGCCAGGGGTGGGCAGCATCTCGGCGGAGGAAGCAGGTCGCAGGCGGCGTCGGGCTCCAAGCCTCTGCTGCAGGTTTGTCGCAGCAGCCGATCTCCGGAGGCTCCATCAGGTCCCGAGGTGCCCGGGGCCAGCACCACAGGGCGCAGAGGCACCTTGCTCGAGGCACGCTTAACCAGAGCGCAGCCCCGGAAACCGAGGCAGAGCTAGGGGATGGGGCCTGGCTGAACCCCAAGCAAGGGGGTCAGAGCTTGGTGGGGGGCAGGAGGGAGTTTATCCGGGCCGCAGGGAGGGGCGCCGAGCAGGCAGAGCTCTGCCGCCCTGCCAAGAGGCGGTGGCGGAAGGGAGAGAGGGGTGGAGCCCAAACCACGGCTCCACCCGCGGTGTGGTCACTGGGCAAAGCCACAGGGGTGCGCGGCAGTGCCTAGGCTGGGCACTGGGTCTGAGAAGCAGACGCGGAAGGCACACTCGGGCATCTGGGGCGTCTTCTCACTCCGTGCTCTCTGCCATCTGTCGGCCTCGCCCACGCACGCACACAAGCTCAGACGTGCACACACACGTGCTCACACTGGCACACGCAGCCGTGCACGCACTACAAGCACACAGCTGTCCTGACTGCGCAGGCGTGGCCGCCAGCGCACACGCCTGGGCTGACACAGAATGGGGTCAGGAGCCCGTGCGCCTGCCCCACGAGGCGCCGGCAGCTCAGGGCTGGGCAGGAGCGGGGCACAGGGGTGGATGCGTCTCCACCAGGCGCGGGAGCTGCAGGAGTGCTTCATGGAGGTATGCGCACCAAGCTCTACAGGCCCCGCCCTTTGGGGTGACCCTCAATCTAAGTCGCAGCCTGGCTAGTACATCGCAGGCACGGGAAGGGCAGCTTGGGGGACACGGGGGGCAGGGGTGGTGCTCTGCTCCTTGCAGGCTCGGAGAATGCCTTTCTGACCCGCAGATCCAGGATCCTATTGCCCCCCGTTCCCTTGGATGCCCCAAAGCCCTGAATGGCCCCTGCGCTCCCACACAGGGTCTCCCCATCAGACCCAGGCACTAACTAGCGCTCAGCCCACACCGCCATCCGTACCTTCCACCATGCGCAACACCAGGCAAACAATAAAGTGCTTTGTAAAGTGCAGGTATAGAGGCAACGTTCCAGAACCCAGCCAGCCCCCGCCCTCCCATTGGTCCTCTTGTTTGAAGAGCATGGGCCCCAGTGCACCCCACCCAGTGTACCCACCTAACGGCCCACCTAGTCATTGGTAGTGTCACCACTGCATGCTGGCATGCAGTTGGTGCTCAATAAATGCCTACTGAGCTAAGCTAAGCTGATGCCAAAGAGCTACCCCTCACTCAGGGCAGCTCAGGGGTCCTGCCTAGAGGCCTCCTGGCTGCAGGAAGCAGCTGGGGGCCATTTGGGAAGCCACTGCTATCAGAAGGGGCTAATCAATGTCCCCAGGGGGCGGGGATGCCCTCTCCCTCTCTTACTGCTCAACATCTGGCCTGCAGGGCTCAGGTCGGGGGCAGATAGCCACTGACCTGTCCCCACCGCCCCCCAGCCCGTGTTCCCCACCCACCTCCACCCTCGTGGCCACTCGTGGGTTCAGCCTTTGCAAGGGGCAGCTGCTGCCATTCAGATGAGGATCTCTGCAGGCCTGTGCTGGGTTTCCAGTTCAGTCAAATAAAATGCTCTATGGGTGGGTGTCAAGTCCGGTGTCCTTCAGGGTATGTCGGGGTGCGGTTAGCTGCTGTGGCCTCAGGCACTTGAAAACGGCCCCCCACTTAAGGGAGGAGGTTAGGTGACAACTCTCCTGCCTATCCCTGCCTCATGCCAAACTCCGGGTCTTCCCGAAGATAAGCGGGAAAAGTTTCAGGCACTGGAGGAAAATCGCAGTCCAAAGACTCTCCATTCCCAGACTGGTCCGTGAGCTGAGTGGGTGGTGTCAGGGAGACCTAGGGCTCAGCCCCGCCCTTCTGCAGAGGGAGAGAGCCATGGTTTTCCTCCCCGTCATCACCTGCCTCCCTGCCCGGGCTCCCTGTTTCTCAAAGGCTGCCACTCAGGACGCTCCTCGGGCTTTCAAGTCTGTCACCTGGAGCCCACCACTTGGCCCCAAATCCTACGGCTCTGGGGTCCAGGTGAGCAATACAGACAGGTGACTCCACACCTTGGGGGAGCACTGTTCCAGCAGGGATGGGAAACTGAGTCTCAGGGAGGACAGTCAGTGCTAACCTGGGGCAAGGCCTGGCAGCAGACCCTCCCTCACCTCTGTCTGAAGCTGGGGGTTGTGCCTGGGACTTCGGTTCATCCTGTCCTCATCTGCAGGCCTACAGTCTACTTCTGAGCTTTGTTATCCGTGGCCCATGACTTTGTGGATCAGATTCCACATTTTCTTCACAAACCTCACCAGCTGGGCTCTTCCTTTCTGCATTTGGCTTCAGGATCTCTTGTCAGGACTTCTAGGAAATCGGCAGCAAGTGGTTCTAATAATCGCTGATTCTTGGAAAGTGCCTAAAATAACTTGGCCGAGGGAGACGGGTGGAGCGAGGCAGTCCTCGGGGATGACATCTCTCCCTCGTTCCATTCCAGGCCTCGAGTTCCAGTTCCCCATAAAAAGAAGTCCTGCGCAGTTCCAAATTCCAGTGAACATTCCAGTTCCAAATTCCAAATTTCTAGGAAAATCACCACAATGATGCTGGCACCACTAGGCCATTTTCTAAGACTTCCTCCTTGCTGCTCCCTTTCCTCCAGACTGGGGCTGGATGTAATCAGTCCTTCTCTGGGGTCTATTGTCAGAACCACGTAAGAATAGCATAACTGACAAGATCAGTTCTCGGGGCTGCAGAGGTAGCTCAGTGGGGGAGCGCTTGCCTGGCCTGCCAAAGGCCCTGGGTTCAGTCTCCATTGCCCAAAAGGAAGCAAAAATCAGATTCTCGGAAGACCCTGGTCTAGAGCTTTACAGAGTTCATACATGCAAAATAAAGTTCAAGATTTTCTCCTCCTCCCAGTGTCTACATTTTTCATCACTTTGTGTCTGCCCAGGATGTTCTTACTGCGTTTGGCCTTAATTTGTCGTCATCTCTCGGCTCAGAGGACGGTCGTCCCCTGGAATGAATTGCACTCCTGGAGAAGAGACGCCATCTCGGTGTGCAGGGCAAAGCTCCAGCCGCAAATGCAGCTCCACGTGGGCTGTTGGCATCCATGGCTCCGTGCATTTGAGGGTGTCCTTTGCTGCTTTTGCGACCTTCACACCCATCAGGATGGCCTGGCACTGTCTGCAGTTCCACCCTCAATGAACTTCCATTGCTAGAAGGAGGCAACCAGATCTGACCAGCCCCAAGGTCTCAACTTCATGCCAGGCTGGTGAGTGGGCGTTTCACACCTTCCCCTGGGAGAGGAGCTAAGCTGCAGAAACTAGCTTGAGTTACACTCCAGGGTGCGGCCAGCTTGGCAGCCCCACGGGTGAAGGCTGGTGTGTGGCCAGAGCTGAGTTCGCCAGTGAGAAAGGGTGAATCGGCGATTCCCCGTGGCATTACATACTCTTGAGTGGACACGGCTGAGAGCACCATCTGTATCATCTGTGATTTCTGCGGCCATCCTCTTCCAAGAGCCAGCCTCCTCCTATGAGGAGCCTCCTCTCCCCATCTCTCCTCCTGCAGCTGGAAGCCACCTGCATGTCAATGTTGTTAGGCAGGAATGCCCCAGGCACAGTATCCTCTGTCCTGTTCAGTCTCAGGTCAAACTTTGGCCACACCCAGCCCTGCCCAGGTAAACCCACAACCCTGCAGTCTTCGGGCTTCCTCACCAGTTCTGGACGCCTGAGCTTTCGTCAGAAACTGGAGACGGGAATCTCAGCTCTAGAGCACCAAGGATGTCCCTCTTTCTGGACATCTGAGCTTCACTGGCGGCTGGAGATGCAGTCTGAGCTCCAAAGCATCAAGGAATTCCCGCTTTCTACACACCTGAGGTTCAGAAGCTAGAGCTGAAGTCCCAGCTCTACAATGCAAAGCAGCTCTCTGACACCTAAGCCTAAAGCTCTAGAAAATCAAGATGTCCCTCTTTCTAGACATCTGAGGTTCATCAGAGCTGGAGGTAGAATTCCAGCTCTGAAACATTGAGAAAGTACTTGCTTTTCAACATTTGAATTTCATCAGAGCCTGGAGCTCGGATCTTGACTCTGGAACACCAAGGAGGTCCAGAAAGATGGACCTGCTGGAAGCTTCACTGCAAGATGGTGGTTCAGTACTGGCTCCACCGGAAACTGAAGATGCAGGCCTGGATCTAAATCATCAAGGAGTACGCTCTGTGTGCAGATCTCAGTCTCAGGGGCCAGCTCCAGAGCATCAGTTTCCCCTTTCTGGCCATCTGCACCTCAGAGGTGAGAGCTAAAGTTCTAGAACATCAAGCAGGTCCATCTTTCTAGACAATAGAGTCTCACTGGAGGTTGAATATGAAGTCCTGGCTCTAGAACCTCAAGGAGTCCCCTTTCTGGACATCTGAGTCTCAGGCATGAGAGCTGTATCCCAGCTCTAGAACATCAAAGGTGTCCATCTTTCTGAACATCTGAACTTCATCAAAGGCTGGAACTGGAGTCCTGACTCTAGAACATCAAAGAGGTTCATTTTCTGGAAATCTGAGCTTCACAAGAGGCTAGAGCAAGAGTTCTGCCTCTAGGTCATCAAAGAGCTCCTTTTTCTGAACCTCTGAGCTTCACTGGAAGCTGGGCATGCAGCTGGCACTAGAACATTAGGCTGGTCCATCTTTCTGGAAGCCTCAGCATCACCAGAGGTTCTAGGACAGTCTTAGCTTAGAACATCCAGGAAACCCTCTTTCTAGGTACCTGAACTTCACTGGATGCTGGAGATGGGTTTCAGCTCTAGACCATGATAGAAATCCTTCTGCCATCTATCTGAGCATCATCAGAGCCTGGACCTTTAGTCCGTGCTTTAGAACATCAAAGAACGTCCTGTTTCTGGACATCTGGACTTCACTGGAAGCTGGAGCTGGAGTATCAAGGAGGTGCCTCTTTCTGGATGCCTTCGCTTTATCAAAAGGGTCTCAGCTCTAGAACATCAAGGAGTCATTCTAAATGTCCAGGGTTTGTCAGAGGCTGCAGCTGGGGTTTCGGTGCTGGGACATCAAGCGGGTTCCTCATTCTGGAAGTCTCGGCATCGGAGGCTGCAGCGTAGGTCCCAGGGCTGGAACACCACGAGGGTGCCCCGTATGGATGCCTGCGGCTTGTCAGAGGCTGGAGCTAGCTGGAGCTTCTTCCCTGGAGGACCGAGGAGGTCCCTCTTCTGGAACATCTGAGCCTCGGCAGAGTCTGGAGTTGGAGTCTCGGCTCTGGAGCATCAGAGGGGGTCTCAGTCTGGAGGGCTGGGGGTCCCTGGAGGCTGTCTCACCGGCAGTAGGACTTCGCGGACCCAGCTGGTCATGGACTCATCTAGACTGGGCACCGCCATCTCGTGTTCTTCTCCCTGCAGGGTGAACTGTGGCTCGGCACCATCCATGTCAGTCTCTGCGAAGGGCGTGGTCAGGTCTCCCAGGCCGGGGCACGGCCGTGGTCCTCAAGGCAGTCCTTTTCCTCAACAGAAGGGCGGTGGTCAGTCCTCTGCACTCACAGTGGGACTCGCCTGCAGGTGTCCTGAGGTCCCTCACTGCACGGAGAGGCGGGAGGGGAAGTGGGGAAGGGAAGGAGGAAGACGGGGAAGAAAAGGTGGAAAGAGCGGAGGTAGAGAGAAGGGGGAGGGGGACAAAAGAACAGGAGGAGGAGGAAAGAGAAAAGAACAGGCAGGAGGAGGAAGGGAGAGGGGAAAAGGAAAAGGGAAGAGAGGGACAGGGAGCGGTGGTGGCAATGGCCCCAGCGGCCGCTGCGGTTGTGTCGGCCATGATGGCGGCCTTGGCTGCAGTGGCCCTGGTGGCCGCCGTGTCGGTGATGGTCATGGTGGCAGTAGTGCTCAGCTCCTCCTCTGTCATCTGCTCAGACTAAAGCAGGTGCAGCAGCTCCCTTGGTCCCCGCTGCCTCCACTGGGGTGCAAGGCTCAGCTCCCCACACCCATCAGCACCAGCACCGCCAGGCAGGGTGGGCTGAGGCGTTACCTCCGCAATGCACGGAGACCTACTCAGGAATGCGTGCTGGCCTAGGGCCTCAGGCTGGCTTGTCTCAGCCTTGCTGGCCCCTTGGCCATGGCCCTGGGGAAGAGCGGAGGAGGAGGACTCACAGCCCTGGAGAGACATTCTTCCTGGGCTCCAGCGACTAGAGTGGTGAGCCCCTCTCCAAAGCCAGACTCCCTCCACTCCCTCCCTGTGCTCCCTCTGGAGCGTGGGGAAGGGCACCGAAGAGGGTAGTTCGTTGCAAACCTCGAGTGCCCATCCGGTAGGGCACGGGTAGCTTCCTGGTCCTGAGCTGACTCCCTACCCGGCCCCCATTACACTGCAAAAGGAAACCCCCACCGACAGAGCACCCCACTCCCCTCCTCAGATTAGTAGCACATCATCACTGCTTTGGTTAAGACAAGAAACATTTATTGAGAGCACGAGGGTCGAGCCCAGCCTGGCGCTTCGGAACTGCGTGCAGGGCCTCGCGGCAGCCCTGTGACTCGAGGCAGAGGTCCGAGCCCCCTCCACAGAGGCGGCCGTGGAGGTTCTGCAGCTCCCCCAAGTCTCAGCGTTCGGGGGCAGGTGGCTGACCCCCGGGTCAGCGCAGTCCATCAGTCAGAGGGCGCCTCTCTACTCAAGGGGAGGCCTGGTCCAGAATCTTTGGGTCCAGCCTGTCCTGTGGGAACGGGCGCCGGCGTCCCCGCGGCTGTGAAGGCTGAGAGAGACACAGTTGCAGATGAAGCCCCCCTGCTCCCCACCCCATGGGCTGACATGAGTTCTCATGCAGACAAGCAGGCCAGGAGGGAGGAGAGGACAGCGCGGCCCTCTCAGGGGGATACCATGGCCACCTGGGTAGCCATGGCAGGGGGCGGGGGCAGCACCCAGCCTCCAGCTCTGCCCTAACTAGGCACCTAGGATGCTCTGCCTTCCTGAAAACCATCCAGCTCTGGCACCCTGCCCATGACCTACTATTACACGGTTTTTCCAAAATCTTCACTGCATCCTCCTCTGGGTGGCTTCTAAAAATTCTAAGCAATTCTCCCACCTCTGTCTCTCCTTCTCTCTGTACTGGGGATGGACCCCAGGGCCTTCACCCTTAGCTACATGCCTAGCCCTTTCATAAATTTTTATCGAGACAAGGTCTCACTCAGTCACTCAATGACCCAGATTGGGTTCCCACCTGAGATCTTCCCGCCTCAGCCACCCAGAGCAGTGGGACTACAGGCACGCACCACCGTGCCTGGCTGGATCCTCATTTCCTCCCCTACTTCCCCTTCCAAACCTGCTGGCTGTTAGTGTTTCAGTGCGGATCCTGCCCCGTCCCTGCGTCTCCCTACTACCGGCTGTGTGCTGCCCCCAAGCCTCCCACTCTGCCCAGCACTGCAGGCCGCAGCAGAGTTCCAGGGAGCGCAGTGCGACTTTACCCGGTACCCATGGGTGGCCAGCTGCTGTGGCCCGCTCCACAGCAGCGAAGGACTCCCGGTCAGGCAGGGCCAAGAGCACCCCATGCAAGGTAACAAAGTATTTTCACACGAGCAATCTCATTGAATCCCATGGTAACCAGGCCAGGTTGGTGTGACCACCAAGTCACAGGTGAACAAACCCACTCAAGGCCACCCGGTCGGTAAGGGGTCGGGCAGCCTCGAACCCAGACCTTGATTCCCACGAGCCAGTGTGTGGCACAGAGGCTCAAAGCCCTCGTGCGGGGCTCCCCCAGCCACCCTAGAGCACAACCGGTCACCAGTGACTCCCACCTCTACAGGTGGCAAATGTGAGGCTCGGGATGGTTCAAGCAACCTGCCCGAGGGTACTTAGCAGGCACGTGGGTCCCGGGGCCAGAATCCGGAGAGGCCGGACGCCTGGAGCCCCGGCACTGGGCATGAGCAACTGCCCTGGTTTCAGGGTGGATAAGAACGGGAAAACAAGGAATCAAGGCCTGGGGTTCGATCACCTCTAACCCTGATTTGCGGGGCACCCGCCCCGTGGCTGCACCCCACACCCAGGCTGTGTCTCACAAGCCAATGCTGATGTCACCAACGGTGGGATCAGACTTCTTGGGCCCCCAAGGCAAAGACTCCAGAGGCCTCAGTAGAGGACATGGGCACGGCCAGGTCACCCTTATGGTTTGGGACTTGCCGAATGCTACATAATCAAAATCCCCAGGCCAAATCGCCAATGAGAACATTTTAGCCCAAATGATCCTTTACTCTGTTTTTTAGTTTGTTTGTTTGTTTTTGTCTTTTTGAGACAGGGTCTCGCTATGCAGTTCAAGCTGGCCTTGAGCTCACTTTGTAGCCCAGGCTGGTCTTGAACTCGCAACGATCCTCCTGCCTCAGCCTCCCAAGTGCTGGGATTACAGGCATGCGCCACCACGCCCGGCTGATGCTTTACTTTGGATATAAAAAACTCCAAATCAAATCTGCACCCGGCAGGACCTCAGCGGCTGCCTGTGCCTGGGCAGGCCCTCAACACAGGCAGAGATCTCGGGGCTGCTGTGGAGTCTTTGCTGAGAAAACACACCCTTCCCTCTGAAAGGCAGGCAAGCACACCCGCAGAGAGCCCTCCCGGCTCTGCACGCCCCTCCCCCGCCCCCTGCTCTCTGCATTGGAGAGCAATTATTAGGCACCTACTAGTGCAGGAAGCAGGGCAGAAAGGGTCAGAGCAGCACAGGCCTTGGAGGGGGTTTGCATGCAGCTGAGCCATGACCTCCCTGCCCACCCCACGGGGACGCCAGGTCCCTGGGACAGCCCCCAGCCCCGGGCCACACAGACCTCTCCTGAGAGGAGCCCAAGGCCCATCCAGGAACAGGCGTCGACCCATAGGCTTTAGGTCCCCTGGGAGGAGACCCATGTCCCTCTCCCTACTGTGGCAGCCCTGAAAGCAGAGAGAAGACCCCACGTGCTCTCAAAAGGCTGTCAAGGACAGGGACGGACGTGGTGCACACCCCAAAGGCTCCGCTGCAAGCCCACACACCGCCTCGCCACAAGGCCTGAAGGAAGGGACAGTCAGGGGTCCTATGCCACTGATCTGGAGGCAGGTGTGGGGTGGGGGCAGAGGAGCAGCAGGCAGACAGGACAATACCAGCTGGGGCTCCGCTGGCGGAGGCCAGGTGGACGGGACCAAGGCCAGACGGCACGAGGGCCGGACCACGGAGGCAGGGGAGCCAGAGCAGGAGGAGGAAACCCCGAGGAACCCAGGGAGGGGACAGCAGCAGCGGGTGGGAAGGCTGAGGGGCGTACCGCCCAGAGACAAGGACTAGAAGGGAAGTCAACGATGTGATGGAGAAACCCTGATCAGAAGAGACCCGAGGTGCATCCATTTACCTAAGCGTTCGTCTCAACGTTATCCTTCATGGCAGAGTTCCACTCCACTGCGTATAAATACCACATTTTCTTTATCCAATCATCTATTGGTGGGCATCTGCGCTATTTTCAAGATTTAGCGATTACAGATTGTGCTGCTACAAACCTGTGTGCATCTGTCCCTGCAGGAGAATTTTAACTCTTTCAGGAAGATACCAAGAAGGAGAAGAGCTGGGCCGAATGGAACTTATAGTTTTAGTTTTGGGGGAATCTCCACACTGATTTCCACAGTGGTTGTTCCAGTCTGCACTTCCACCAACCATGGAGAAGGGTTCCTTTGCCCTCCACAGCTCCCTAGTCTTTGTCACTGACTAATTTCTTGATGATAGCCATTCTTTCTGGAGATGGAATCTCAGTGTTTTAATGTGCATGGGTGATGCTGGACATTCTTTCATATACAGAGTCCACCAGAAAAGGGATACACCAAGAAAAGAAAAACCTGCATAAATATTTTAATACTAAATTTGCTGAGACATCCTGAGGTTAATATAGGTTACCTTTGGCTTCTACAATTACAAGAGGTGCTCAAAGTGGTGGTCACTGGCTTCCAGACATTTATTAGGACAGAGACCTGCTCTAGTGTGTATACATTTTTTTGGTGGACTCTATTTATTTACCATTTCTACTTCTTCATCTGAGAAATTCATTTCAGATGCCCGTTTTTGGATTGGTCATTAAATTTGAGGAGTCTAATTTTTTGAGTTCTTTCTATATTCTAGATGTCACATAAATGGATGAACGTCGAGACCATAATTGTAAGTGAAATAAATCAGACACACAAGTTTAACCATCACTTTGTTTCTCTTGTGTGAGAAACACACAGGGTAGGTAAAGAGCAGAACGGAAGACAGATAATGGGAAGTAGGAAGAACACGGCCAAATGGGGAGGGGAATAAGGGAGGGGAGGGGGAGGAAAGGAGGGGAAAAGAGATTTTAGAATAGAGAATGGAAAAAAAGAACAGAAGGAAAAAAAATGGAACCAAAACTCTATAAATGGAGACAGGAAGAAAGGTTGGGGGGCATGGGGAAAAAATTAAGAAATATGTACAGGTACAAATCCCCTATGATGAACGTGATCATTACGTATGGTAAATATTTGCTGATAAAAAAAAGAAGTGACTGAGACCCTTGTGAGGGTTGGAGCCCCGTGTCCACGTCTGACCAGATCCCTGGAGAGCGGTGGCCTGCTTACGTCCCTGCATTCCTCTCCAGGGCACTGCCAGGCACCCAGGGGGATGGGCACACTTGAGGAAAGGAGGAGGGGGTTGGGGGAGTCAGACCATCTATGTATGCAAGGCTGTGACATCCTGGCCTTGACACCCAGTGTCCCTGGTTCTAGGTTTGTCCGTCAATCAAATGGGCCTACACCGCAAGGACAGTAGGTGTCAGAAAGCGAGTCAGAGCCCTGCACTTGGTGGCTGGCCAGGGAAAAGGGGGAAAAGGGTGTGAGGTCTCACCCTCCTAAAGATGCTACCTCAAGCTCCCCACCCTCTGAGTCACCCCCTATTGTCCCTCCCTCACCGAGCAACCCAGGGGCTCACACCCACATTCGCAAGGCACCTCCCAGCAGACGATGCCCTCCCCCCGCCAACCGAGGTCCCCAAAGCGAGTGGCCCAACCGGCTCAGGAAGCAGCAGCCCAGGAAGAAGGGGAAGGGCGAGGAGGTAGCAGAGACCCCGAGCAGGGAGAAAGCCGCCACCCACCACTGCACAGACATTGACCCTGGGCCCCCACCTCCAAGAACGTGCAGCCTGCTCGGGCGTGTGTCCCACACATCCCATCGGCTGCTGGAAATATAACCTTAGCATAAGGGCGATGCTTTTTATTCGCTTCCAGCTACTAAAGGTATCACCAGTGCTTTCCCAAAAAACACATACACAACCCGTGCACGACCCTCCCGATATGAAACCGGCACAAGCACTGTCACAGCCACAGGGGCCCAGCCCTTGGCCCTCCCAATCACCCTGTGAGTACGCTGTCTAGGGACACACACCCCTGAGGGTCAGAGAGGCACAGTGACTGGCCCAGGACTGCGCCGAGTCAAGCGACCCCCAGTCTGCCAGGTGCCAAAGCATGGGCTCCTTACAATACCAAACACAGGCTCCTGCCAGAAGCCTGGTTTTCCACCAGCACAGCACAAGGCGTTCAACACAGCGCAGCAGTGGCTGACAGGGTAAGTGGGAACAGAGCACAATTTCTCGGTAGTGGCTAGAAACAGTGGCCACTTGGCATTGGTTACAGCATGATCAGCGGCCCCCCGCACAGGGACGGGGAGGAAGGTGAGGCCCTGCCACTGGCCTGGCGCTGTGCGGCACGCAAACGAGGTCAGGGAAGAAGGGACACTGGAAGGGGACAATGTAGGGCTGTCTTGGACAGCTGGTGCCTAATATACCACGGGGGGGGGACTTCTGGAGCGGGGCACGGGTGGGTGCTGCCCACAGGCCAGCCAGTGGCACAGCTCTGCACACTTCCAACCTTTCACAGAGGTGGGTGTGGACGTGTGCCCTGGGGGGGCCAGGGGCATGCCCAACCCCGGTCCTGAAAGTTCCTGCCGAAATGATTCCTATTTCTTCCTATAATGCCATAAAAATGTAGCATCGTACCCAACAATATACCCCGCATATTCAGAAAAAATGACTTCCCACTAAGTTTGCCAGAGACAGGTGACCCCTTTTAGCCTCGTAGCCTGACCCTCCGGCAGGACCCCAGGGACACGCACACCACCTTCCAGCGTCCTCGCAACAGCCCTGCGAGGTGGGCGCCCCCCGCCCCCACCCCCCACCAAGACAAGCTTAGACTTTCACAGTAAGGGTAAATCGCACAGTTTGTCCAGATCTGGGGTCCTGGCTTCACCACTGAATTCTAGCATAGCCCCTAAGACCTAGGCCTCTTTCTACCGGGCAGCAGCGAACTGAAGGTCTCATGGGGCCTGGAACCCCCACAAACCCTGGGGGCTGCACCCAAGGCTTGCCAGGCCCCCATGCCTCGGACACCAGGTCTGCCAATTGATTGCTCTGCGAGGACGCCTGCCTGGGGTGTCATCCCTGTCACCTACATGGGCAATCATAGCTTGCAATTTGCTCTAAAAAGAGCCCATCATAGCTAATCTTTAAAGTTGCAGGAATGACCCTCAGGCCACCTCCATTAAGATCAAGGTGTCCTGGTCCTTTGAAAGTCTGCTGATCTCAGAGCCCAAGCTCTCCACCCAGCCTCTTGAGGGTATGGGCTATACTTCCCAGCACCCAGGGAACAGAGTTTGCTGATTACTAATCAACCTACTTTTGTAAGGAAGGAACTTGGAGAGCGCAATCAAACTTGCAGTGGAACTCTAATCTAGAGGTCTGAGCTAAATCAAGGATCTCGCTTGGTTTCAGTCACACAAACACGGCCCCTTTACAAACAGGGTCATCTCTGCTTGCAAAGAGCAATGTCGGGAGGAGGCCTTGGGGGCCGGCTCTACTATAGCACTGACTCGAGTTTTCAGATGTTTGTTGACTGGAAGAGAATGAGTGGAGGGATGAAGGAGTGGATAGGTGGGTGACAGTCACTGTGTCTGGTGGAGGAATTAGCAAGGCTGAGGGTAAAGCTGGTGGAGGGGACCACGCCCAGCCAAGGTTCAGCCGGGGAGGACACCTCCCCGGGAGGGCCGGAGAGCTCCACCCCAGCCACTCTCAGACCTTGTGCCTGGATGACAGTCATGGTGTGTGCTCTGTGGAGAAGCACCATGGAGAAAAAGCCATGGGGGTGACAGTGGAGGATGAGACCCCGCTGGGGCGTGCTCAGAGCAGTGACCCAGAGGCAGAAGCTATGAAGAGAGGTATAGTCTTCTTGACCACAGCCTATGACACCTCACAGCCCTCCCGGAAGGAGAAGTTTGCTTTCAGGAAAGGTAAAGGCCACAAGCACCAGGTCAAGAAATGGAGATCAGATGTGGGAACAAATGAATGGACAGACAGAGGTCATGTTGAAAGTCCCAGGTGGGCTCCGGGCTTCACAGCTGAGATAAGCGTGGGGTGGGGGGTTCTGGGACGGCCACTCTGTGCTCAGTGCTATAGTAGAGGGTCGGCAGGAAGAAGCAGCCCTCCGTCAACAGAGGAGAGGGTTCAAAGGCAAGGTAAGCCTTCCTTGCTCAGCGCCCCCTCCCCTGCGGCAACAAGGACCCTGGAGTTCTAGCCTGCTTGGGGGTGGGGCTGAGGAGAGCCCTAGGCCTCCTCAGATTATGAACTGCACTCATAAAGAAAGACTGAAATGCTCACCCACAATGTGCCCCTCATCACTGAAACTTCAGCGACCGTCATGGAGGCCAAGACTTAGGGGCGCTGGCTCACACATCACGGGGTAGTGGAAGCCAACTCCCCTGAGAAGTGGGACGTGGTGGCCCCAGGGCCCGGCACCCTCGAGCACTAGGGAAGTTGGTGACAAGACTGCAGGTGATGGGTGTGACTTTCTGGATCTTGGGGCAGGGGCAGCAAAGAGATATTTCTGAGTCAAAAGCAACAGTGGACATTGGGGTTTACGTATCCTAAGGGCACAAACACACCAAGGGACGCAGTCTTAACTGTCCCCTCCCTGCCAGCCAGAGTGAGCTCTCCCTGTCCCCATCACCCAGGGGTAAGTGAATGGTAAAGCCCAACAGACTTGAAAGCCAGCTAGGACAACCTCACACATTCTCTGAATCTCCCTAAAGCTCCCCGGCCCCAGCAGCTGCTGGCCAGCTCCTCAGATGCCTCAGGGAGGAGGAAGCTCACCGCACGCTAAGGACGCCCTCGACCAGCTTCTGTGGAAAGCCATGACCCGGCTGACTTGGACAAACAGTTCACAACAAGAGGTAAGATACAATTTGTTAACAAACACAGGTGGAAAATGTTCAACCTTCATCAGTAATCGGAGCAAGTTAAAATGATGCAAAAGCGATTTTTAACCCAGAAAAACAAACAGATACCTCAAAAATTGTCAATACACTGCAGGCACCAAACAAGCTTCTGGAGTGAACCAACATCCATACCAGAATCCCTGGCTTTTCATACAGGAGGCTCAACCCCAAAAGTTCATTCATTCTTTCCCTCGCGCACCAAGCCGTTTACCCCTCCGTTCTCCTGTCTCCCAGCTGACCATTCACGCCTCCACCACCCTCCCACCCACTCCTGCAGCAGACAAGGATTGACAGCCCATCGCAGGTCAGGCAGCCGAGAGACAAAGACGCATTTGACGTCCCTGCCCTTTGGGGGCTCACAGTCTAGCAGGAGAAACTGGTGTGGAAGGAAGCATCAATTTCTGGGTGCGACAATGCACTGCGCAAAAATGGGGAAAACAACTGGGGTGTGCAAAGCCGTTAGTGGTGACACCCTCTGTACTACACAAAAGGAGATGGCTTCTGCCAGAACTAGCGGGATGGGTTTGCGAATGCCGCCATTCACCAGAACCCAGCGCAGGGAGGTTATAAAAGCTACGGAGCAAAGGAAACTGTTGCAAGCAGAATATTAAGTGGAAAAGATAGGAATGCAAAAAAGTGTATGGGGTGAACAAAGGCAACTAGGTATAAAAAAAAAAAAAAACAGCTCGGAAACAACATAGACGTTATCTAAAGAAAAGCAGAAAAGTGCCATAAGATAAGAACCTGAAGGGCCGGGAGGTGGTGGCATGTAGGGGGCTGAGCTGGGTGTCACTGGGCACCTTTCCGTGAGAGGCACCGGGGGGCCGTGGCCCATGTGCCCCAAGGAGGGGGCTGGGAGTCACAGGGGAGACCAAGGAAAGCCGTGCTCTTGGCATCGCCAGGAAAGGCATTTGTGTGTGGCGCACTTGGCCGTCCATCAAAAGACAAAACTGTCTCACTTTATCAAGTTGATAGAAAAGAAAGGCACATCTGAGATGGGCCCGGTCGTCGGGAGGGCTGGGTCCAACCCAGGCGCATGCGCAGCTCGTCCCCTCCCCGCCTATCCGCCGCGGTCCTGACCCTCACGTCCCGAAAGAGGCCCTTAGTATCCCAGAGCGGAGCTTCTGAACAGGCAGAGGCCCACAGGTCCCGGCTGCCCCCTCCTGGTCTGGACATTCCCAGTAGGACAGATCAGTCATGCATCCCCAGTACACCCCCAGTACACCCGCCCTCCAGGTCTCGGTGACTCTTCTGAGGTGCCTTCCCCTTGCCCAGGTCAACCTGCGGCGGCTGCTTGGAGCAGCCTCTCGATGGACGTTGGGTACGGGCTCTTCTGGAGCCCAGCTCACCCCATGCTCCCCCTGCCATCCCCAGAGCTCCAGTGACTTCTTAAACACCGGCCCCCTTCCTCCCCGAGGGCCTCCCAGTCCCTCTGTCCTGAGCCCTAGGCCCCTCCTCCCTGCAGAGGCACTTGAACTTGTCTGGAGAATCTTCCGGCCAGCAGGTGTCCCACGGATGACCGTGCTGCGGCAGAGCCCAGAGCCCCAGGTTCTGACAGAGGCAGCCAGCAGACCTCTGTGGCCCTAGCTCCACGTCAGGCCCATGTGGCCCAGCTCACATGGCCCAGACACGTGGTGCTGGGGGCACAGAAGGTGGCTTCTGACACGTGAATTCCATGTCTCCCACGTTCTGAAGGCCGTTGCCATCCACTCAGGGCCTGTCTTACAAGTGCGGCATGCACCTGATCCTCCTCTCCCCGCTTTGCAGCTACAAACCTGCAGCTTCAGCCTGGTGCCCACTTCCCTGCCCTAAGTGCAGCCCCTCAGCAGTTGGACTAGAGCAACCCCAGCTACCCTGGCCTGGCCTGGCCTGGCCTGGCCACGCCCTGCCCTGCCCTGCCCTGCGCAGGAGCTCTGCCTGCGCCCCACCCCGGTCTGCGCATGCTCCTGGGCCCCCAAGTGTGCTCCTCGCGTCTGGCCACTCACTAAGAATCTCAGTTCTTTTTTAATATTCCAAATGGGAACTGGGATGTCAAGAGGGACAGCGGTCCTTGTTTGTGCAGACAAAACAGGCACACGACACACCCTGTGAAGATCTCCTCCGGTACAGAGAAAGGAAGCCAGACAGAGGCAGGGGCCCCCGGGGGAAGGGACGTCATAACAAACGACTCTCTGGGTGTCCTCAAGCAGCCCCGAGAGGACTGGCCCGAGAAAATAGCTCCGAGTGACGCGGTGTGATACACTTTCCACCCGATACAGAGTACAGCGGCGCACAGAGAGACAGGCCTTGAAACGGGCTCAGGGGATGCCACGTCTGGGGGGCCAGGTTCCCGGGGCCGTGTTGGTAAGTCAGCTGGGCTCAGGTGGACCCTCCCTCGGGCCCCCAAATTGAGAAGCACGGTGCCCCACCTGGGCACCGGCAGAGTTGCCAGAACAAGCTTCCTGGTGCTTTTCCCAGGGCTGCTGGGTCCCTGTGCTCCTGGGTCACTCTTCTAAGGTGCTCCTGGCCACCGTCCCCTCTCCCGTGCACCAGCCCCTGGAGAGGACCAAAGCCTCACCCAGGAGGGCGCTCGCTAGGCACTGAGCGGGGCCTAAGCACGGGGGCCTCCTGCCCGCCCCCCAACACTCTGCTGCCTCTGGCGGGCAAGGCCCCCCTCACAGGTGCTCGCCTGGCTAACCCTTGCCCAGGGAGGGGGCCAAGACGCCCACTGGGCTCAACACCCCTTGTTCAGGCAACTGCCGCAGGGCCCATCCGGGCGGAAACTGCAAATGGGCGGGGCATTGTCACGGGCAGGGGCGAGCGCTTCTCCCAGGGTCAACCCAGGCAGGCAGCTGGGGTCTGTACAGGTAGGAGACGGGGGGACAGGCAGCAGTGAAATGGCCCACACAGCAGGAGGTTCTCACCCTTCTTCTCCTTCTACATTCCTAGCGCCCTTCCTAGCGCCCTCCTCCTGTCACTGATGACGCCTCTGCTACACTCATCACAGCCCAGCTGAAGCTAACCCTAAGCCTGCTCCTTACCCCTGTCGTTTTTAACCCTTCCTCCCAAGCCGTGCCTTTCTCCCTTCCTCACACCCCTCACTTTTTGTCGTTTTTACAAACTCAGGCACCCAGAACTGTAGGAACCCAGCTGGACCTGACACCCTCCTTCCTGCCCCGCACCAAAGCCCCACTTTCTGCCGCTCCTCAGTCACCAACTCGCTCACACACTCGCCGGTGCTTCCTGGCTCTCCTTTTGGCGTGTCTCACCCGCTCTCTCCTGGGAACATAGCTGCAGTAGTCTGAACCCCGTGTGCAAGGCCAGCTCCCCAGGCCCGGGCAGATCTGTCTGCTGACTCCCCGCCGGCCTGCCCCAAGGAACCTCTCTGCGTTTACTCTTTCATGGACGGACTAACTGTACATAGTGTTACGGCAGTGCAGGATGCAATGCAGCCATGTATTGGGGCTCGGGGTGCTTCTGTGCCTCATTTCTCCTCTGTAAGATGTAGTGCGTTTATCTACTGAAGGAGGATGTATGCAAACTCATTATAATCCCTGTTCAGACAACCTCTCTTACTTTTCCGTGGATCGCTTTGGTGAGGAGTCTGTTAGCTTTCCTTGTGTGTGGTTTTTCTCTGTTCCACTCCTCTCTCCCTCCCCCTAGGCACCCGGGTCTGGATGATCTGATCTATCTTTAGGATTCGAGACAACCTCATTACTAATCCTAAGACACCCTCCTCCGCTGACACACCCTCGCGGGCACGGACTCCCCCTTGCTGCTCCCCCTTCTCTTTCCCACTCCCTCCGCTTTCCCGCTTTGCCTTTCTTCTCCGTATCTCCTCACTCCCTGGGACCTCGGCCGCCCAGAACGAGACGGGGGGCTCCCACGGGCCCTCCGCCCTGGCCACCCCGCCATTTCCATTTCTAATTCAGTCTTTCACTTTCCCAGTCTCTCTGCCACTCTTTTATGTCAATATTTCTTCTGTTCTTTATGGACCTCAGGTGCACAGAATGGGATTAACCGTAATCTGAGGTTCCCAGAGCCATCGCAACCCTGGCCCGCACGGGGCTCGTCTTTGTTTCTTAATTTCTCCTACCGCTGCTTGGGTCTAGGATTTATTTAACTATCTCAGCAGCCCAGTTTTGAATTAGTCATAATTTCTGCTCCCTTCCCGTTTTCTCTCCCTGTACGGCCCTCTCTCACACATATTCATGGGTGTACTTACGCATTCAGTATGTTTTTATTGCTCATACCCATCTTGTCACAATTTTCTATATCCCTTCCCCTCTAGTCCTAGCTCTTTCTTCTGCGTTCTTCTATTCTGATGAGACGTGGGTGCAGAAGAGAATGAAAATTAAAAATGTCATTCCTCATTCTTTTATGGTCACTCCCTAGTTTACTCTTTCCTTGTGCTATTTGTTCTTTTACTGAAACTCCACCATTACTATTTATTGCATTTAATAAATAATATCAACTCATTATATCTAAATACTTTTCCAGGAAGTGCTTTTTATTCTCCCCTGTCTACTTTCATTTTTCTTCTACATGTTTCCTTCCGTCCTTCCTTGCATTTGTCCAGCTCCTTTCCTTGCACCCTTCTGGAGTGCATACGCTGAGACTCTTACTTACACCGATTTCTATTATTATTTATAGCCTTCAGGGCCGCAGGATTGTTTGTTTGTTTGTTTTTGCTCTGCAGGGCTGGGGGGAAGCCAGGGCCTCACACACGCTAGGCGAGGGCTGCACTGCTGAGCTGCACCCTAACCCTGGGCCCCGATTCCGGATGAATATGGATGAGTTGCACTAGCGAGCCTCCTCCTCATAGGCCTCATTGTTCCACTTACTATCTCTGCCTCTTCTTTTCTTTCCCATTCCCATTTCTTCCCATCTTATTGTTCCTCTATCACTGTCTTCCCCTTTTCTTCTGCACACCAGCACCCAGGCTCAGGGGACCCTCGCCTGCCCCCCACCACCACCCTCACTGATGAATGCAAATCTTTATCTCATTCATTCATTCATGCATTCATGCATCCATTCCGACTTTTTTTTCTATTTAAATACTTATTTCCACCCTTCCAGACAGCAGGTGCACCTAATTGGACACATCGTGGTCTGCAGCCAAGGCCCCCCGCCCCACGGACTCCTCCCTGACGCGTCCATGCTCACAGCCACTTCCTGGGTGGTTGCGTCCAGCCCAGGAGCGCAGGTGTGAATTAACCACACCACTTCTCCTGGCGTGGCTCTCCCTTACATCCGCATCCATCTATGTATGGTTGATATATTGCCTTTCTTATCTTTTAGCTAGTTTTATGCTGCTTTCCTTTTTTCACTGTATCTCCTTCTCAGTCCTCTGGGCATTCTTTCATTCTTTGGCCCACAGCTACCATGGACAGACGCCTCAACAGTCCACCTGCAGACACCCCTCTTTGCCCCGTGCGGCTCCTGTCACCCACTAATCCCTTCGTTCATGGGCATCGTCCTTCCTTCCTTCCTGTTTTTTTCCTTTCGGTAAGCACTTAGTAGGTCCCCACACTCTGGCTCCTAGCCTAGCTCAGCCCTCCGTCACAGGTCTGTCCATGTCTCCCTCTAGCAGCTAGTTACCTTTAACTGTTCCTTTCTCTCATTACAGCTCTCCGTAACTCCTGCCTCTGCCTCCCTGGTCTCATTTTCCTGGAGCCGGGTGCACAGATGGGACTCATTACAACACCGCCGCCCTCTCCGGGACCCGCTCCTCGCTGCCTCCTCTCTTTGTTTCCTTAGATGCTCCCTGGCTTGTTCCTTTATTTATTATTTTATCCACAGTGCCGGGGCTTTAAGAAGTGAACGCACCACCAGCCAGGACGCATGAGGGTCTCCCCACTGCCTCCCCGCTACCCTCCGCGTCTTTATTTATTCACCCGTGAATGTAATTCTGCACTTAACACTCACTACCTTTTATTCTTATTTCCTCATTTCAACCCTATTCTAGTCCACTTTTTCTCCTTCTTCCAGCTCCTTTCATCTAAAAGATCTCAGTTCCCAGGACGGAGCAGTTCAGGGCCCCTCGGGCCACCTGTCACCCGGCTCCTGGACACACGCATTCTCCCTGCTTTCTCATTTATCCGCCCAGACTTTTCCCCCTGTCCTCCTTTTCACTCTGGCTCTTATTTATGTGAGAACATCGGGTGCCTGACTCAGGTAACTTTTGGTTAAAGTGCACTCTCATTTTTAGCCCACTGCGTCCACTTCCTTCTTTCCTTCTCCTTTGAACTTTTCCTCTGTTTTCCTATGCCAGGAGCAAAAGCAGTTGAGGCAGTATTCGTGTCTGCCTTACCTGATCTGGTTAGCCTTACAGTTACGCGTCCCCTAGCATCTTTCTCCCTGTATTTGTTCTCGCTTCTCTTCCTCTTCCTGCTCTCTTTGACCTCTTATTCCCCCTGCCTTGCTTTATTTTGCCTTTTACTCTAAGGGGGCTCACAACGTCTAAACGGGGGGCTAGAGGTGTAGATCAGTAGTAGACCTATTGTGTGTAAGGCCCTGAGTTCAATCCCCAATGCTTCAAAAAAAAGTCAGCCTTGGTTTATGTATCTCCATGTCTCAATCTCTTTCTTAAAATTTGGGCTTTAATCTCTTCCTGACAAGAATGATACTCATTCCCTCACCCACGGTGGCCTGCACCAGTTTGTACACGGCCTTATGCACTTCCCGACTAAATACCTTACTGATCTATCAGCTGATCATCTGTGCATCAGAATGGATGCGCGATCAACATGCACCCTCCCCCTGACCTGTTAACTTCTGGCTCTGTTTATGTGTTTCCCCGTTCCTTCCTGGTTCACTCATTCATTCACCTAATCATTTACTACAAAATGTCATCAATACCAGGGAATCCACCTGCCAACAAGAAAATCACAGCGCTCACAACCTCCTAGACCTTCCTGCTTCCTCCCACCGAGCTTGCTACCAAGGTGCACAGACCCGCAGCCCAGGAACACACACATGGCAGAGGCAGAGACACAGTAAAGCTTCCTTTACTCACAGGTCCTCCCAGCTCCCATCCCGGACAGCCTGGGCTGGACCAGAGACCAAGGGCCCCACCCCCAGGCCCCTTGGCGAGACAGCAGTTTGTTGCTCTGCTCCCTGGACCCCGGTGAATGGCCATCCCCATGAGAAGCCCATTTCAAGACCCCAGAATACATAGACACGCATGGTACATAGCCTTCCCCAGTGGGAAACGACGCACACAAAGTTCGTTTGTAAATAGGTGGCTTTGTCTAGAGCAATATAGAAATATTTTGGCCTTTCAAGGCAAATACAAAAGGCGCTCCCCATTACCATCCCTGAGTGTCCCAGTCCCAAACAAAACAGAACTTGAAGAGCTTTCGCCGGAAACTTTGAAGACAGAAAACCTGCCCATTATGTTTTCCAGACATTTCGAGGGGGTGAGTGAGCGCAGGTCACGGAGCCCGAAGCCCAGGTCCTCGCATCCTCGTCTGCCCTGCGGCACGAGAGCCAGGGGGAGACGCATTGATCAAAGAGCTATTCACTGAGGAGAGTGAAAAAGACATTCTTTCGGGGTCCCACACTCAAGCTGCCTATAGAATTCTCTGGCCACAGAGACAACAGCGCGGGAGCCTGGGGCTGTCCTCTCAGAGCGTGAGCCCCAGCTTGACCCCGCCTGGCTCGCTGGGCACCCACGCCCCTCCCCGCCTGGCAGCGTGCGTGCCGGGGTGAGGGTGACGGCTCCCTTTGCCAGACACAGTGTGCTCCCTATACTCTGACAACTTACGATTCAGAGCTGGGGGGCACTGGGGTGCCGAGCCAGGGTGTCCGTGGTCCTGTCCCACGCAGGATTCCAGGTGAGAGCTTCAGCTGGAAGGAAAGAGCAGGAGATCACGAAACAGGACCCCAGCCGGCCGGGTGAGGAGGAAGAGGCCGTGGGTTAAGGTGACCACTCTGCAGAGGGCACAGGGGGCCCAAAGCAACGACTCCCCAGCTTCCAAGAGGTACAGAGTCTGGGGTGCTAAGCACTTCCCTTCAGCCCTGACCATGGGGCCGACGCAGGCGGCAGCAGCACAGGGACAGGCTCCCAACCCCAGGCTCTGAGTGTCGGTGCCACCTGCGGATCCAAGGCCGCCACTCCGTGAAAGCTAAAGGTTAGGGGCTGCACATGCAGGTGAGGACCAAGCGGACACCTGGGGCTGTGATCCGCTCCCTGGAGGCCGTCACCTCCAAGGCAGGGCATTCGCGGCGCTCTGGAACAGCCAAGAGCCCAGCAAGGCCCGGCGGGTGACACGGTGGGCGGTGGGCCCGGGGGAGAGCAGAGAAGCAGACTGCGGCCAGCGGGACTGGGCTGGGGCAGTGCCGGCTTGTGGTTTCGACCGGGCAGTGAGGGCTACACTGCGGCGCATGCATCATGAGACACAGGTGTCTCCAACCTGTAAAGTGCCCTTTCGAAAAGGCACCAGGAGGTACCATGACCAGTTCCGGCAAGTCTTTGACACCGGGCCTCTGCCTCACACTTTGGTGTAAAAGAACAAGATCGGCCAGGTGAGTGTGAACCCCACAAAAGGCGCAACGCAGGAAGCCCTGACGATGTCAGCCCCGACACAGACTGCGCAGGAAGCACGTCCTGAGGCCATCTCATCGGTGACAGCAGCATTCCCCATGAACGCAAGGTGTCCTGCCGCTGGGACCCGGCAGGGGCAGGGGTAGGCATATGGGAAGGCTCTGTATTCTCTCCTAAATTTTTCTTAAACTGCAAAGTACTTAGAAGGAAAAAGGCCATTCAACTGGGGGTGCAGGGTGGAGACAGGATTTCACCATGTAGTCCAGACTGACCTTAAACTCACTATGCAGCGCAGGCTGGCCTTGAACTCATGGCGACCCTCTTGCCTCATCCTCCCGAGCACTGGGATTACAGGGGCATGCCACCACACCTGGCTCATTGCTATTGTTACTGATTGCACCACTTTAGCAAAGGTGACATGGTTGTTATAATAAGTTGTTCTGGGTTGGGGATATAGCTCAGTAGCACAGCGCCTGCCTGGCAAGCACCACAAGGTCCTGAGTCCCAGTACAAAAAAAATCAGTTCTTCTATCTATGCCAAGACCAAGATTGCATGAAGATCATGAACACTAACACAAGCCACATCTCCAGTAAATTGAAAAGGTATGATCTTGCAACAGACTCAACAGCCAAAAGCCAGCAACATACACATAGAAGGCATCTCTGAAAAGTAGTCATTTCCTAAGGAGTTCTCCGTGCTTGTGGTTACCCACCATAAGCAATTTACAAACATCAATGCAAAAATTGAACTAAAAATAAAAAAAGCAAAAGCTATTATTACTAGAGTCTGGCAAAGCTAAAGAGGTGAGTGGAACCCAGGAAGATCTGTCACTTCTCAAAAAAGAAGTACAAATGGCCAAGACATGTGTGAAAAAATGTTCAATATCTTTCTCCATCGGGGAAATGCAAATCACAACTGCACTGAGATTCCATCTCACCTTGGCCAGAATGGTGACCATCAAAACTACAAAAAACAAGCCGGGCGCACGCCCATAACCACAGCACTTGGGAGGCTGAGGCAGGAGGATGTTGCAAGTTCGAGGCCAGCCTGGGCTACAAAGTGAGCTCAAGGCCAGCCTGAACTGCATAGCGAGACCCTGTCTCAAAAACACACACACACACACACACACAAAAAAAAAACTACAAGAAACAATCAATCCTGGCCAGGGCCAGGGGAGAAAGGACCCCTTTGCCACGCTGGTGGAATGCAAATTAGTGCAACCCTCATGGAAACCAGTATTGACGTTTCTCAAAAAAAATAAAAACAGAACTGCTGCTCAACTCTGCTAGACCCCTCCTTGATACAGTATATACCAGAAACACTGAAGTCAGCCTGCTCCGGGGAGTCCCGCACCCCCATGTTTATTATGGCACAATTCACAACAGCAAAGGCCTAGATGCAACCTAGGTGCCCATCCATAGATAGATGGATAAAGAAGATGTAAATACACACCATGGAGTACTATTCAGTCATAAATAAAGAACAAAACAGTCACTAGCGGCAAAAGGGATGGAACGGAACATCACCGTACTAAGCAAACAAAGCAAGCCAGGCTCAGAAGGACAAGTTCTACGTTTCCCCTCATGTACGGAAACTTTTAGAACGACATGAAAGTAAAAGGGAGATTATTATTAGATCAGAGGAAGGAATAAAGGTGGGGGTAAGGGAGGCGTAAGGAAGAGTGTAACGGAGGATGGATAGGGTCAAAATATATGCATGTATCAAAGGGTGTTTTTGGGTTTTTTGAGGCAGTGTCTCACTCTGTAACCTAGGCTGGTCTCAAATTTATGCCAATCTTTCTGCCTCAGCCTCCCAAGGACTAGGATTGCAGCTGTGTACTGCCACACCCAGTGCTGAAAAAAAATTTTTTTGGTACCGGGAATCAAACTCAGGACCTTGCACTTGCCAGGCAGGTGCTTGTGCCACTGAGCTATATCCCCAGCCCCGAAAAAAAAATTAAATAATAAAAATAAGCCGGGAGCTGGGAGTGGTGGTGCATGCCTGTAATCCCAGCACTAGGGAGGCTGAGGCAGGAGAATCGTTGCAAGTTCGAGGCCAGCCTGGGCTACAAAGTGAGTTCAAGGCCAGCCTGAACTGCATATCGAGACCCTGTCTCAAAGAGACAAAATTTTAAAAAATTAAAAACAAAACAAAAAAAAAAACGGGCGTGGTGGTGCACCCCTGTAGTCCCAGCACTCAGGAGGCGGAGGCAGAAGGATCGCCGTGAGTTCGAGGCCAGCCTGGGCTATAAAGTGAGCTCAAGGCCAGCCGGAACTGCATAGTGAGACCCTGTCTCAAAAACGCATTTACAAAAATAATAATAATAATAAAAATTAAATTGACAAAAGAAAGGAGGACCTGTGATGTTGGGAGAAGAGAGGGACCGGTGTGCTGGCGGAGGAGAGGACCAGCGCCTGTTTGGAGACTGCTCTCCTGAGACACAGGTAGAGACAGGAGGTCTGGAGACCAGCGGGGAGGGCCCTGAGGGCACCTGAGAAAGGAAATGAGGGGCCAGAAGATGACAGTGAGCTGTGCCGACTCAGAACACAGGTCCTGGGACACCTGGCCACACAGGCTCATCCAGAGGCCATCCTGAGGGCCCTCCAGTGACCCGGGCGGAAGAAATGCCCTCCAACTCTGCACACCGCCCTGACTTCGGCCACTAGGGACCCAGTGGTCATCTTTCGCTCTGCACTCCCAGGCTGGTCTCTGGCTAGGACATCCAAAAGCCTACCAGGGCACAGGTGGGACATCTCTTGCTCCCAAATCCTCCCACAAGCTCTTTTCCTTGGCCTAGCGCCTCCCTAAGCACACTTTCCTGCCACAGATCAATGCAATAAACACAAAATAATAAGAAATCTCGAGAAAGAGGGTCAACAACGCGGGAGCCAGCTCCCAGGGCACCCTGGGGCAGCTCTGCCTCTCTGAAGGCTCAGGACCACCACCGATGCTCTGAATACCATCAGGACTGCATGGTCCTGGCCCACCTCAGAAGCCCCTGCACAGCTGGGGTGACCACAGCCCTGACCCTATGGTGACAACGGCCCTCCAGACCAGGGACACACAGCAAGAGCGAAGCCCTGCCGTTTCCTGCAGGAAGAGAAGGCCCTTTGGTTTGTTGCTTCTGTTTGGGTCTATTTCATTTGCAATAGGAACACAGAAATCAGAAGCAGCTCAGGGTATCTGGGGTTTTTTTGCCTCTGCTCCAGGTACCCCCCCTCCACGGATCCTTGCGGGCCTTAATTAACTCTGCATGCAGACCCCGGGCTGCTCTGCTGGGACACAGCCCCACCTAAGTCGTGCTTCGGTTTGAAAGCTGTGTGTAGCAGCTCCAGGTCTGCCCTGATGCATTCATCACACAGTGCGGGGCTGGAATCTTAACAAATGTCAGAAAAGCTGCAGAGATGAGTCACTGTCTGGAACTAAAGGAAAACACAAGGCCTCCGTATAGAGTCCAGAGGAACAACTGTCACAAGCATTCGATCAGAAGACCTCATAATGCGCGCACTGAGCTCATGACCCACGCAGAAAGTGTTGTAGACACACCAAGCTCAGCCCCCAGGGCTTCGCAGGATGAGAACATTCTAGCCCTGCGTGGGGAGATTTGCAAAGTTACTCTCTTCCGGAAGTAAACAAGACCTGATTGATCCGGTATGTCTTTGGTACAAATATCACATGGATGTTTCAAGCAGAGAAAAACGTCAAAGGAGTATTTTTATTAAAATGTTTACTTCAAGAAATAGAGCTGGTAGTTACACAAATAATCAGCCTTGCCTCCGATCTCATACTCCCTACCTGTTGAGTAAATACTGTCCTCTCAGAACTTCCCCTCACAAGGACAAGGGCTCCACTGAGCTGATTTCCTGTACCTTTGTGAGGCCCGGGCCCTGGACATTACAGGCCCATTTATGAAAATGGGAGAGGTAACTGGGACATCTTTTGAAACCATGTCCCTCTCGGGCCCCGGGCCCCCACCAGCCCTCTAATTTCAGTCGGTTGGGTTACAGAGGATGTTTACATATGCCTCTTCCTGGAATTTCACCTCTTTACTTCAGGAGTGGGCAATTAGAGAGAATTAGGGCCTATTTGGCGTATGTTTACCGTTAATGGATAGAGGGGCTGAGGCAGCCTTGAAAAAGCAGTCTGCCGGTCTAATTGAAGCTGGCAATTTTTTGATTCCTCATTTCAGCTCCCAGGTATTGTAGCAACCAAGGTCACAAAACAAAAGCTCCAGCCCACCATGGTAATCACCAGGCGCAGGCCTGCCCGAAGGTCCTGGAGCTGCTTGCTGCTATTCTCAGGAGCTCCCAGCAAAAGCAGGAGGCAGGAGACGTCTGCAAAGCCAGGAGGCCGGTAGCCAGCACAGGACGCCTGCCCGCAGCTTGCCACAGCTCCCATGCTGATGGCTTTCGCAGAGTTCCCAGCCGAGCTGGCTACGGTGCCAATGTGGGTGTTGCCAAGGTCTCATGACCAAAAGGCACACGGTGGGCCGCTGGGGACAGTCCTGCCAGGCCACACCCTCCTGGGAGGGAAGCCACAAGCCCTCGTTACACATCTCTGCAGCTCTCCCCAAAAAGGGTTTCCAAGCCTGTCCAGCAGCCCACCGGTTTGAGGCAGTGATCCCTAACATGGGGTCCCCGCAGCCTGGGCAAGGGCGCGTCCCGAGGTCCCTGGCTCTGACCTGCAGCAAGATCTACGTTCCAAAAATCTGACAATGAGGAACTGGCTCATGGCAATGACCTACTGACCACAGAGTCAAGCGGAAGCTGGAGGGCTCTGCACCCGGTCCTGCCCACCAGCGGGCTAAGTGGCCTTGGGCGAGGCTCTGGCCTTCTCATCTCTAAAGCAGAGAGATCATGAGCCTAGTGGGCACCCAAACTGTCCCCTCTCCTCGTGAAGCAGGGGCCTTGCCTCTCCACCACTGTCCTCCCAGGCTGCTGTCACAGAACCCGTAGAAGTCACGGGCAGCCGGCTCCCGTTACACAAGCGGGAACCAAGACCCAGGAGCTCACAATGGCAAAGCAAGACGCTGGCCATGACTGAGGCCTAGCTTCTTCCTCTCCCATGGTGGGGGTCGTGCAGAGCAGCCTGGGCACCGGGACGGGCGGGCAGAGGTGCCACCTGCAAGCCCTGGCCCAAGGCCACACTATCATCCACCTATTGTCCTCCTTAACCACACACATGCCCGTGGATTCAGATCCCCCTACCCTGACAGCGAGGACAAACCCGCCTGCCCATCTACCCACGTCTTGGCTAAGAGTCAGGCCCAGAGGCCAAAGGCAAAAAAAAAAGAAAAAGAAAAAGAAAAAGCCAGGCGTGGTGGTGCACGCCTGTAATCCCAGCACTTGGGAAGCTGAGGCAGGAGGATCACTGTGAGTTCGAGACCAGCCTGGACTACAAAGTGAGCTCAAGGCTAACCTGAACGGCACAGCGAGACCCTGTCTCAAAAAGATAGAAAAAAAAAAAAAAGAACAGAAGGCCAAAGGGCCACACAGCTGAGATCCCTGTTGGCCAGCACACAGGCACAGCCAACCCTTGGCTGCCTCGCTGTCCTCCTTCCCCACGGCTTCTCCCGAGCTGTCCCCTCGGCCCGCGCTGCACCCCCAGCTGTCACTTAGCCTCAAGCCCAGTTGGATGAACCCCCGTTTACAGTCACTGCGACTCCTCTCTCCTATAGAACTTGCAGAGACAGAGCCCTGGAATGCAGCGTGTGGCGCGCCGGGGTCCCACGGACCCACCGGCTGGTTGCCGGGTCTGCGCCCAGACCCCAACAGATGAGGCCAGGGGACACACACACACACACTCCATTCCGGGGAGGTAATTGAGGTTTTCTTCTTTCTGAAGAAAGGGCACCTTCCATTGACAAAGTGCATTCAGGGGACCTGGGAAAACTCATCTGCGGCTCGCCCTCCCAATTATCCCCAGGTGGCTGTGCTCCGAGGGGCTCCCCACATTCCTTTCTGCCAGAGCCTTTGTTTCCATCTGAAGGGGCCCTGCGAGCTCCCGGGCTAAGAGTCTCCTCCTTAAGCCCCTGCCAAAGACCCTATTCACTGTGTAAAGAGACGCCAAGCAAAAGATGGTGGGGAGCCTCCCTCCCCCCACTCCCAGGGGAGGGGAGCTAAGAACTCTCCATCTGCATTTTTTTTTCTGAAGTCCAAAGAAACTGTAGAGCAATTAAGAAAGTCATGACTATACCCTCGGACCGTGCTTTCCCTAATTAATTCCTCTCCCACACACAACCCACCGGAGCTGGGGGCTGGGAGGGCGTACCAGCTTCGGCTCCCCAGCGCCTGCCCCACACACCAAGCCCCCAGCAGTGATCCAGGACTTGGGGGTGAATGGAAACGCATCTGGGGACCTCATGACAGTCTGACCAAGAAGCCTGGTTACAGTGACCCACTTTCCCAAGCGAGGATCGGGCACAGGCCCCGCTTGGCCTCAGGACCGGACAAATGCAGAAGGTACTAGAAATTTCAAGGTTGCTGACGCCCTCAAAGACGAGCCTCTTGGGAGCCAGGAAGCCCAGGGCCCTTCTCCTGGTGCTAAACTGTCCTGTTTTAGGACCCCAAAATGCCCACAGGAGTCACTGTAGAGGGCAGGCCCCCTTGTCCTCCCTGTGGCCCCCGAGGCCTTCACTCTTTACCTGGCTCGGACCCACCCATGCCACAGAAGCACTGCTGCTGGACAGCAGTCCTTCCCGCAAACCCCACAAGAGCGGGGCCTCTCTGAGGCCTGCAAGCCCTAACAAGAGCCTTCCCTGCCAGAACTTCTCTTCCTTGCAGAGGAAATCCACACTTAAGGTGGCCTCGTGCCAGGCATGGTGGCACACGCCTGTAATCCCAGCACACGGGAGGCTGAGGCAAGAGGATTGTTGTGAGTTGGAGACCAGCCTGGGCTACAAAGTGAGCTCAAGGCCAGCCTGAACTGCATAGCAAGACCCTGCCTCAAAAAGACAAAAATAAGGTAAAATAAAATAAACCATAAAAAACAAGGTGGCCTCAGAGCTGGGGGTTTAGCTCAGCAGCACAGTGCCTGCCTACCTGCCCGCCTGGCAAGTGCAAGGTCGTGAGTTCGATTCCAAGTACTGGGGAAAAAAAAAAGAAAAAAAGAAAGAAACAAGGTGGCCTCTTCTGGAAAGATCCAGGCTTTCCAGAATTTCCTGTCTGCCCACACTAGGGATGGACAGCAAGCCAGACTCCCTGCTCCTTCGGGAGAGGGGACGGGGCTCCAAGTGGCAGATGAAGAGGGACTCACTCATGGGCCTTACAACCCCCTCAGATCCTAACCTCCTAAAACAAAACATGCTCCCCACACTCCAAGGCTCCCAACACAGCTTCTGCAGCTGCCCTTCGTCACCCCCCTGCCCCGCACCCCTGTGGAGCCCTGGCCCGCCTCCCTCCACACGCCTTCTGTATGAAGCTCTCTTCCTCCCCTCCAGGAGAACTTCATTAGCAAGCTCCTTAAAAGATGGGTCCGTTTACCTCAGTGCTTTCTGGAAGTCAGACTGCTCATAAAAAATGTTTAGGGTTCTTCATGTAAATGAATGAATAAGAAACATGTGGGTCCGGGTGTCCTTAAATCTTGCCAGGCTTTGACATTATATGGAGAAATGGACTTGGAAATACACATTGTAGTTTGGGTCACAACTCAGGAGCCATAAGGGGGGGAGCCCCAAAAACTGAAGCAGCAACTCACAGGTGGAAGCTGAGAGAGGGCTTCATGCTGCTCTCTGTGAGCAGGGTCCCCTAAATTCATGTGTGTGTGTGTGTGTGTGTGTGTGTGTGTGTGCGCGCGCGCGCACATGTGCACGCGTGTTTGCAGTGCTGGAGATGGAACACAGGACCTCAGTGTGCGAGGCAAGTGCTCTGCCCCTGAGCTGCAACCCTCGCCCTCAGCTAAACTCTTAATTCCCTGTCCTATCTACCCAGGGTCTTCCAGACAACAGTGCCACCTTTCCCCTACATCTGTGCCCACCCTGAAGCCTCAGGGACTGCTGAACACCATGATAGATGACCAGACGCCCCCCAGGGTCCCTCTGGGGTTGTGGGGTCCTCTGTGCCTTGCTCTCTGGCCAGTCAGGGTCTCATTTCCACCCTTACTGCTCAAGGATTGACCAACCCACCAAGAAAGAACTCCTCCCCACCGCCCCCCCAGGGTCTGGGGATTTAGCTCAGCGGCACAGAGTCTGCCTGGCAAGCGCAAGGTCCTGAGTTCGATTCCCAGTACCGGGGAAAAAACAAAACAAAAAAAAAAAAAACAACAACAACAAAAAGAACTCCCCTGAGAATGGCCGCTTCTTTTTCCCCTTAGCAGTGTGACCCTCAGTAATTCCTGCAGTCATTACATGTGAGGGTGATATAGCATTGGTTTGGCTTGGCCTCTCTAATTGATTTTTATTTTTGTTTTTTGGGTCTTTTTTTTTGGTGTTTTTTTGAGACAGGGTCTCACTCCACAGTTCAGGCTGGCCTTGAGCTCACTTTGTAGCCCAGGCTGGCCTCGAACTCGCAAGGATTCTCCTGCCTCAGCCTCCCGAGTACTGAGATTACAGGCGTGTGCCACCATGCCCGGCTGGCCTCTCTAACTGAGAATTTAGTCTTTTTTAAACTGTTTTTTTACCTAAGGACACAAAATGCAAAAAAGATGTGTTTACCTGAGACCGACCCTGCACAGGAACCTGAAATGCCGCTCAGTGGTAGCGTTCTTGCCTTGCAAGCATAAGGCCCTGGGTTGGATCCCCAGCACCACAGAAACAAGCAAGAATACCTGAAATGTGACTTACTGCAAAGACAGCCCCGACCCAAACTCCTGATGGGGGTGGGGGGCTGGGTGAGTGGGCGGGGCTCTGTGGGCTCTGCCTGTGGGTCCCTCAGCACCATGGTACCTTTGCCCTTGGTTCGGCCCCTCTTGCTAGCACCCTGAGTGTCCCCGAAGAAGGAGTTCAGGAGCCTCGGGCACTCGGCTCTCACCAACCTCGCAGCCGCTTTGTCTGATGCCCCAGGAGCGGGCATGCTGCAGCTCGAAGCTGCCCTCCCAGTCCTCCTCTCCCCAGCACTGTGTTTGCAGGTGGCTCACAAATGCCAGCTTGGAGTAAATGTCACAGGGCAGAGCCTTCCCGGTTCCCTGGGCACACACTCCCCGCCTGCCTGCAGCCCGCCGGGCCCTCCAGAGAGCAAAGACAAGCAGAGGAGGCCTCAGCCAAGGCCGGGTTCCTCCGCCTGGCGGCCCAGACGGCCTGCCGGGCTTTGTTTAAAATTATCATCCCTGTCCTGCGGCCATCCCGGGGGAGAGGGGCAGAGCCGCCTCCCAATCCTCCGTTTGATTATAGAACACGATGGAAGCTGCGCTGGGAGCAGGACGGTGGGGAGACAGGAGCCCCATGCGGGCTCACACGCCTGGGGGCACTCAAGGCCAGGCTCTGGTACAAGCGCAGCTCAGAGACCCCGGGGCTGGGCACCAGGCGTGTGAGGCTGGCATCCGGGCCAAGCACAGGCCCGGGGCCACCCTGTGAAGCCCCCATGAGCCATTTCGCCCTTTCCCCCTGTCTTCGGGTCCTCCGCCCTCCCCCTGGCATGGGTGGGCATGCACCACGCAGGCCGGCCGAGCAGAGCGGGGCCCCACGGCCAGGCAGGCAGGGTCCTCAGCCGAGCCTCTGCACATCACACCGAGCCGGGGGTGCCCCGCTTCCCCGGCTCAGAGACCCGGATGCGAGAGTGCGTCCTGCAGACCCGGAGGGCACTGTGAAGCTCAAATCTCTTTCTCTGGCTCCTCTACCATTACTGATTTTATTCAAACAAACAAAAACATTCCACCCGTGGAGATTTGCGGTGAGGCAAGGGACCCTGGATGTGAGGACAGGGTCAAAGCCGGAGCACGGGGTGCCGGGGTTCCTGGGACAGTGTGGCCCTGGCGGGCAGGAGAAATGTCCTCTGGCGGGGCCCAGCCCCTCTTCGCGGCTCTGCACGGAGTGCT
>NW_004955538.1:105186-136089 GCF_000276665.1 Chinchilla lanigera | reverse complement strand
AGTCCGAATTATTGCAAGGTAAGAATGGGAAACTCACTCTCGCATGCACGTAAACACCCACGCACGTTTGGACACGGAGCACAGCTCACCTGCGGCCGCTTTGGGGTGGTGTGGGGTGGCCGTGTGGCAAGAGTCAGGGTGGGGAAAGAGTGGCCCCCCGCAAAACCAACACCAGGTAGTCAGCAGGGTGCCCGGCAGCACCGAGCCCGGGACTCTCGGGGACTTGCTGGCGGTGTGGGCAGGGCACGGTGACAAAGGGTCTCAGGCTAGCCGCATCCCGGGCCAATGGGGCCTGGAAGCTCAGCCCACGGGAGGAGGCGTCTGAGAGCGCGCGGGCCGAGGGCAGACGAGCCCCCGAGAACCTGCAGGAGACTGAGGCGGCCCTGGGGGACTTGGGGGTGGCAGCGGGGCCTGGCAGCGGGGGTAAAGGCAGCGGGTGGGGCGGGCGACGGCAGGCAGGCTCGGCAAGGGCAGAGGGCTGGGCAGGGCAAGCCCAGGGACCAAGGCAGAGGACAACAGCGCGGGCCGGCAGGGTGACAAAAGGCAGGGCAGGGCAGAGGGCCAGAGGGCCAGGCAGGTAGACAGCAGGTGGGCAGCCAGCCAAGGCAGAGCCTGCAGGCACACCTGGGGATTCCCTGCCATTGGTCCTCCACGGGACACAGGCCCTAGCCAGACGAAGTGGACCAGGGAGCTGGACTGGGCCCCCGGGGAGGAGGGTGGTGAGGAAGGGGTCCAAGTCCCACCCCCCACCTCAAGAGGGAGACCTGTGTGGCCAACATCCAGGATACATCACAGCCACCCCCATGCGCCGGGGCAAGGGTCCAGGACAGCAGTCCGCATGCAGCTAAGGGGCTGGGGTCTGCAGGGCCAGGGAACAGGCAGGTGTGCGGTTTGCGTGGAAGACCCGGCGGGTCAACCAGGCCGCCCTACACCCTCATGCTGCCACTATACAAAGCCGGAGCCCGCTGCTCCGGTGCCGGGGACACCCCCCGGCCGCCCTCCCTGGGAGCAGAGGCCATCAAGGGACATGCTAGGGGGCGGGTGCCCAGCCCGAGGCCGCGGCCATGGGCCCGCTCAGTTAGGATCAACTGTTGGATGACGGGATGGACGCGCGGGTGAATGCAGGCGAGACCCACAGGCCCCCTCCAAATGGGGCTGGGCTGGGAGCCCCCACCCTGGTCCTGGACGCCCGTGCGGCCCACTTGCTGCTCTGTAGTGGCAGTCAGGCCCGTCATTCACCCACCTGTCCAAACATACATCCCACATACTCTTCCTGAGCCCCACTCTACGCCAGGCTGGTGCTGGGACACCCAGAGGAGGGGGAGGCTGGCCTAGGACACCCCAAAAGGGCCCCTGAGAATGGAGGGAGCAGGAGAGATAGGAGACTGAGAAAGCAAAGAGCGCAAGCAGAACAGTAAAGGCAAAAATGTGGCAATTCTGAGAAAAATGAGGGGGATTTCTGCATCCCACTCTTCACTTCCCATCTGACTGGGGTCACAGCTTCCAGCTGTCTCCTGAGCCCCCCACCTCCAACTTGATGGATGTCCAGTGCTGAGTGGGCTCTGGGGATCAACTTGGAAGCCACCAGGTACCTATGGAGTGCAGCTGTACCTGTCCCTGACCCAGACCACCCTCGGAGGCTCGCGGGAATCAAGGAGAGGTCCAGGGCACAGCCCCTCACCCCAAGGAGCTGTTAGCTCAGATCCCTGCATGTGGCTGCTTTAAGGGGACTACCCAGGTGGGTCCCAAAGACCCGAGCATGCCAGACATGGTGGCACACTCCTGTGATCCCAGCACTTGGGAGGCTGAGGCAGGACTGCCATGAGTTCAAGGCTGCCTTGGACTACACAGTGAGACCCTATCTAAAAAAAAAAAAAGAAAAAGACTGAAGCACTTGGAAACTGGAGAGCCTGGCCCCTGAGCATCTCCCACACTCTCCTCAGGCTGTGAACTACCTACAGCGGCCACCAGGGCATTAACAGTGGCTCTGGGCCCTGTACTCTAACGGTCGCTATATAGCGGAGGACAAGCCAGGGCCTGCGGGTTATTCTTTACTCCTTAGCCAGCTGTGGTGGTGCACACCTGTAATCCCAGCACTCTGGGAGACTGAGGAAGGAGGGCTGGAAGTTTAAACCCAGCCTGGGTAACATGGAGACTTAGGGAGACCCTACCTCAAAATTTTAATAAAGGGCTGGGGGTATAGCTCAGCAGTAAGGATCTAGGTTCAACTCCAGTACTTTAAAAAAAAAAAAAAAAAAGACCTCTCCCAGATGTCACAAACTGCTGGTTCTACTCTCCACGGCTACATGGGGATGGAGATGGCTTTTGTGTCAGAGGTCTGTCTCCTTCCTTTTCCCTGTCCTGAGTCCCAAGACCTTCCTAGATCAGGAGGGCTGAGGTCACCTGAGGTGTTGGCTCACCTTGTCTTTCTTGGGGTGCTGGCCAGATCTGGTACTGCTAGCTGGAAAGCACGCCATTCTGACCCAGGATCCCACAGAACCTTTAGCCAAGGGACTCACTGAGGGAGGGAGGCCCTTTAAGGTTGGGACTAATTAAAATAAAATAAAATAAGAATGAAAGGTTGAAGTGGGGCATGGTGGTGCACACCTGTAAGCCCAGCACTGGGGAGGCTGAGGCAGGACGATCATTGTGAGTTCGAGATTAGCCTGGGCTACAAAGTGAGCTCAAGGCCAGCCTGAACTGTATAGTGAGACCCTGTCTCAAAAAGACAAAAAAGGGCTGGGGATTTAGCTCAGCGCCACAGCGCCTGCCTGGCAAGCACGAGGTCGTGAGTTCAATTCCTGGTACCGGGGGAAAAAAAACAAAAAAAAAAAAGAAAGAAAGAAATATCTTTGGGGGCTGGGGATTTAGCTCAGCGGCAAAGTGCCTGCCTGGCAAGCGCAAGGTTGTGAGTTTGATTCCTGGTACCAGAAGAAAAACAAACAAACAAACAAAAAGACAAAAAAAGGAAAAAAAAAAAAAAAAAAAAAAAAAAAAAAAAAAAAAAAAAAAAAAAAAAAAAAAAAAGGAATAAAAGGTTGGGACATTTTCCTGCTCCGGCCGCCTCCCTCCTCTAGTTGTTTTCCGTTTGGCTGAAGGTCTGGTGAGAACCTCAGGTTTAACTGGAGTGATCTAATCTTGATTGATCTACCTTAGGGTGAGAAATATCCAGAATCCGGGACAGGTAAGTGCAAGTCTCCTGCTCAGGACACACCTGCTGCGTAGATGTTAGTGGGCTCTGTGAAGGGAGCTCAAGGGGGAGGGGTGCAGGCGGGGCTGCAGGACCTCGGGGTGGGGGGCATGAGGTGCGGAGACCTGAGTTGCGCTGGGAATGAGCTCAGGGTCACGCCCAAGCAGGGCAAGCACTCTACCCTGACCTATGTCCCAGCACCCCTCAGGTTTGGTGGGGGTTTTAATTTATTTTTTGGTATTTTTGTTTGTTTCCTTTAAGACAATGTCTTGCTATATAGTTTGGGCTGGTCTTGAAGTTACCACATGGCCCAGGCTGGCCTTGAACTCCTGTCTCAGCCTCCGATGACAGGTTTGCACCACCAGGCCTAGATCCTATCAGGTTTTCTGTCTCCCTAGCACTTGGTTGGCCCATCGGGCCAACCCACTGCCCCCTAAGTCCCAATCTCATGAGCATGTGGCTGCCCAATGTGAATCCCAAGCTATCCTCAGGGATAGCGTGGTGCTGGGGTGCTGACATCCCTCTCTGGACCTGGGTGGGGCCTGCATGGGTGCCGGCTGGAGGCGACCCCATTGGTGCCCCCAGCTTGGCGCTCTGCTGCCATGTGCTAGTCTGAGTAATTGCTGAGCACTCCCGGTGGGCCCTGAAGCTGGTCAGGTGCGTGCTGGCTTGGGAGACCGAGCCCCACAGCCTGAGCCCGGCCGCAGCCCGGCCCTTGGACAGCACAGATGCACGCCCTGGCCAGCTGCGTGGGCAACACGAGGTAGAGCAAAGCCACACCTCCCCTGCAACCTACCCTCAGCCCTGCTTTCCACCTTTCAACCCCTCCCCATGGGCCTTGAGCTGGGACAGAGGAGCAGACTTAAATGAGGGGGCAAGGGGACGTCAGCTGCAGCCCCGAGATTAGACGAGTGGCTTAAGCACCCACGTCGCCCCTGCCCTGCAGACACTGGTTCCCCTCATTATGATAATCAGTGTGTTTTCCCTTCGCAGACAAAGAAGGCTCCTTATGAGATGAATATTGGAATCCAGCGGCTACCTCATTAGTGTCTGCGGCCTCTTCCTTCCACAAGGCCCCAGATTAGCCCTGCGTTCATTAAGGGACAAGGGGGAAGAGGACTACAGCTGGAACCCCGGCTGGGGGCGGGGAGCGGCCTTTCTGTTGGCCATCCATTCAGTGCCACACTGCCCAGACCTTTGGGACTTAATCACCGACGGGGCGGCGGGACGGGGCTGGGAGGTGGAGGGGTTAAGCTGGGTGGAGGAGTTAAAAACCCAACGTGGGGAGATTTGATTTGAAAACCTGCTGGGGTTTGTCAATGGGTAATCAATGTAACAGCTTCCCCCTGTTTTCTTTCTCCTACCCCCCAACACATACTGAAGAGGAAACCTTCCTCCGGATGAGTTTTGGGTGGGTTTTAATATTTCCTAAGTCTCCTCTTCCTGTGTTTTGTTTTTTGTCCCTTTGGGCCTTTAATGCCTTTTCTAAAGGGTTCTTATCTTTTCTCTGTCCTGGACCCTCTCCGGCTCTTCCTCCTGTCTTTGCTTCTCCTGTGGGAACTGGTGAGAAAGCGTGGACCCCACCCGCATTCCGGCACGAACACTCTACCTCCTTTCTCAGGCTCCTTCCCCAGCATGTGTGGTGCTTACCTGTGGCGAAGCCCGGCGCCCCTGGCTTGCAGCTTGCTACTGTGACAGACAGGGAGCCTGAGACCACTGATCTACCCCTTGGTCCTGGACTCGAACCCAGGCCAGCCAACTCCGAGAGCTCAAGGCAGTGCTCCAAGAGGAAGCCTCCAGAGCTGGGAGGCCTGGGTGTGCGAGTTCCCGGGCCAACCGAGCACAGGGTGCTGAGAGCAGGTGTCTCTGTGACGTGTGTGTCCGCGGAAGTGAGTCGGAGCCGCAAGCCTCGTGAGGAGGCACGTGTGTGGTGTGTGGCGTGTGTGCGTGGTGGCTGGAAGCGTGCTGAGAGTAAGCTACAGAGACTTTACCTGGGCGAGACCGGTGGGCGGAGCAGAGCGGGTCGGGAGGCATGGGTTGCAGAGGAGATGGAGGTGAGGAAGGAAAGCAGTGGAGACAGGGCCCCTGGAGAAGCTGAGCTGCGAAGGAAAGAGAGAGACTGGAGCGGCCAGGAAAGGACAGGAGCGGCCTGGAACTCCAGGCTTCGGGGAGAGCAGAGTCCAGACAAGGAGGAGGCAGAGACGGAGGCGCAGGCCGGAGACAAGTTCACGTCTACTGTTGAATCGTAGGCAATGGGGACACGGGGACCCATCGGAGGAGCCGCTTGACAGCCTCTGTGTCCCTGGGTGGTGGCAGGCCGGCCCTAGGTCAGGACAGGGAGTTGTGAGGATCAAATGAATGGACGATCGCAAAGGAGACACAGCCCTCCTCACTCCTGTCACCCACGGGAGCAGCATCTCTGCCGCACAGCCCCGCAACTCCCACTGAGCCCTGCATGGCCGCCGGCCACGAGTTACACGTTCTGAACACTCAGGAGGTAAAAACCAGTGGCAAAGCTCCTGCCAGTCTCTGGAAGACAAAAGGTCCGCTCCTAATAGCCTGAATTAACTCAAAGCAGGGCCCCACCCGCCTCATTTGTTACCTTCTAAGTCATCCTTCCACCTCCACTGGCCACATAATCCAATCAGGCCCTTTCAGACGCCGGGCAGCTATTGTCCGCACAAGCTGGGCTTCTCCAAAGCAACCCAGAGCCGTTTTTGTCTTGTCCGGACAAAACTGGTTGGCTTAAAAGGAGACCAAAGAAAGTACTGGCCAAATGAGGACCCCAATTAGCTTGCAAGGGACTCTTTTCATTGTCTCTGCACCCCACACCTAGCCTGGCCCGTCAGGCATCTTGTCAGCACTTCAGGAAATGTTTGCTGAATTAACTCCATTTTTATTGACTCCAAAATTTACTTGCGGAGTGCACACACCCAGAGAACCTACTGGGTGCCGCCTGTGATTGGGACAGCAGCAGAAGGCTGCACAGGGAACACCAAGGGACAGCCTGGGGCTAAGCGTCCTGCAATTTCCACAGCAATTTACAAAGCACTTTCACAGGAGTTACGTCATTCGGCCTTCAAAAGCACCCTGTGGGGTAGAGACACCAGGGCTGGGTTTTGTGAGTTTTGGTTCTTGGTTTTTAATCCCCATTTAGGCCACGAAAGGAACTGAAAGTTGGAGAAGTGACTTGTTGAAGGTGACACCATCATTAAGCGGTGAGGCCAGCACATAGAACGGGCCTTGGGGCCACCAGACCCCCCCAAAGCCACCCTGAACAGCTGGGATTTCAGACAGGCTGCCCCCCACTGTAAAATATTTGATTGGAAATGTAAGAACAGGAGCACCAGGAGGGTCACGGGCCGCTGCAACAGCACCCAGGGCCCGACTGACCCCTTCTCTCGCTGGCAGTGGACAAAACCCATTTCTCCCCTTTAGCTTTCCCTGCAAATGTGTAGCCCTACCCTGTGTGCTGGGGGATCAAGGCTCACAGTCCTCTGTCCCGCCTACCTTTTTCAAATTAAGCAAATCAAGACCAAATTCACCCTGGCCTGCGAGGAAGGCCGACTCGTGACATGGGGAGGTCCCGTAGGAACTGTGCACTCGTGTGATGTAGAAAGTGCTCTGGAAATGAGTCTGTGCATATTCACGATCTTACTCAGGTCTGCCCTCTGGCCGGTGTCTCTGGGGCGCCCCTGCTGGTGCAAGGAGACCCCGTAACAGGGGCTGTCGGAGTCTGTGGGAAAGTAAGGAAGACAAGTAAGGCGGAGCACAGCGGCAGGACAAACCTGGCAGGCTCTTCAACAAACATTTGCCGAGCGCCTCCTCTATACCCCCCTAGACCTGAGCTGCTTTCCTCATTTAATTCTCACAACCACCTGGGAGGTTGCCCCTGGCGTCCCTGCTCCCCGAGAAAGGACAGGGAGGTCCTGGGAGGGGTGGGCATGCCATTGGCGGTCAGTCACATGCTCATTCCTGAAGCCCACAAGCCCTGGAGTTGCTCTTGGCCCAGGTCACCCTCCTGAGAAACGCCCAGAGGGACCCCTCCTCTTAGAACAGTGTGAGACGTCACTGTCAGTCCGGGAAGACTGACACCCCTGGGGGAGGGAAGCCCCAGGTGCCCAGCAGGCGACACAAGCAAAAACACACGGGACAGGAGGCAGAGTCAAGCCACAGGCAGGGCCAAATTCGGCGGGGAAGGCCCAGCGCCCCCTCACTAGGGCACTGGTTGAAGTCTTTAGCCCCGAGGGACAGCTGCTGGCCAGGCCCCGGGGTCTTCATCCCGTCCTTCCAGGGGCTGCACGCGGGGGTCTGCTGGTGGCTGCTTGCTAGGTCGGTGGGGTCCTGGAAGCCTGGCTCTTGGGGCCATATGCAAATGAAGACCTGCGTAAAAGCCCAAGGTGGGGGATTAGTTACAAGTTTCAGTTAATTAATAACATTTAAATTCACCAGGTAACAGTTAATTGTCTTTAACGGCAAATGGGTCTGGGGGAGCTGGAGGAAGGCTGGCAGGATCACGTTCACCCGCCATGCTGCGTGCAAGACCCACGAGGGGCTGAGGTACCGTGATGAGGAGGCAGGCGGCAGCACCTCGCAGCGGCTTGGCATCCAGGGGAGGTGGTCCCGGAGGACGTGGGTGAGTCCATGACGTCATCGCGGAAGAGGCACCCTATGGCATGGGAGGGGGCCAGTCAGAACCATCTCGATGGCCGCTAAGGGCCAGGGCCGGAACCGCAGAGAGGGAGGGGGCGGCTGGAGCGAGGGGAGGAGGGAGGAGCCAGGGGAGGGGGCTGGGCGGGGAGAGAAGGATGAGGGACAGGAGCAGGGGAGGGGGCAGAAGATGCGAGAACTGAGCGGGGAGGAGGCGGGGAGCGGGGAGGGGAGGAGGGAGGGCTAGGAGGGGAGCAGGGGGAGGAGACTTGGAAGGGGAGGAGGGAGAGAGCTAGGAGGGGAGGAGGAAGAGGAGAACTGGGAGGGGGAGAGCAATGGGAGGGGGTAAGGATGACTTGATTGACAGGTCACAAGTGTTCGCAGCGCGCGCCTGCGCACCTCAAAACCGAGTTAGCGGACCAGGAACCACTTGCACGAATACACCGCTAGGGGGCGCACAGCCCGTACCTGAGTCAGACCAGCAGCGCAACCACCTGCGGCGCCCCGCCCGCGCCAAAGCGCAGCTGCCAGGCCCGGGATGGCGAGGGTGGGCGCGGGGCGCCCAACAGGTCTCAGGCCCGGGGGCACAGCCCACCGGCCGGTCGCGAAGGACCGCTATGTCTCCAGCTGGCCTCGCCAGCTGCCACCACCAGCCAGAGCGCTCGTGACGCACAGCTGCGCCCCCCACGCGGGCCCAGGGGGTCTTCTGCGCCCCCTACCACCAGGGTCACCCGCACCAGAGACCAGGCACAGCCAGGACCCCGCTGCCGGGCTCTCCCTGGAGCGCGATTCCATGCGCGACAGCAAAAACCAGACACCTTCGGCAAATCCAATTAAACGTAAATTAATTAACGTGCAAAAGGCCAAGTTCTCAGGACACCGTTCTGGCTCCGTTACTGGTGGTCTCGGGACACACGGTACAAAATAAAATAAAGGCAGAGACCACCCTGCCTCTTCCTCCTTCGCCCCAAGAAGCGGCGCCCCCACCCCCAAAATGCACCTCCTCCTACGCCACAGACGCAAGACCTCACCGAGAAGCCTTCACGCTATCTCCAGCCTCATCCTCCTGCCCAGAAGAGCCTCAGCTTCGGAGACCCCAACCATCAAAAGCCCCTTAAATCAACTAATTGCGTCCACGCACTCCCACGACACCTCAACACGCACGACCAGCGCGGATGACGCATCTCTGCCCCAGCGAATGCTGCAGGCGCTACCAGCAAACCAGAAGACCACAGCCCGTCTCCCCCTCAGGTAAGTGAACCCAGAACCCCCCCACCCCAGCAAAACCCACAACCGACCCCTCCAGGAGAAGAACAAAGGCCACCTCCCCTCCCCACCCCGCCCCCCAAAATTCCGCAGTGCCACTAGCGCCCTCTTGCGGCCAATGAGAAAACCTTCCAGAAACCTGCCACGTAGCAGCCCTCTTGCGCCCCCACCCCAAGCCCGCCAGCCCAGGCTGGGGAGGGGGCGACCTGGGGGGCCTTCACAGGGACAAAGAAAACGGCAAAAGGCGATTTTACCAAAAACCAAGAGCACTTAACATGCCAGAACCTTGCAACGACCATCATGCGCAATGCCGATACGACACCCCCGTTCCCCCAACCCCCAGCTCCCAGACCCCTCCACACACCCCCTTTTTCTGTATTTCTCTTCCTTCTTCCGGACGGCCCCGCTCCCGTTTTCTACCTCACCTGTGCCCCCCCCCAGCCCCTTGGTCCTGGCTGGACCTCGCATCCCTGCCGAACTGGTCCTGGGGGGCTCCTGACAGGTTGGCGCTCGGGCACCGTACCTCCCCACAGCACGGCGCGCACCCGTGAGACCCGGAAGGTCCAGTTCACACGTTTGATTTCGTTTTGCCCAGAGCCCGCTGGGCTCTGACCCTCGGCACCGGATCGGGAATCCCTGGTGGACGGGAACCCCCACCCCTCACGCCCACGGCCCGCCAGGAACGTGGCTAATGATATCCCGAGCCCCCTCCCCCGGGTGCTGCCCCCCGGGATGCTTCCCGGGCATCCACACTGCAGCATCGCCATATCTCCCGCCATGAACATGGTCCTAAAGGGGTCTTCGAACCCAGAAAATCGGATTTCTGCACCCCCATGACTACGAGCGTGTTCGATCGGGTTCCTCCTGGTCTGCCCTTCATCAGAGTTGCTGCCACCCAGCCTGTCCTGTAGGACGGGGTGAGGAAAAGTCCCTGATGTCCCCCCCAGCAGGGTAAATGTGCCTGGAGACGCCCCTCCGGACAGAATTCCGCGTCCTGACGCTCGGGGACCAAGGCAACGAGGCCACCTTCGGGAGCTGGTCCCCGGCGCCGGCCCGAATCGTGACCAGGAGGACGGAAGCCAGCCCGGAGGGGATGTCATCTGCTTTTCGCGCATCCTCCGAGGCGAGGATGGCCAACCACTCACCCAGGCGGGAAGGCTCGCGTGGGCGCCCCGACTCTTCGGAGGAGCTGCGCCAGGCTGGTGAGCCCGCGCGCGCTCCATCCAGCTCGCCGCCGTCTGCGCCAGGGGCTGGCTGGGTGGGGTTTATATGGATGCGCAGAGGGGGTGGTCTCTGACGTCAGCGCATTCTGCTGCAATGCGCTCATTTCTCTAAAAGTGATTGGCCGGAAAAATGAGCCCCCCAGATTCTATGACAAATTGCTCTAGCCGCACCCAGATTGCAGCAAAGAACGGAGGAAAAAAAATCTGCCGCAGTGCCCCTGGCCGCCATGACCAACACCCTGTGGTCGCGCGTGTTTTTCCCCTCCGTGAGCCCCGATGGCAGGAGCAAGGGCAGTGTGTGGGCACGGTTCGTGAGGAAGTCGCCCCCAAGGGAGGGTCGTCCTTAGAGGGGCTGGGAGCGAAGGTGAGATGCCCGGGGAGGGGGTGGCAATCGCGCAAGATCGCTTGCCGTTTCCAAGCACCGACCAGAGGATGCGGACCTGGGGAGGGGGGATGACGCTTTCTACTTATTGTCTGGAAAATAAAAAGCCCCAAGGCGAGATAACTGGCCCCCGGATGTGGCCGCGGCTGTCGCCCCCTCCCAGCCCACCCCGCTTCTGACGCGTGGACATGAGCCAGTCGGCACAGCATCCTGAAAGCCGAGAAAGCTGGCTCGGAGTCCCGGGCTCTGCCGACTGCAACCTGTGCACCCGGGACCGTGCAAACGTCTCTCTCTCTTCCCGGGGCTGCGGGGTGTTTTTTACACTTATAAGAGGGTACCCCCAAACCAGGACTTCTGTAAGTAGTAGGTAGATGCGAGCCGTGTCCACCTGAGAAAAGTACTTTTCCGGGGAGGACAGAGTCGTGTGTGGCGTTGGCTGGAGGCGCCCTCCCAGGTGGGATAATGCCCACACATGTACACTTTGAAAGAGCAGCCCCCCGCCCCGATACCCCGACACCCCTGCCGCCGCCGCCGCCGCCGCGCGCGCCCGGGAAAACGGGCAGTGACACATATTGCGGCGGCTCTAACTGCACAGCCCCGTGCTTGGGGACTTGGCACATGAGAGCTAATCCTTAACAGGTGGCCCTTGGGCAGCTCTGCCAGGCCCGGAGCGGCAAAGTGGCAGCGCCGTCAATCAGATGTCCTCTCAGAGGTCAGAATGCTGCGGAAAGGGACCGAGGATCTATCTTAGGGTGACAGGTGGGGGGCAGCCGGGAGGAAGGAAGCGGCGTCTGGCTCTAGAAAAGGGGTAAGAATGCGCCGTGGACCCCTGAGGAGAAAGCCAGGAGCCCCCCTCCCAGGTATCAAGTTAGCGAGTCCCCCCCACCTCTCCGGGGCTTCCGGGCAGCTTCGGAGCCAGACCCCCGTGCCTGGCGATGCTAAGAGGTGGCGTCATACTGATAAGAGACCCCAGGGCCAAAGGAAGGGAGAGAGACAACCCCTCAGCCGGCCGGGAAGTGGAGAGCGACTACCAAACCTCCAGAGACCTGGCGCCAGGGGCAGGGGGCGCCCTTCCTGGGGCTCTGACCGAGCTGCTGGGGGGCCCGCGGATCTGAGAGGCTGGGGGCCACTTGAACACATCAGAGAGCGCAGGGCACTCCACCCACAGCCCGGGGAGCTCGCAAGGAGCCCCAGACACGACAGCCCCCCAACAACACTTGCAGAAAGGCCGGAAACAGCCACAGATATCAAGAAACCTTCAAAAAAATCATGGCTCCGAGAACCATAGTCAACAGGAGAACATTTATTAGCCACGGTATTAATAGCTAGGAAACAGCCAGAGCTGGCCCAGGCCAATCAGAAGCAAGGAGCCCCTGTCGTCAAGCCCCAGTGGCCAATCAGACACCAGCAGACCCAGTTGCTAGCCTCTGGGGGCAGAGGCGAGGGGTGCGCATCGTGGTGGGGGCTCGGGTTCGGGCTCCTTGAGTGGGAACGGAGACAGCCACCAGGGAGCACCAGCTGACACGCACTCGGGGCCCTGGAGGCGGCCTGAGAGCTCGGGCCTCCTGCGTCAGCCCTGAAAGCCAGAAATGGCATGCGTTGATGCCCTGGTGGAGCCCCAGGCCTCAGTTGGGGTGTCCCTGGGGGAGACAGGAAGGAGGAACCTTCTGACACCCAAGGTCCAGTTCTCCCCTCAAGGCCCGGCCACCCAGGGGCAAGTCAGGCCTCCCAGTGCAAAGTGGGGCTGCCCGCTGACCAAGGGGCCCTCTGGTCCCTAAGCCTGCTGCCGAGACTCCCACACAAATCCCACCCCTTGGCCTCGGGGCCTTCCTGACAGCCCAAGGTGAAAGGCCCTTCTGGAAACCATGCATCTGAGTCGAGCACTGCGGGTTTGAATCTCAGCTGTGCTCCCTCCTCGCTGGTAGGCTGAAGTCCAGGCCCTTCCCCTCTCTGGACCCCTATTTCCTCATCTGGAAAAAGGAAAGAGTTGGGCCAGAGGGTCCCCAGGGAGCCTTCCAGTCCTGCTTTGCTTGATTTGAATGTATACATCAGGCGAGTGAAATGTCTTCCAGAACATTCTGCGTGACAGTAATTAGTATCAGGTGTATCCTGCAGTCCATGTGGTTATTTCACCATGCTGCCTTTCTTTCCATTGTATTTTATTTTAAACAGAACTCCATGGCAACGTGTTTATACTTCTGGCTTCCTACAAGAACGAGAAAGATGGGGGGAAGAAAAGGCGAAAGGAGAAAGGAAAGACCGCTGTAGGCCAATCTCCACCGAGTATGGTTGAACCGCAATAAAAAAAAAAAAAAAATCCATACATTTCAATGTTTCTGTTGGCTTCTCTGGAGCTCAGAGCCTAACTTTTGAAATATTTATTGGTCCGAAAGCAAGGGAAAAAGTTCTCCGAGAAGCCAGCTCGATGGTCGTGTTTGGGTCTGACAGTTCCTTCCTCCCTCCGGGCACGGCCGGTGCCGCTCTCCCCGCTCAAACAGGGCAAGGGGGGTGCCGAGCTTCGTATCTACAGGGGAAAACAGACACGGAAATCCAGGGCTGAGCCGCAGAGCACTTTCTCTGTGTGCGTGCTGAGACCCAGCTCTGCAGGCCTGGAGCGGGGCCAGTTCTCAGACGCCCGGCTTAGCCTGCCGCCGCTGCTGCCCCTTTCCCTGCTTTCATGTAGATCTAACTTAAAGCACACATTTTTTTCTTCTTTTTTTTAACTCATACTTGGGAATCCTCAAAAGCCGTGTGAACGGCCTCCTATCCTCACATACATACTTGCGGGCAGGCACACAAACATCCTCAGATCGAGCCAGAAAGTGAGCACAAGGTTCTCTTTTTTATCTCCCAGCCATGGGGAAATGTTTTTTCTTGTCAAAATCTCTTCTAGTGCTGTTGCGAAACCTCTGTAAGCGGCTTTCTGGGGGTTCTGGGTCCCCTAAATGTTAGAGACCCAGAGTTCCCCCAGAGTGGGCTTCTGCCCTGCCCCAGGCAGCCGCCACGGTTCCCTCCTCAGTGCCGGTTCCCATCCCCGCCTCTGGCCATTTAAGCCCCCCAAGTCACAAGTCACTGACCACCCCCACCCCAGCCCACCGTAGACCAAAGTCAGAGAAGCTGGGAGCTCCCAGAGGCTGCTTGTTTATTGGTTTGCATGGCACTGCCAGGTATAACCTCTGTGCTTCCCGGAAGATGCAAGACGAAGCCCTGGGCAGTGACGGGGTTGGAGGAAGTGGTGAACCAAACATCACCCTTATCTTCCGGGGTAGTGGCGGCATGGACTCCTTCAAAGTACACTCGCCCCAACTCCCTCTTGGTGTCAGAAGCACCCTTCTCCCCTCACAATCTGGCTTCTGGGTGCAGCCTGAGCCCTTCATAGAAGAGTTGGCCAAAGTACAGATATTAAAAGAAAAATAAAGTTCAGTACCTTTCGCAGAAGGCCATGGATTAAGTTTACCTCCCAGGAGACGGCAGGCCTTCCAGGAAGCACATGCATGTGTTTGAACTTGGCCAGCTGGGGCTGTTGTCACCGGCCAGTGGTCACCCAAGAGCAAATGTCAGCTGTGAGCCCTGAGAGCTCCCACCTGAGGTACACACGTCGGGGGCCAGAGTGGCGCTGCTCTTCCGGAACAGTTTTCTTAGGGAAGACCAGTAGCAAATGAGCTGGAGGCCATTATTCCCCCAATGGTCCCACTAACTGTTCTGGATGAACAGACAGAGTCTGGGTGATTCTTCTTCTTTCTACTTTTCTGCATTTCTACAGTGGCAAGTATTGCCTTGATAATGTACAACTTTTTTTAAACAAATGCAGCAGTCCAGGAAGGGTGACCATTTTAGTCTCTTCCATAGGACCCTGAAGTAGAAACTCTTCTTCTAAAAAATAAATAAACATCAAGAGACACAGGCTCGGGCCGGGGATACAGCTCAGTGGCACAAGCGCCTGCCTGGCAAGCACAAGGTCCTGAGTTCGATTCCCGGTACGAAAAAAAAAAAAAAAAGAGACACAGGCTCCATCATCCAATGGTATAAGGGGCTTCCGAAGCAGAGGAGCCTACTCATGGGCAGCGGGCGTGCAGGGGCAGCCAGGCAACTGGGCGCACTTCTGGAAGGGCTCCCTTAAACCCACCGAGTGAAATGGTTTTGTGTAGGGAAACCACCTTACTAGCCGACTAGGTAGGCCTGGGGTGCAGCCTGGTGAGCAGACACACCCTGACACTAGGAAAAGGTGGCCACACCGTCCCACTCTCTCCCCACCGCGTTCCCCTGGCTTTGGGCTTGGGCCAGACCCGGATCCAGGCAAAGGGGTTTTCTTGGCCCAACTCCATGGAAATATTTCTTTCGGTGCAGCAAAGAACTGCTTCATTCAGCCGCCTGCGGCTAGGAGGGGCGGCTTTGCCGTGTTGACACAGAGCAGGAGGCCTGGGGAGGCCCCGGAGGAGAAAATATATTCCAGGTAGAACAGGACTGGAAAGTTTGCTTTTTCTTTTCTCTTTTTTTTTTTTAAGCTAAAAGATTGCTGACAGTTGAAAAACTTCCACCTCACACCATAGGCTCCAAGACAAGACCTTTCAGGGGCAAGGTCTAGAAACACCTCGTCATCAGAAGAAAGGGGCGGGACGGCAGATCTGCAGTGGAGACTCGGGGGGACCAGCCTCCCCGGCCAGGCCTGGTGACGCCCGGACTCCGAGCTGGAGGAGCTGCCAGCGCCCTGGTGGAGAGCCCAGAGTCCCCGGGGTGAGCTGCAGTTAGAGGCCAGGTGCTAGGACAGGCTGTCCCAGCCCCGACCACAGACAGAGTCAGGCAGGGCGGGCGGTGCAGCTCTCGAGAGGCTGTGAAACAGCCACTGCACCTGATTCCAGGGGTGGCAAAGGGGATGCAGCTGGCTTTCCCTGCCAGCTGGATGGTGGGGGCAGGGACCATGTTTTCTTAGCATTTACTTTTATTTATTTGTATGTATGTATGTATGTATTTATTTTCAAGACAGGGTCTTGGTATTATAGTGCAGGCTAGCCTTAAACTCACTATGTAGCCCAGGCTGGCCTCAAACTCATGGTGACCCTCCTGCCTCAGCCTCCCAAGCGCTGGGATTACAGGTATAACCTCCCCACTTGCATGTATTTCATAAGAAGCGCACTTTTAACCTTCTTTTTCTAGGTACATATTTTGAGATGGAGGTCTCTCTGTGGTGCCCACCTTAGCCTCAAGCTCCTCATCTTTTGCAGTCTTGAAAAACATTCCTCCAACACAGCGGCCAGGTCAGTCGGTGAAAGCCTGTATGGCGCGTGCTTTGCCCCCCGGCGGCTCGCTGTCTCCTGTAGGCGGGAGGGCTGGCCCTCTGTGCTTTTTCCCCAAACACCCTGCACAGCTGCTGCTCCAGCCTGCGTGTGGGGATGGGCTCTGCTGCCGTCCACGGTGGAGACTGAGAGGAGAATCCGGCCTCCCGCTCCAGCCTCCTCCGCTGAGCCTCAGGGTCCTCAGGGACGCGGCCGCTGGGCCCAAGGTCACCCGCAGGGCCATGCCGAGCACGGGGCCTCAGATCTGGGGTCTGAGATGTACTTTGCAAGCTCAGCGGGAAAGCAGATCTTCCAGATGAACGCAGACATTCCAAGGCTGGCGTGCAGCTCAGCAGTGGAGCGCTTGCCCAGCGTGTACAAGGCCCCGGGTTCCATGCCCAGCACTGCACAAAAACAAAAACAAACTCCAGATGGTCCCGGAGCACTTGTCTGCTTCGCGTGCCGCTTCATGCCCTCCTTGGATACCTGGCAGGGCCGGGCCACCTGCGGCCTGACACCGAGCATTTGGGGGAGAGGCAAGGTGCCAGGCAGGTGGCAGCTCGGGCTGTGCTCTCCGGGCCTGGCCCGCGTTCTCACACCACCTCTCCCCCTGCTTCATTCTGGAGAAGTCCCTCGCACCTCCCTGCACCCCCATTTCTTTATCTGTAAAATGGGGAGAATCAAGCCAGGTGTGGTGGTGCACGCCTGTAATCCCAGCACTCGGTAGGCTGAGGCAGGAGGATCATTGCGAGTTCGAGACCAGCCTGGGCTGCAAAGTGAGCTCAAGGCCAGCCTGAACTGCATGGTGAGACCCTGTCTCAAAAAGATAAAATAAAATAAAATAAAACAAAATAAAATAGACAAAAATAAAATAAAATGAAGCAAAATAAAATAAAATAAAATGGGGAGAATCATAGAACCCGCCCTGCAAAGCTGCTAGTGCTCGGTCACCCAAGGGGAACCTTCTACCTCGTGCAGGAAGCCCAAGCACACCCAGGCGTGCCACCCTGTCCCCGCAGACTGAAATCCATAGCAACCCTGGCAGTCAAGAGCTGTGAGTCTCTCAGTCTGGTCGTCTCCACCACACTCTCCTGGGGATCCTGGGGCTGGCAGTGGCAGAGGTTCCGAGGCTAGCCCACTGTCCCTCCACTGTCGCAGGTTATGTGCGTGGTCCAGAGCCACCACACAGACCACTTTGCGGCCCGCCCAGCCCAAAGTGTCCCTTCCTCTCATCTGGGTCACCAGGCCTGGAGGGTCACAGGGGGCCGGGGCGCTGCAGGTCATCTTGGGGCTCTGTGCTTTGCTCCTATCTACCACGTCGCCCAGGCTTACGCTGTGCAAACGTCGTGCCCTCTGAGACAGGGGCTCAAATGTTCGACATACCCTTTAGGTGTTTGCAGAAGGGATGAGCTCAAAGGCGCCTGCCTTTAGGTAAACGGAGCTGCCCTGCAAGTCTGATGATAAAGAAGAGCAAACACAGGCGCCTTCCAGAGCCAGCCTCGCCTCCAGATCCCCGCGGAGAGGAAGGAGGCCTCTGCCTGTGCGAACTGCGGGGGGCAGGGGGCCTGGGGCAGGCGCGGGTGGCGGCGAGCTCTGGGACCAGCCTTGCTGCTTCCCCCTGCCGAGCCAGGTTTCCCCTCCCCAGAAATCTGAAAATTAATATTCATGCCACAGGTTTGCTCTGAACACGGAATAAGGCAGATTTTTTTTTTTTTTTAACCTCCCGCGTTGCACTATCTAGTCGGGACGGGACGCCGAGGGTCAGCATCCCTGGCTGGGAAAGTAGGTGGGGGACCTTCGGGCTGGGGAGCCAGGCAGGGAACACGCAGAGCGAGCTGCCCCCAAACTACACCAGCGGAGCCTTTGCGTGGGGAGCCCGAGTCCTCTCGGCTCAAGAGACAAATCCAGACAGCTGTCCACATGGCACAGGGCCCTCCTTGTGGCACTCGGCGCCGGAGAAGGGCTGCACACCTACTGTGCGCCCGCTCTGCTCCAGGGCCCTCGGCTGGGACCCCAGGTCAGCACCCCCCCCCAGGATGAGCCCTCAAATGGGAAATTGCCACTGACCCAGAAGGGAGAGCAGACAGGGGGCGAGGATGCCCACGGAAAGCGGGCACCCTTAGCCGGGGAGGGGGAGGAGTATCGGGAATCTGGGCCTCATCCTTTCCCGACAGTCTGGCCTTATGTACATTTCCCAGAAATTCTCAGTGTTTATGCAGAGCCTAAGTCATTCAAATCCTGTTTTCGGCTGTAAGTCCCTTTCTGGATGGCTCAGGGCATAGGCATGTGGAGGGCTGAATGTATGGCCACGTGGTTGCCCAGAGATCCAAGCAAAACTGTCCAGCTGCCCAGCCAGAGCTGCCCCTGAAAGGCCCCAGTGTGTACCCCAGGCCCTGCCAAGCCGGTAGACCCAGGCCCAACGTGGGGCTGCTCTGAGGACCAAGCCGGGGTCCCCATCCACACAATCCCCGGGGGCGAGGCGGCCCACTGCAGAGGTCAGGAAGTGGTTGTAAGGGCCAGCGGCCTTTACAAGCTTCCCTTGCCTGTAGGCTGGAAAGGAAACAGACCTAGGGTGGGGACGGGGAGATGATGGAAGGGACAAAGGGACCAAGGCGACAGAGTGGACGCTGGTGAGACCACGCAGACGGCTTTCCGGAGCTGTCACCAAGCGGAAGGCGGGACTGGGTGCAGCTCTGTGGCACGGCAAATGCCGAGCGTGGGTGAGGCCCGGGGTCCAACCCTGGCACCACAGAAGAACCGAAAAGGAGAAGGCCACGTCCCCCCGGGTCAAAAGCTCCCCCTGCCGACCCCAGGTAGAACCTGATGCTGACACTTCGCCACCCAGCGTGTGGGCAGTGACGAACAGACCGGCCGGGGCCGCGGGGAAGCCTGGGCCTTTGTCTCCGGTCAGGCTGTGCAGTGGTAGGGGACGAGTGTGCCCGCTGTGACTGGGCCCTGGAAAGCAAACCCAGAACGCACTGGACAGGGAGGACACGGGACAGGTACCTGCACCCCGGCGGCCACGCTGACCGCCGGGCACATGCCGTCTCTGCCGCAGTGGGCAACACGGGCCAAGAGAAATGGGGGCTGCAGTCCGGTGGGTCATGTGTGCCAACAGGAGGGAACCCTTGCATGATTATAAAAACCTGATCTGAGTTCCAAGAAGGTAGCCTAAGAGGCACCTTCCTGAGTGTGCCCTTCCCACCTGGGACATATACCAGGGAGGCAGTCAGTGGTGGCGCTGTGGCCATCCAGGGTCGCTGCTGGCCGCCCTGGCTCTGCAGCTCCAAGCTCTGGGGAATGGGCTCAGCTGCTAGCAGAAGCCATTGCAGTCCTTCCATACATGGAAGCTGAGGCTCTGCCTGCAGCTCAGTCCCCGACAGACAGGAGCTGGGCTTGAGTAGCCTCCACGTCCAAGTCAATGGCCTCATCCTGGGGGACAGGCCGAGGTAGGGGGCTCTGCACCAAGGATCTGAGTTCACCCAGCTCCCCCGTCATGGTCAAAGCAAAACTGTGATCCCTTACATCAGTTCACACCTGAGCTCAACTTCCTCTCAGATGAAGTGCCAACCCCTCCTTCCCAGGCTACACCGGTATTCACAGCCCGGGGAAGCCAGGGCTGAGGCTCAGGCTCAGGACCGCTGACATCATCTCTGCGGCTGTCTTGCACGTCTCACTAGAGCCTACAGGCAGGGCCGCAGTTTCCCAGGACCAACCGGTCTCTGTCACTCTGTCAGCAACCGCAGACAGCCAAGAGGAGACTGCCTTGATCGGGACCTTATCAGAACATTGCTGTGGACCCTCATCCCCTTTGATCTTTCTAAGAGCGCTTCTGCCAGGCTGTTAGGGGACACGCCATTAAAACGCAGCCCTCCCCCGACCCTGTTTCTCTCGTCACCGGTATGCTGTATCCGCAGTCAAAATGGGTACGATTTCTGGCCACGCAGGCCGCATAGATCAAACACTGAAATGCACCCAAGTCTCGGTGCGCCTCTTTCCTGTCTAGAAATTGTTCCCACAGAAATAATTGTCCAGTGTTCGAAGACACAGAGCAACCAGACATCTGGCCGGGCTCGTCTGCCTGTAAACTGAAAATGTCTCTCAGCTCTGAGGAGCTCCTGTCCCTAACAGCGGAGAAGTGTGCGTTTTACCACGCCGGCTTTGCCAAGGGGAAACTGAGGCACGGATATGGCCGTGGAGAAGCACTTTCCTCTGTCCAGCTGGATTCACAGCGCTCCTGTCCCCTTTGCCCATGGTGAGGACAGAGACCACTGGACTTCAGCACACTGAACTGAGTCCGTGGCCACAAGGGTAACAGAGAACCCCCAAAAAGCCAGGGCGTCACTGGGCTGAACTTCCCAGTCTGGACGTTACCTTTCCCACCCAGGCTAGATCAGGCCCAGCGCCTCTCATCTGTGCCCGGGAGGAGGGTGTGGCCACGTCTACACTGGCTGTTCTTGGCTTGGTCACAGCTGAGTGCCCCTGGGGCTTGCTCTGAGGCTCAGCTCCCGTAACTGTAAGGAAAGGCCTAACTCTGGCACAGATATCCAGCCGGAAGCACAGAGAAGGCAGCCCCAGGTTACAAGGCCACCAGCCCAGGACAGGCACACACCAAGTTCAGGAGATGCCGGAAGATTCCCTACCAGTGATACTGCCGGTGTCGGGGCGCCAGGGCCCCATGACAGCAAAATGACCACCCCCAGAGCACCAGCCAGGGCAGGGTACCACGTGCAGCCAGAAATCACTGACGTGCAGCCCAAAGACCTTAGACGATCCTATTTTCTTTTTTTTTTACAATCTTATTTTCAAATAGCCCCTCTGCAAAGCCACCTGAAGGACCAGCCACATGGGCCCGCACCCACAGCCCTCTGTCTGTTTGTCAGAGAATGACCACGACTGGCCAGAAGCCCTCACGTGGCCCGGGGGGCCAGGGAGGGGGACACTCTGCAGGTGCCAGCCTCCGCAGAGGCTCAGAGACCCTGGAGCCACCACCACAGCCCCCCTTCCCCCAACTCAGATCCAGCTTCTGCAAACTTGCAAGACCAGACAGAGGCAGGAAGACTCAAGGGTTGGAGAATTCTGCCCCTTCTTAAAGGGACCGAGCAACCCCAGCAAGCAGAGGATCCCAGGGCCGGAGCCCACTTCCCCTGGGGAGTTTGCGACCTGACCCCTGCCCCCGCCCGGGAGAGGGTCTGCAGCGGGCTTGGGAGTCAGGCGTGGGAGGAGTCACATCCCACCCACCCCAGCTTTCATTATAGTTTCCAAGAGTCTGGTACAGCGTGGCATTCTTGTTTTCACCTCCCAATCCAAATCCAACGAAGTTTCCCTTCTTTGCTCTCATAGATGGCCATGCTGAGGGGCAGAGGGAGGCTCTTTCCTCCCTGACTGCTCCTCAAGGACGGGGGTGATGAACCCCCATGTTGGTGACTGGGGACCTGGGGAGTTGCGTGGGGGGCTGGGCGCTCCCAGGTGTGGTCCAGAGCCTCCCTGGTCATTCTCGGCAAAGGTCAGAGGTTAAAGATCAAGAGGAGGATGTCAACACTCAGATCTGAGCACCCCCCTTGCTTCAAGTTTAGGACAAGATGCACTCTCAGTTTTTTGGTCACAAAGGAGATAATAATCCAGAGGAAGGTGGCACAAGTAGAGGGAATTCTTCAAACTATGGCAGCCCCAAAAAGACACCACTGTCATGAAAACTGCACTGCAGAGCGGTGTCCTCAGCTCTGTCCACCTCTTAGGTCACCCTGATCAGGATGACCTGAGACACCGACCCAAGCATTCATGCGTTTGGAAGATAATCAAGATCCATCTTATGGGGACCGAGCTGTCCCCTTGTGTGTCTGTGATCATTTGTGTTCAGAGGAAGGGGCTAGACCATGCGCAGCGTGGCCTCGTGTCCAAGCAGCGCTACGATTCCCTTATGCCACTGGCTCTGCTCTGAGTCCAAAAGCTGAGGAGGACATCAGAGGCCACAGCCCTCCCCGGCTCCGCGGTGATGGTGCCATCTCGACCCCAGCCTCTAGGAGGGATCTCCTAGGCTGAGGTCCAGGCTCTTTCACGGAACCCAGAGCCTCAGAGAGGGTCGGTTAGTCAACAAGATCCAATTTCTCTTGAAATGGAGATTTGCGTGTAGGGGAGGTGAAGGACCCGGCCTATAGCAGTTTGGTGCTAACCTGCCACTCAATAAAGATATCCACGGAGTTGCCCAAGGCCCATAGATAACCTGTTGTCTGAGAATCACAGAGCCATAAAATCGCAAACCAAGACGAACCGCAGTGAATCACAGAGAACCACTTCCATGGCTGGGAAGCCCCGGGCACAGATCTGCTGTGGCCACTGACGGCACCGTGAAATCACCATACCGCAAACCGCGGGTGATGAGCAGAACATGGTGGACCCAGGCAACTGGCTGACCATAGGTAACCAGCCGACCACAGGCAACTGGCAAGCTACCAGCAAGCAGCGGCCCCGCGGGGAGCCGGCCACCCCCCGCCCAGCAGGAAGAGGACTTCACATTGACGTACAAATTTAATAGTTCCTGATCAGAGCCTGGGGCACGAACATCGCCCTGGCTCTGGAGCTTCCTGGTGGCCCACCCAGTCCTGGGAACAAAGGGGCGGCTAGCAGTCAGGAGATAAGCTGCGAGCAGCAAACATCCGGAGGCCCCAAAATCTCCTAACTCAGACCCCCAACCTAAAAGAGACAGCACAGCTTATTCCCAGAACCGATCAGATAGTGGCCAGGCGTCCTCCCCGGTGAGATCCATTTGGAAAATAAGCAGAGCTTGGTGGGGGGCAGCCCCAGTCCTGGAGCTGATGGGGGACTGTTCTTTTCCACCCCAGCATTTTTCTCCTCCTAGTAAAAAAACAGTACTGGTCTAGCGTCCTGGAGACTCGGGTTCAATCCTCAGGAGCACAGCAAAATTCATCAATCAATTGTACAGGGCACACCCTGCGTGGCCCCTATAGGGTACCGTGGCCCCTACAGGGAACTGGTAGCAAAGTGCTCATCCAGCTCATAGTATTTGCAGAAATGATGGCATGAAAATTATTTTATTTGATCAATATAAGGATACTAGGATGGGGGTCTTGTGTTTGCTGGTTTTATGGAGCACTCCCTGGCTGGGCCAGGTCCACGCAAACCAGGAGGAGAATTAGGCGTGTAGGCAGCCTTGCAGCAGGACTGGGTCTTTGTGAGCCTGGTACAGTTTTCCTAAGAAAGTCTGGAGCAAGTCCTACTATGGGGTTTCAGTAGATCGGGTGCACAAAGGTGCCCCACACCGACGTTTGCCTTATTCCGTCTACACAGGTATCCTTCCGGTGTGAGACCGTCTGAGACACAACAGTTATGGTGAATCTCGGTGAACGGTGCTTAAGAGAACTGCCTCCAGGCAAAGAAGGGCTGGGAAACCAAGGGCAGGGCAGGGCAGAGGACAGGGGTGCCTCGCAGACAACTGGTGAGGGGTGGATACAGTACCAGGGGGACAGGGGCAACTGGTGAACCCCTACTCGGCAGCGGGCCTGTTCTATTGATCCAAGGAGTACATTAGCTTCTTGGGGTGAAGCTGCAGCTGCCAAACCATAAACACCCCCAAATTCAATTTCCTGGACTCCCACGGTACAAACAAGAAAGGAGTACAGCGTGCGTCACTCGTAAAAGAAGAGAGGAGCACATGCGTCACTCTCGGAGCAGCCCGGGCTGGGGGTCGTTTCACGAGTCCCAAGGCTCCAGCCAGTGACAGCAAGATATTTGCCAAACAATGGGAGCGAGGAAGTCCTCTGAATTCAGGTATTTTCCATCTCACTTATCTTAAACAAACAGGCTCTAAGGAGATGTTCTAAGGCTGCAGCTTGCCAAGGTCATCTTGGGGAGGGGTGGCCACTGCTACGGTTCTGGCCCCTTCATTCCAGATAGCAGAGGCGCCAAGCAGACCCCAGACATTTCGGCAAAATCGGTTCCCTTGACTTGAGAATACCCAAGGGTTGGGTGCCAAGGATTAGAGACCTGAGCAAATGCCGGGGAGTCCTGGCACATTGTGGTCCAACACATGGTCTGGCAGTGACAGAGCGGGGAGAACACCCGCCGGTTTTGGCATCGGCACAAGGTCACGGTGCCATGACCAACGCCAATGGCAAACCACGAGCTGAAAGGACTCGCAGCTCGCAGACTCACAAACGTTGGGATCCTCTAACTGGAGTCTGGGGCGTGAAAGTCCTCTTCACCTTTAGCTACCAGCCCTGAGCTCAGCTCCTCTGGGTGGGGGACAAGTGCCAAAATTCGCCATAGATTTCAAAACTGCATCCCTACAGTCCCTAGAGCTAAAAACGAAGAGGCCGGCTACGGAAAGGGCAAGTCTGTCGGTCACTGTATGAGGGCATTTTGCAGTCCCAGCTCTCAGGCCCACCACACAGCGCTATTTGCAAGATAGAAGGCAATTCTGTTCAAGGTTGGTCTTTTCAAATCAGGCTTTCCTCTCCTGAAAGGAGCAGAGTACCTCCAGGCAGGCTCTAAAGAGCAGTTTAGGGTTAAATTTACCAATCAATGCGGGAGCAGAAAGTGCTGGGGGGAAAGCCCATCAGAAGCCATCCAGAGCCATTTCCTTAACTCTGCTTTATTGCCCGCCTGCAGCAATCTGGCCCCCTCTCCCTGCTACTGACAAATGAATTAAGCCCGGCAGAGCCGCTAGGACAGCGCAGCGACGTGCAGAGAATCACGACCCACGGCCGCCCCAGGTCCAGAACCCTGGTAGGCTGCGAGCCTGGCGCAGGGACCAGAGCATAGCAATCAATAATGGGGAGCCAGGAGACCGAGACACCACAGATGGCGGTGGGAAGACCAGGACTGGACTATAAGCTGAGGAAGTATCACCAGAAACTCCTGACACAGACCCACGGTGCACCGCGGCAGAGGAGTGGTACACCGCGGTACAAATACACGGTGTGCCGCGGCACGGTAACATAAGCGCAGGCTGCACCTCAGCATGGGCCCATAGTGCCATATGGCACAGGCCCATGGCATGATAATACAGCATGCTATGGCACCGGGCCATGGCACACTACCGCACCGGGCCGTGGCTCATTTAGGTCCACGGTGCACCCTGGCACAAGTCCATGGGGCGTGGTTGGCGCCAATATAGCATATGGGGTGACACAGATATGCAATGCACTGTAGCACAAATATAGAATGGGTCACAGCATAGATACACAAGGCACCGTGGCATGGGTACCTGAGGCATGGCTGCGGGGGTGCACGCTGCACCTCGGCAGAGCTATACGGCGCACCGCGGCACAGGCCCACGGGGCACCCCACACAGGTCCACAACACACTTCAGCATAGGTCCCTGCTGTACTTCAGCGCAGGTATAAACGCACTACGGCATGGGTCCACACGGCACGGGCCCACGGTACCCTTTGGCACAGAGCCTGGTGCACGGCGGTGCAAGAACATGGTGTACTGTGGCACAGGTACGCCGGGGCACCGCGGCACGGATCCACAGTGCTCTGTGATATGGGCCCAGGGTGCACCGCGGCATGGAGCCATGGCAGACCACGGTGCAAGTGCTTGGGGTGCCACGGCGCGGGTACGCGGTGCGCCGCGGCACGGTTCTCAGTGCACCGCGGCATGGGGCCCACGGTTACCGCGGCACGGAGCCGCGGCGCAGCAGGTGCAAGGCCTTGGCTACCATGGCACAGGTACGTGGAGCACTGTGGCACAGGTCCACGGTGCCCCTCAGCACAGCGCCATGGTACCCGTCGGCACAGAGCCGTGGCACATCGTGGTACAAATCCACGTGTACCAAGGCACAGGCGTCCAATGCATCCTGGCACAGGTCCACAGTGGAACATGGCACGGGTCTACAGAGCACCGTGTTCCGCGGCACGGGTCCACGGTGCACCATGGCATAGGTCCACGGCACACCTCGGCACAGTTACGGGATGCACCGTGGCCCAGATCCACGGCGTACCGCGGTACTTCCAGGTTAAATCACTGCTCCAGCCACCCTAACAATTTGAAATTGCTGATACGGGGTCAGGGGCGCCAGTGTATCTCCTATCCAGTGCCACCAAGCTGCTAAATCCCGCATTTGCTTCTCAAATCCCCCTCTGTTTGCTCAACCGGTGAGGTGATTACCGAGAAGCCTCTAAGTGGCAGCGGGCAGTCTTAAGGTGGCTCCTGCAGATCCCACACTTCCTCCTAAGACCCTGAAGCCCAATTCCCTAGCCCACAGGTTTGTGCAAGAAAAGGGGCCTGGTGAGACTCCTATCCGAACACCCCTCACCCACCTTCCCAACTCCATCTTCATCAACATTTCCAAACTGGTGCCCAGCAGGTAGGGGGATGCAAAATGTGAATTTGGATTGTCATTCTGCTGCCCGCTGTGCTGAGTTCTTCCCTCCTTAAAGCAACAGCCCCCAGACCAAAGTCTACCTACCCCGGGGGGAGTCAGCCTTCCCCCACCCCCACTAAGCCTCCACACCCGCCCCAGGCTAGGGAGGGAGCTTGCGAATTCACAGCTAGCCAGCCGGGAAGTTTGTCACTTGCACCTGGGGCCTGGGGCGGAGCTCTGTCCTTCACACTTTGACAAGGGCCCTTCAGGGACTGCGGGGTGTCTGGTTGCTGACTGTTCTTCAATTTACTGTGATCTCCAGGGTCCAACATGGCATTTCTGTCATTGAGTCTTTTGTTGTTGCTTTTCGTCTTACAGGGCTGAGGATGGAACCTGGGACTTTGCGCTAGTAGGCAAGCGTTTCACCGCCGCCTTCCACCCTGGTCCTATTTCGTGGAATCTTTACATCGGTCCCTGTAGGGTTTTTTAAAAATTGTCCAATAGTATAGAGGCCTTGCCCAGGAAAGTCAGGGTACCTCAACTTCCTCGGAAGCAGGTGCTAAGACTGAACTCAGACCCTGTGACTGTCCCGGACCTCTGCGTACTGCAGGAAGGAAAAGCTGAGGGCCCCAAGCACGGGCAACCAGGCCTGAGGGACAGGGCTGAGCGGCTGCTGGACGGCTGAGCGGAGCCAGGACCGGCAGGCTGGCCAGGGGCGGGGGCAGGCGAGGGCCAGACAGCCTGAATAGTAGAATTGCCTCCTAAAGTTTTAGGGATTTTGTTTCTTGTGGGGTTTTGTAGTTGTTGTTGTTTGGGGGCTTTCGGGGGGCAGTTGGTTTTTTGAAATAGGGTCTCACTATGTGGTTGAGGCTGGCCTTGAACTCATGGCAATCCTCCAGCCTCGGCCTCCGGCATCACCATGTCTGGCTTCCTCTAGGGTTCTCTGTACCCTCAAATTCCAAAACGCCAACGTGCCACCAGGATGAAGCAGGACCTCCCCGGAGTGTGGTGACGTCCTGACGCTGGGAGAACTCAAAGAGTGACAAGCGAAGGGCACTGAGCCGCTCCCTGCGGGCAACGGAGGCGAAGGAGACTGTGGCAGAAGGCTGCGCTTTCTCTGGCAGCCGAGAAGCTGTTGAATGCCTCAGCGACGCTCCCCGGAGCCTCGTTGCGTTTAGTTCTCCCAGCAGCCCAATCAGGAAACTGTCATAATATTTTAACCTTTAAGACAATTACAGGAATAATTCTTGTTTCTTGTTAAAAAGTAAATAAAAGGCAGAACCCAAGGAGCAAATGACACAAAACAGAGAGGTTGGGGTGTGCAACCGGAAAGTACGGCCTTGGACCCCATCCTGGGGGACCCCTGGGCACCCTGGGTTTGAGATTCCACCTGGCCTGGAATGGAAGGACCTTGTTCAGACAGCCAGCTCAACCCGAAGGGTATGGACACCCTGCGTCTCTACCACAGCGACATGTGCAGTCTCGGGGGGGCCCTCCCTCTCTGATCAAGTAGGGGGGACCCTTGTGGCCCGAGGGGAGGACCCGGGAGGAGCCTGGAAGATTCACCCCATTCACCCCCTCCCAGATCCGCCTGCAGAGAAGGTAGCTCAGGGCGAACATGAACCTCCAAAAGAGTGGGGGGCCGCTGTTGACTTCGGTGGAGCGCTTCCCTCCGGGCGCGAGCTGGCCCTTTCCTCCCCACCCTGGAGCCTTCTTGCCTGAAACAGGGAAGACAGAGCTGCCCGGCGTCCGTGGTGACCTCAAGTCCCGGATTTGCAGACCCCGTCGGGCAGACCCCGTCGGGCAGACCCCGTCGGGCAGACGGGGAAGTGCAAGTCCACCGGGCCTGGCGCAGACTGCTGCTTGGACGCAGACTCAAACCCACTCCCGGGTCTCCTCTGCTGCACCTCAACCCACACCCAACCTCGTGCCCGGGCTCTGGCTTTGTGGAAGAGTTGTTGGAGTGCTTCCCTTGACCACAGGGCAGGGCTTGTCTTCTAAGGAAGACCAGGAGGCCAAGTGCCCCGTGCCCTAGCTCAACCTCATACTTTTCCCGGTGTCTCGGGGGTCAAAGCAGGCGGCCGGCACTGCGCCAGCTCCCGGGGGAGTGGGACCCCACCGCACCCAGTCCTGCAGCCGCGGCAGAGCTAGCTCCGCATCCCGAGGCCGGGTGAAGCAGGTGGGGGAGGGAGCGCTGCGGGGGCTTTCTCAGGAGCCAGGGGCATCGGAAGCAAGTCCTCAGCAGCGGGGGCAGCTACTCAGCGACACCCCAGGCTGCAGGGGAACCGGGCAGCCTGGGCACACGTCCTTCCCCACCCACCCTTGCATCAGGGGCTGCCACTGTCCTGCGCCAGCTCAGCCACCCAGGAGTACAGGCTATGGGGGGACCCGATCGGGGGCGGCTGGCTGCTCCTCATTCCCACAGAAAGATGGCTCTCGTCCCGTCTCCTGTCGGAGGCGAGACAGGCCCACACCATCTGCGCCCGCAGACAGAAGCCTGCACAGGCACCGCCCCCGCCCAGGCCCCCGACAGCTCTGCAGTTTGAGCTGACAGTTGACTGACGTAATTCGCCCCGCGTCTGTACCACAGCGAGCCCCGGGCGAGAAATGAATCTTAAGAACACGGAGCCCACTGCGTCTCCGCTGACTTACAACCTTTCCTCCTCTCCCAGCAGCGTTTTGCAGTCTCGTCGCACAGGTCTCTGATATCTTTTGTCAGCTCTCTCCCTCTGTGTTTAATATATTTTGATGTCATTGTACATGGCATTTTTATTTCAACTTTTGATTATCATTGCTGGAATGGAGGAATGAAATGCAGTCGGCTCCGTTAGGCCGGCCTGGCATCCTGTAGCCTCGCCAAGCTCACGCCTCGGTTCTCCCGGCTTGGTCGCACCTGGCGGCTCGAGCTCTGCGACCCAGACCTTCGGGGTGCAGAACTGACCCCTTCTGCCACTGAGCCGCTTTCCATACCTGCATCCAGGAGTGACCCGCCTCCTTCCCGAGGCTGCTAATTTCCATCTTCTTTCCATCTTTTTCCCCCTAATCGCCCACTCTAAAGGTTAGCTGTTTTATTGACCACTCAAAGGATAAGCTTTGCTTTTATTGATGTTCTCTATCACTTTTGTTTGATGCTTTGCTGATTCCTGTTTTGATCTTAGTTATTTCTTCTGCTGGCTTTCAGTTTAATTTAGATTATTAATTTGGAGGTGGAGGTCACTGACCAGAGACACTTTCTCTTTTTTTTTTCTTTCTTTTTTCCCTTTTTTTTTTTTTTTTTTTTGGTCTTTTTGAGACAAGCTCTCGCTATGTAGTTCAGGCTGGCCTTGAGCTCACTTTGCAGACCAGGCTGGTCTCGAACTCGCAAAGATCCTCCTGCCTCAGCCTCCCGAGTGCTGGGATTATAGGCATGCGCCACAACGGCTGGCCCTCCTTTTTTCTTTTTTGAGACGAGGTTTCACCATGCAGTTCAGGCTGGCCTTGAGCTCACTTTGTAGCCTAGGTTGACCTTGAACTCATGATGATCCTCCTGCCTCAGCCTTTCCCAAGTGCTGGGATTATAGGCATGAGCCACCCCGCTCTTTTTCAATTTTTATTTTTTATTAATACCTGTTGCAGTACGCCTTTGGTTTTTGTTCCTTAGTTCCGTAAACTCTACCCCGTCTTGACAGTCAGATTTACAGGTGCCGACAATCACTCCCATACTGGGGGGGCTCCAGTTTTGGTCTCGGCCATAGGGACAATAATCTGCTCCACACACAATGTAAAAGCAGAGATCCATAGTCCTTTTCGACCTCTTCCACAGACTCCATGGGGCATGGTGCGAGGGGGGCAAACCCGCCCGTGAGCACTAGAAGAAAGCATGAGGGGGCTGGGGATTTAGCTCAGCGGCAAAAGCGCCTGCCTGGCAAGCGCAAGGTCATGAGTCAGGTTCCTGGTACCGGAGAAAAAAAAAAAAAAAGAAAGCATGAGACTCAAATCCTTTTTCCTCCTTTATCTATTCTTTACTTTGTGCTTTACACTTTAGACTTTGTCCTATAGGAGAAACCGTGCCATGTTTAATCTTTTGTGTCTGGTTTATTTCACTCAGCACTATGGTCTCAGGGTGCACCCATGTTCCTACAAATGACTCAGATTTATCTTTCTTCACAGCAGAATAGTACTCCGTTGGGTATAAATACCACATTTTCTCTCTCCATTTGTCTGTGGTGGACATAGAGGGTGCTTCCAAGATCCAGCCGGGATGAACTGTACTGCTGTCCACACGGGCGTGCATGGCTGACTGCAGTATGACAGCCTGAACTCTCTTAGGAAGGAACCGAGAAGGGGAACAACTTGTTGCATGGACTCCACGGTTTTAGTTGTTGAATATCCTCGATGCCGAACTCCACAGCAGTTGTGCCAGCTGACATTCCCACCTAGTGTTGAAGGTCCCCCATCCCACTCCCCTGCAGCCTCAGCAGCGTTTATTACTTGATTTCTTTTTTCTTTTTTTTTTTTTTTAGTTTGGTACTGGGAAACAACTTCATGACCTTGTACCTGCCAGGCAAGTGTTGTGTTGCTCAGTTCTATCCCCAGGCCCAATTTGATTTCTT
>NW_004955538.1:103763-104700 GCF_000276665.1 Chinchilla lanigera | reverse complement strand
AAGAGAAAAGAACAAAGACAGTATAACATAAACAAAGACAAAAAAAACATGAAAACAATAAAAAAGATAGAGAATTTCCAAGCAAGATGATAGGAAGTCGAGAATGGTTGTTGTGTTCCTTATTGTTATCTTCAAAATAGTTGCTCAGATTCTATTCTATGTTTCTATTCATATTCTATTCCTATGTTTCCCTTCTCATGTTTCATATATCCAAGATATCATTTTTGTGTCCAGGATAAAGCTGGCAAAAATCTTCCCCACGCCGTGGGTTGTCCCTTCATTCTGTTGGTTGATTCCTCTGTTGTGCAGAAGCTTTTTAATTCGATGGGACCCCATTTGTTAATCCTTGGGGTTATTTCTTCTGCAAATAGGGTTCTGTTCAGAAAGTCTGCTGTGCCCTCAAAAGATTTACCTATTTAATCTTTGAGGAGATAGATTGTTTCTGTTTTATTTATTTATATATTATTTCTATGCATTATTTTTCTTTTCTTTTCTTTCTTTCTTTTTTTGCTACAGGGAATCGAACTCAGGACCTTGCACTTGCCAGGTAGCACCTTGTGCCGCTGAGCTGCATCCCCGGCCCTCTTATCTTTATTTTAAAGAGAAAAACGCAATGAAATAAAATCTCAAAAGAACATAAAAGGAGGGTAACACTGGTTAATATATTGCATATGGTTATCTCTACATTACTTCCTCACAGTACACGATATTGGCATTTAATTGTCCAAACAATATTAGCACAAACCTTTCTTTGCAAAGGACTAAGAGAAATTAGTAGTATGCCTACCTTAGCTACCTGTTACATCTGTATACTTTTGCTTTTTGCTGTTCCCTTCCTCTATTTCTCCATTCCGCCATCCCAGTTTCTCTTCCCTTCTGAAGTTTCTTCCCATTTCACAGTATCTGTTGTACATTTTGGATCTTATTTACTCTTTCC
>NW_004955538.1:76864-81047 GCF_000276665.1 Chinchilla lanigera | reverse complement strand
TAGCACAAACCTTTCTTTTCAAGGCACTGAGGAAAATTACTATTATACCTTCCTTAACTATGTTTTATTTATTTATTTATTTTTGTCTCTTTGAGATAGGGTCTCGCTATGCAGTTCAGGCTGGCCTTGAGCTCACTTTGTAGCCCAGGCTGGTCTCAAACTTGCAACAATCCTCCTGCCTCAGCCTCCCGAGTGCTGGGGTTACAGGTGTGCGCCACCACGCCCGGCACTATCTTTTATATCTATGTATTATTTTTCTCTTTTTACTTTTCCCTTCCTTCTTTGCTCCATTCCCCCATCCCTGTTTCTCTTTCTTTTGGAAGTTTCTTCCCATTTCACAGTATCTATTGTACATTTTGGATTTTATTTACTATTTTTGCTTCTCACACTGGGCAGACAATGTAATGTTTCCACATTTGAGTCAGTTTTACCTCATGTAAGGGTATGGTCTCCAGTTGCATCCATTTACCTCTGAAAGCCCCCAGTTTAACCTGCTTAATGGTGAGTAGTACTCCATTGTAGAAGAAAAGCACATCGTTTTTATCCATTTTTCCTTGATGGACATTTGGGCTGTTCCTAAGATTCAGCTGTCACAAATGGTGCTTCTGTAAAGGTGGGTGCACATATATTGCTGCATATGATGTTTTTAATTCTTTTGGGAAAACACCTGAAAGGGGAATAACGGGGTCAAATGGGAACTTCAATCCTCAATTATGAGGAAACTCCAGACTGATTTCCTCAGGAGTTACCCCAGTCTACACTCCCACCAACAGTGCAGAGTTTTCTTTCTCCCCGCAGCCTCTCCAGCATCTGTTATTGGTTGATTTCTTGATGACAGCCCTTCTTTCCGGGGTGTGATGGAATCTCAGTGTTGATATCATTTGCATTTCCTACTGGCCAGAGATGGTGACCATTTCTTCATGTATTTATTGGCCGTCTACATTTCCTCTTCTGAGAACTAACTATTCCTTTCAGTTGCCTTTTCTTTCAATTGCCCACTTTTTGACAAGGTCTTTTATATGGCGAGGTCTAATTTTTTGGGTTTTCTTTTCTGAGACTGGGTCTTGTTATGTATTTCAGACTGGCCTGAACTCACTCTATCACCTAGGCTGGCCTGGAATTCGCAGTGATCCTCCTGTCTCATCCTCTGAGGTGCTGGGTTTATAGGGTGTGCACCAGCACACCAGACACTGTATTTGTCTGTTTTATTTTTTTTTTAACCCTTATTTTATTTTTTTTTTTTTGGTCCTGAGAATTGAACTCAGGACCTTTCACTTGCCAGGTGTTGCTTGTGCCCCCGACGTATATCCACGGCTCCATATGTTTTTTTTTAAAGAGAAAAGAACAAAGATAGCATAACACAAACAAAGGCAAACACAAAACAACATAAAAACAGTGAAAATCATACAGAATTTCAAAACAAGATGATCGGAAATCTACAGCGCTCATTGTGTTACTTATTGTTATCTTCAAAGTAGTTTCTCAGATTCTATTCTTAAATTTTTTTTTGGCTTTTTTCCGGTACTGGGAATCGAACTCACGGCCTTGCGCTTGCCGGGCAGGCGCTTATGCTGCTGAGCTAAGTCCCCAGCCCCCCAGCCCCCTAGTCTTCATATATCCTAGGCATTATTTTTCTGTCCCAGAAATAGCTGGAAAATGTGTCCCACGCCGTGGGTGTCCCTTCACTCTGTCGGTTGCTTCCTTTATTGTGCCGAAGCTTTCTAATTTGATGCGATCCTATTTGTTAATCCTCGAGGTTATTTCTTGTGCAGTTGGGGTTCTGCTCAGAAAGCCTGCCTGTGTCCTCAGGAGTTTTACTTATTTTATCTCTGAGGAGATTAAGTGTTTCTGTTGTATTCATTTATTGATTGATTATTTTTATTTTAAAGAGAAAAATAAAAGAAAATTTCAGAAGCACATAAAAAGAGTGTAACATTGCTTTATATATTGAATGGTGTCATTTTAAGTTAGTTTCTTGGAGTATAAGATATTGGCATTTAATTGTGCGAGCAATATTAGCACAAACGTTTCTTTTCAGTGAACTAAGAAAAATTAGTCTTATACCTACCTTAGCTATCTTGCATATCTATATTTTTTTCCCTTCCTTCTTTTTTCTCTTCCCCCATCCCAGTTTCTCTTTCCTTGTGAAGTTTCACCCCATTTCACAGTATCCATTGTACATTTTGGATCTTATTCAGTATTTCAGCTTCTCACACTAGGGAACAAATACAATGTTTGCACATTTGCATCTCATTTATCTCACGTATGAATTTGGTCTCCGGTTGCATCCATTTACCTACGAAATTCTCCAGTTTTTCCTTCTTTATAGCTGATTAGTACTCCACTGTATAAAAATACCACATCTTGGGGCTGGGGATTTAGCTCAGCAGCAAAGCGCCTGCCTGGCAAGCGCAAGGTTGTGAGTTCAGTTCCCGGTATCGGAGAAAAACCAAAAAAAAAAAAAAAAATACCACATCTTTTTTATCCATTCTTCTGTTGATGGGCATTTGTGTTGTATCCAAGATTTAACTATGACAATTTGTGCTGCTATAAACATGGGCGCACATATATAGCTGTGGTTGATGTTTTGAAGTCTTCTGGGAAGATACCCAGAAGGGAAATAGCTGGGTCAAATGGGGCCTGTAATCCTAGTGTTTTGAGGACTGTCAGCACTGATTTCCTCAGTGGTTGCCCCAGTCTATACTCCCACCAACAGTGGAGAAGGGTTCGTTTTTCTCCACAGCCTCTTCAGCGTTTGTTACTGGTTGATTTCTTGATGATAGCCATACTTTCTGGAGTCACATGGAATCTCAGTGTTGTTTTAATTCGCATCTGTTGAATTACCAGGGATGTTGAACATTTTTTCATATATTTCATATATTTATTTGTATTTTCTTCATCTGAGAATTGTCTTTCTATTTTAACATTTAAATCTGTAATCCTTTCTGATTTTAGTTTAGTTCATAGTGCAAGATATGTGTCTAGGTTTAATTTTCTGTAATGGATAAGCAGTTTTTGTAATGTAGACATTATTGCCATAATTCTGTGCTTTCCCACAGTTTAGGAGACAGCCCTCAGACTCGTATATTTTACTTTAATCTTCACCCAGTGCAAAATATATTCTTCTTTCCCCGTGTCCCCTCTTGGACTCAGGAGTTATCTGGAATTGGGCTACTTTATTTCCAAAGTGTTGTGGAATTTCCCCGGTGTCTTTCTGTTCCTGATTTCCAGCTTAATTCCACCCTGGTCAGAATCTATCCATGGAATATGTGTCCTTTTAAATATACTAAGACTTGTTGCACAGCCCAGAATGGGATCTATCTTTGCAAGTGTTCCGTGTGCCCTGGAGAGGAGTATGTCTCCGCTGCTGTTTGCCGGAGTACTCTAGAACTGTCCGCTATGGCCCGCCGGCCCTTCACCGGGGTCAAGCCCGCCACACTTTGCTGGTTTCCTGCCTACTCACTCTATCAAGTACTGAAAAAGAGATATTGAAATGCCCAGCTGTAATCTCATGTTTGGCAATTTCTCCATGTAGCTCTACATATTTTGGAGCTCTGCGATTAGAGATCCCAGTTTGACCCTCTCGTGTTGAGCTGATTAAGGCCCCTTTAGCATTACAAAATGAACTTCTCTGAAATCTACTACTCTGGCATTGCTGTGGCTTTTTTCCCCCCAGTGCTGGGGATGGAACTCAGCGCCTCAGGCATCCTAGGCAGGTGCTCTGCCTCAGAGCGGTATCCTCAACCCTCCACTGGCTTCCCTTAGGGTTAGGGGTGTCTTCCCCATCCTTTTTTTTTTTTAAACCTGTTTGTGTCTTTATCCCTGAGGTTCATTCTCTGTAGACACCGGGTTAGTAGGTCTTGCTTGACTTTCTTTTTTTTTTTTTTCCTGTACTGGGACTCGAACTCACGACCTTGCGCTTGCCAGGCAGGCACTGTGCCACTGAGCGAAATCCCTAGCCCCTTGCTTGCCTTTCAGTGGGGGTGTTTTCTTTTTCTTTTCTTTTTTTTTTTTTTTTTGAGACAGGGTCTCGCTATGCAGTTCAGGCTGACCTGGAGCTCACTTTGTAGCCCAGGCTGCTCTCAGATCAGCAATGATCCTCCTGCCTCAGCCTCCCGAGTGCTGGGATTATACGCATGTGCTTCCACACCCACTTCTTCTTATTTTTTAACTTAAAATATAT
>NW_004955538.1:62280-75354 GCF_000276665.1 Chinchilla lanigera | reverse complement strand
CCGAGCCCAGGACCTTTGCACTCTATATCCTCAGTCCTTACAATTTTTAAGTTCTGTTTTTATTTTCGTTTTTTATTAGCACATGTTTGGAGGAGATAACATTTACGGTCCTTCCACGGAGTGCATACGTGTCCACAGTACATGGTCATTCCTTCTCTAATTCCCCTTCCCGCTCCCTCTTGATCCCTTTCCCATGTGAAAAGGATCCATCTGTCTCCCTAGCTCCCTTATCTGTCTCTGCCTTTCTTCTTTGTTTATGCTTTGGGTTTCTCCTATAAAAGAAGCTATGTGACACTGCTTACGTCTTTGGGACAGTCTTGCAAAATTCTTTAGGCTAAGTTCGAATTTACAAGTTTCCTGCCTCAGCTTCCCAGCGGCTGGAATGTCGGGCTTGCATCATCAGGCCCGTCCGGTTGAGGGTTTTTTTCCGGGGGGTTGTTTTTCAGTTCTGGGGACGGAAACCAGGGCCCCACCATGCTAGGCACGTACTCGGTGACTCACCAATGTCCCTGTTTTGAAGATTCAGGGGCGCCTGCAGCGGGGCAACACTCCCACAGGGCCAGAACCTTACGTGGAAAATTCCTTCGCCGCATTTTCCCTCTCTAAGCGTGTTATCCATTTTGCTCTTACATAGATTATAAACCCAGCTGGGCCTGGCCCGTATCTTGAGCCCTCAATTCTCCTTCAAAGAAATTTAAAGAATAAAAGCAACTGCACGCATTTTCCCTTGTAGCTTCCATTTTGGTTGCCGTGCTGTACACACCCAGGTTTTAATACCTGGCCCCTTGTGCCAACGGCTCTGACATTCCTCGGGGTGCGGCTGTGCTCGGGATGAAGCCCGCTTCACTCTGCTGCCTGGCGGTGGCCCTGGTTTTTGCCCCGCATGACTGTGGAGGTGGAATTCAAGGCCGGTAGTTCTTTCCTTCCCTGCTTCAAAGACGGTCGCTCCCGTACCTGTGCTGTTTCTAACAAGAAATCTGCATTAACCCTTATCTCTGATCCTTATCGCTGGTCCTTCCTAAATACCGGTCTCCCCCACTGCCCTGGTTGTCTTTAAGATTTTTTTTTACAGGTGTCTGGACGGTGGTTGTGATATGCCTTGGTGTGGTGGGGCTTTTCTGTTTAGCTTTTGTTTTTGGTTTCTGGTTTCTGGCTTTTGCCTGGAATTTCTTGAGCTCCTTAGATATGAGGACTTCGCATTCTCAGCAAATCTGAACCAACTTTCGGCCATTATTTCTTCAAGTATATTGCTTGACCCTCCCTTCAGAGTCCTTCAGTCACCCGTGGAGTTAGCTGCCTGTGATTGTCCTACAACTCGTGCTATTATTTTAGTTATCTGGGTTATTGTCGCCCGTGTGTGTTTCCTTCGGGTGGTTTCTGTGGCTGGAGCTCAGTTCCACCTCCTCTTGGCTTCTGTGATGCTTAATCTAACAACAGCCCCACACTGCGTGATTCTCATCTCACACCTTAGAGTTTTCATCTCTAAATCCAATTGCTTCTTCCCTTCTGGAGAGCTTGCATGCCTGCACCTCGCTGTGTGAACACGGGCTCTGCGATCATAATAACTGTTGGGGTGTTGCTGCTGATTTTAACATCGGTGAGGTCCGGGGTCCGCTCCGGAAGCCTCTCATCGTGGGGTACGCAGTCTGCCTTTTCTGAAATGCAGCCAGCTTTAAGTGGCTTTGAGACACTGTGAATTTCAGATCCTCTTTGAGCTCCATACCCCAGATGTCATCGCCTTCCACAAATACCTTTTTTTTGTTTTTTTACAATACTGGAAATTGAACCCAGGGGCTTCACACTGAGTTACACCCTTTTTTATTTTTTTACTTTGAGACAGCGTCTTACTAAGTTGCCCAAGATGATGCAAACACTGACCCTCCTGCCTCAAGCTCCCCGAGGGCTGGCAATAGGCGTGTGCCCTCAGAAATACTCTTTAACTTTGTTCTGAGATGTGGTTGAGTTACCTGGAAACAATTCAATCCTCGTGGGTCTGGTTTGTGTCCTTTGGGCTGGAAGCAGCATGTATTCCAAACTAGTTATCTCCCACAGCTAAGCATCTTCTGAGAATTCCGCCCAGGCCCCCGTGAGCGCGGCTTTTTACGGGGTGATTGCTGAAAATGAACACTATTCCCAACTTTCCGGGAATGCCGGGTGCTGTTCCTGCCAGTCCTTTCGAATAGCTTAAATTGTTGGGATTTTGCTTTATTTGGTCCGTTTATGATTTTGTTTGTTTGCTTTGGGCAGTGTTAGAGATTGAACCCAGGGCCCAGGCCCAGCGCTCCACCGCGAGCTAACACTAACACTTTTATCACTGAGATGGGGCAGCCGAGAAGGTTTTCCTCTGCACCCCCTTATCAGCCTCCTGCTGCGACAGAGGCGAGGGCTGTGCTCTGGTCCTGAGAGTCTGGTTTCCTTGATCCCCTGGGCGCCTGGCTCTGACTCCCAAACTCTGGAATCCTCCAGGGACAGCCTGGCTCGTCCAGGCTCAGCTGCGCTCCTCCCTGAGCCACGTCCGCCATGTCCCCCAAGGGGGGAAGCTCAGGATCCCTGCAGTTCCTTCCCAGCTTTCAGCAGTGCCCAGTACCTTGCAAACCATTGCTGCAGAATCTATTTTATGTTCCTGGTAATTTAACAGAGGAGGGCCAGTCCCACCCCTGGCCAGAAATGGAAGCTTCCCAGGCACACCCCAAGCTACCCGGTGCCCAACCCGGCCGACACCCTCACAGTCTCGGACGGCGCTTGGGAACCCCCCTGTTCTGTCAGCCTTCCCCTACTTTCTCCAGAGTAACTGAGACGCCCCCCAGGCAGGTCTGGGAGCTCAGCAAAACCTCCAGGAAATCAGCGAGCAGTAACAGCGGCGCTCAGGACCGCAGGGGTGGAGGGGTCCACCCTGGCACTCCTGGAGGGGGCGAGCGTCCTCAGAAACGGTGCCCCCACCGGGCTTCCTGGGACTCAAGGCTGGGGGTGGGGGTGGGGCCATAGACTGCTCTTTTTCTCCAGCCAGAAAAGGGGCTTAGCTCTGGAGAAGGGCAGGGGACCGGGTTCCCCAGCAGAGTTCCTTCCCCAGGCCTGCCTTCCCGCCCAGGCCCCTGCCCTCACCCGGGGAGACTCTCACCCCGGGGAACAGGCTCAGAACAGCGGCCCCAGCCCAGCTGAGGAGGGTCTGCGGGGCCCCGCGGGGCGGGGACAGCCCGGGCCAGGGATCCCGGGGCACGGCGAATCCCCCTGAGAGCCAGAGCCCCCCAGTCCCTCTGGCCCTGGGCTGGCAGATGGCCGTGCACGGAAGGGCAACCCGCAGCCTTCCTGAACTGCAGCCCCAGCCACGCCCTTGTGGCCTGGAGGTCTGCAAACCCCTCCTCCTGCGCCCTGGGGCGTCCTGGACCCCGGCCCCTCGCTCTGGCCCACTGAACACGCAGAAGGGGCCCCTGAAGAACTTTCTGTCCTTCTCCCGGCCTCCGAAGGAACCCAGCTGCACTCCCTGGACGCCATCTGTGGCGGGTAGTGATGGATTGAGAGGGTGCTGGCCCGGGCGTGGGGCGAGGGTCGGCCCTAAATAGGACATGTGGAGCGCCTGGCAGGGGAGCTCGGTGCCCTGGGCTGAGACACTTGTGGGTCTAAAATTGGAAGGCGTGGAGGTGGCCTTGACTCTTCTCAACCTTGGTTTGCCCATCCTCTGCCCGACAGGTGGTCCCAGCCCCTCGGCCTGTGCGCCTGGATTCCTGTGCTCGCATCAGAGGCCCTAAAATAGCCCAGGACATGCGAGCCAAGCCCTGCCTCTGAGGAGCTGCAGGTCTCTGCGGGAGCCGTGGGGCTAACTCCCTGGCACCCCAGGCTGCCCAAGGCAGATTGGGTGGCTCAGCCCTAGGCAGGCCCGGCCCTGCATCTCTGCCCAACTGTCTGCAACCTGGGGGTTTGGAGTGAGTCACCTAAGGCCTCTCAGCCCCGCTCTCTCATCTGTCTCTCTGTCTTTCTCTCCCTCTCATCTGTCTCTCTGTCTTTCTCTCCCTCACCTTTATGTCAAAGCCTTGATCGGCTCTTTGTCCTCCTCCAGGCCCACAGCACTGGCACCTCCCTCCACTGACCCAGAACCCCGGAGTTCTGCCCTGGGCAGCTTCAGCCTGGCCTCTGCTGCCCGCAGTTCATTTCTGCCTGAAGCCCCTGTCTCCGGCGGGTTTTCAGGACAGAGCCAGCTGCAGTCCCCAGCATTTCTCAGTGGAGCACATTAGCTATCAGTTTTAGACCTGGGGAGCAGGGCCATGTCTAGGCAGACACAGGGCATGGCCAGCTTTGAACTCACTACGGAGCCCAGGCTGGCCATGACTTTGCGGCAGGCCTGCCTCAGCCCGCCGAGTGCTGGGATTGCAGGTTTGTGTGACACAAGCCAGCGTGCTGTCCCAGCTTCACCGCAGAGGAAACTAGGGCCCGGAGCTAGGAAACCCACACTCAAGCTGATGCAACCAGCATGACCAGGTCTGGCCACTTCAGTCAGCTCTGGGTCTGTCTGGAATGCATGTTTGTCCCCTCCAAGGCCATAGAAACTGCTAATAATGGGTCCTTATTCTCAGCCTGAAGCTACCAGCTGCGGGATATTGAACAAGAGTGGCCTGGCTCCGTGCCCGGTGTCAGGTTATTTTAAGTGTCAGGAATCCCTGTACATCGAGCCGGCCTACAGCCAGGACCCCTGGGGAGCTCCTCCTACCTGACAGCACCCTGCAGCCCACCTGGAGGCCTGAGACGGGGGCTCAATAACCCAGCCTGAGGATCCCAGGGGCCCAGGCTTGCTAAAGCAGTGGCCTCCTTTAGACCATGGGAGCGAGTCAGATGGCTGATCCGGTGTGGGGAGCCTTACGGTCCCGACCCTCCCCAGGTGACTCTCTGGACAGTGCCGTCAACCTGCAGCTCTTTGACAGGACCTCACGGGTCCCCCTGCCTAGGCTGGGCAATAGGAGTAGACAGCGGGCCTCAACCTGCAGGGCTGCACACTGGCAAGCAGCTCTGCATGCACACTTTTTTTTTTCTCTCCCCGGTACTGGGAATCGAACTCATGACCTTGCGCTTGCCAGGCAGGCGCTGTGCCACTGAGCTAAACCCCCAGCCTTGCATGCCCACTCTTGATAACCTTTCTCCCCTGGGCTTTAAGGAACCCAGAAGGAGGGTCTCCTCCCCACACTGCAGAACAGAGCACCAGCGCCCAGAGGATGAACTGGACCTGAAGTCTTTGACTCCAGCTCCATCGCTACCTAAAACCCACTGCTGACGGAGGGAGCCAGTATAGAAACGTCTGCTTTTCAGATCCTGCACCAAAGCGCGCTTCCCTAGCATACGACCACGGGCAGCAGCAGCACGACGGGTTGCGTCCAGGCTGTTTTCAGACTCTGCTTTGGTTACAGGGAGCTGAGCACTTCCAACAGGTGGCAGGACCACCCAAACGTCCCCCCGCACAAGTGGAGCAGGCGCCACCGAGCCAGCGCAGGACAGAGCCGGGAGGCCGGAATGTGCCTGCTCCGGGCGTCTGGTTTCAGCCCCGCCTCCCCGGTGAAGGGACGTCTCCGGGCTTCTTGCTAGTGCCTGGGCAGAACGGGGCTCAACAAAAATTCTCGTCCTCCCACACTTCTCTCCATCGTCGGACCAGAAGCTGTCGGGGTATGAGGGCAGGAACAGGTCCCCAGGAGAAGTCTCCCGACCCCCAGGGAACCCTGCAATGCCTCTGGGCCCTAAGAGGTCCTGGAGGCTGCAAGATTCCAGGAGCAGGGCAGGTCTGGGAAGGGAAGCATTTTTGGAGACGGGAGCTCTGGGAGGAAGGGAAGCCTCACAGTCGTCCTGCCCTGAGCCCGCAGCCTCCCCTGGGTGCAGTCTGTCCAGGGTCCAATGCTGCCCCTCTGAGGCTGCGAGTGGCCACAGCTCCCTGGACCAGGACGTTGGCTGCAAGGCTGCCCTTGCATTCCAGAAGCAGGCCAAAAACTCTAGGGTTTGTCTGCTCCAGAAAGCCCTGGGTCCTGGGGCACAGCCAGGAGTTCTAGACCCCTCAGTGCCTCACTAGCACTGACACCCACACGGCATCCTCAGGTCTCAAGGAGAATATCCATTTGGCTGGGTGTGGTGGCCCCTGCCTGTTGTCCCAGCTACTGAGAAGGCTGAGACAGGTGGCTCTCGAGTTCAAAGCTAGCCTGGGCAGCATAGTGAGACCCTGCTCAAAATTTAAAAAAAAAAGTAGAAGAAGATGACGAATGCTGCTGAGCGTATGGCACATGCCTGTAATCCTAGCACCTGGGAGGCTGAGGCAGGAGGATCACCACAATTTGGAGGCCAGCCTGGGCTACGTAGTGAGTTCAAGGGCAGCCTGAACTACATTGTGAGACCATGTCTCTAAAAACCAAAACGAACAAATAGAAATAAGATCATTTCAATTTGTTTTATCTTTCAGCGAAGGGAACCTGGCAAAATCTGTTTGTTCAGGGTCAGGGGAGCCAGAGGAGGTCCGCGTGGTGCTGGGCCTAGCAGGAGGAGACAGTGCACCTAAGGGACCAGCCTGAGCCTCCAGGCCACATGGGCCCCACCTCAGCAGGGCCTGCCAGGCCTGTGGTGCTGGATGGCCGCACAAAGATGGCATTCACGAGGAGGCCGGGGATTCTCCCGGAACGAGGCAGAGTTTAAACAAACACATAAGCAGGCTGGCTCCAGGCCGGCCCAGGCTTGCACGGGGTGGTGGGTGCTGCTGTGGAGCAGGGAGAGAAAAGCCCCTCCCACACCACGCTTGTGTGTCTGTCAGGGGGTGCTCCCAGGCACCCCACTCAGGGGCAAGTGTGAAAGATTCGTGTTTGTTGATCGCTCTGGCGCCTGAGACACTGGTAGGTGTTTGCCATAGACGGGATGGACACTTCTAAGAGCCGCATGAAACATGTCCTCCTCCCACAGGAAGTGACGCAACAGGCCCTGGGACCCATTTGCTGTTCAGTGTGGGGGTGCAGTGAGGAAGAAGCCCCGAGGCATACTGTTCTTCTTCAGGGCAGGAAATAAGATGCTTGAGCTGGGCCATGGTGATGCACACCTGTGGTCCCAGCAATCAGGAGGCTGAGGCAGGAAGATTGCCACTAGTGTTCAAGGCCAGCTCAGAATGCATAGCAAGACACTGTCTCAAAAAGCCAAAATAAGCCAGGCGTGGTGGCGCACACCTGTAATCCCAGCACTCAGGAGGCTGAGGCAGGAGGATCCTTGCGAGTCTGAGACCAGCCTGGGCTACAAAGTAGCTCAAGGCCAGCCTGAACTGCATAGCGAGACCCTGTCTCAAAAACTACAAAATAAATAAATAAATAAAATAAAATAAAAATTAAAAGCCAAAATAAGAGAAAATGAGGGGCAAAGTGAGCTGCAGAGAGAGCCAGCCCTGTGCCTGGCATTAGGACAAATCAGATACACATGGTTCGCTCCGCTCCGCAGGGGCGGAAAATGAGGCAGGGCCTGTCCAAGACCTGTCCCCCCCGGCAGCCCAGCATCAGCAGGAGAAGCATCTAGCGACCTTTGACTTATGACGGAGTAGACAAGGCCGGGCCCTGACCCATGCTTTGAAGCACGCAGGCTGGCAGAGGGCTGGACCGCCATGCTGGCATCACACGGGGGCACACGGCCCCTTCCCTGGGCCTGGGGGTGCCGGGTGTGTGCTCTGGCAGCCAGAGAAAGGCAGAACCTGCTTCCTGTGCCCTAGACGGGCCCAGGTCGTTTGGACAGAGTTACAGTGTGCCACCCCCACCTCCAGGCAGATTTCCTGGGAGAAGCCTCAATTCCCAAAGCCTTGGCCGGGGATCTAGCTCAGTGGCATAAGCACCTGCCTGGCAAGCGCAAGGTCCTGAGTTCAATTCCTGGCACCAAAAAACCAAACAAACAACAACAAAAAAAACCAAGTCTTACCTGGCTCCCTCCTCGGGCCCTTTTAGAAAGGACGGGGTGGGGGTGTCAGCCACACCCAGTGCGTTGGTAAATGAGAAGCTGGCAGGGCCTGAAGGGACCCTCGACCTGGACAGATGTGGGGTCCTGGCTGCCCCTGGTTGTGACACAGGGAACAGGGCCCGGCTCCAGGGCAGAAGAGGAGAAAGCGGCCCCGCACTCTCTCCGCGTGGGACTTTTCTCCTGCGACTTCTGCTTTCTGTGCTATTCCGTAGCCTCTCTCGTGTTAACATAATTTTCAAGATCACCCGCCACTAGGAACGTGTGGACCGGCGTCACCTTTTCGGGAAAGACATTTCAAGCGGCCTTTCGCCCAGTTCTGCGCAAACCGATGGGGTGTTTGGGGCTCTTTTTTCCCCTCCCCCAGCACTATTTGTAATTCTCAGAAATTGCGGCAGGCTCGCCGGCCGTCGTTAGAGAAGTAGCGGGGTGAACCGCGGTGACGCGGCCCTGGGGCAACTGTGCCATCCGCGGTGGACAGATGCCGTGCGCGGGAAGCCGAGCTGCTGTCGGGGGGAGGCAAGTTGGGGAACCGTATGTGTCGGCTGATCCCATCTGTTAAAAAAAAGCGCGCGTTTGTACATATTTAGCTAAATGACTGTCTGTGCCTAAAAATATTTAGGAGCAGCCACAGCAGCCGGCTCGCAGCAATTATTTTGGGGACCGCACATTCTTCTGGATTGAAATCTCTTACGAGCCACTTCTGTGGAGTGAAAAGAAAGACTAACAAGTGGCTCTGCCTTTGGAGAAACCCCCGGTTCCCAGGGCTGTGCCCCGGCAACCCTGTGCCCTCTGGCCTGGTGCCACAGCTATACTCCCGTGTCTCCACATGCCGGGCACAGGCCAGGAGCTCAACAGGCCCCGTCTGCTGGCCCAGCTGGCACCAGGGCAGACACTGACCAGGGCAACTTCTGTTTAGATTGGCGGAGCTCTTCCCTTCTTCCCGGAAGCAGTGGATGGCAGGGCCAGAAGCCTGGGAAAATCCCCCCCAGAGGGATAAGGGACTCCATTGTCTACCCACAAAGAGAGGCCTTCTGTGATCCAGAGGCACCGGAGCAGGACGAAGACGCATAGCTGGAGGAAAACTCACTTGTCTCGTCTCCTCCCCCCACTTTCAGAAATTCATTCAGCCACCTCTGACTTCCACCAAAAAAGCCAGCGGAGAGGCACTGCCAGCCTGCACGGGCAGCGCCTAGGCGGGAGAGGCGGCTGGATGGGTCACCCGGATGAGAGGGAGGACTGGGGCCACGAGGATCCAGTATGGCGCCAGGATGCCAGGCCCAGGGGCTGGACAGCGGGATGGATGGGGTGTGACTTCCGGTGTGGCCCGGACTCCAGTGTACCCACCTGCATCAGGGGCTCAGGCTGGGGCAAGGGCCAGGAGGAGCAAGAGAGGAGGGAGGGGCAGGGGTGCCCAGGACCCCCGCTCCCCGTGGAGGCGCGGAGCTTGCTCCGGGCCACCCACTCTTTCTCCCGCACGTGCTCCAGCCGCCCTTGGCTCCTTCTAGCTTGGTCACAGCCAAGACAGTCCAGGCTGTTGCGGGGGAAGGAGACACGCGGGCCCGTGGCATCTGAGTTCAAGGCGCCCTGCAGACGGGAAGGCGAGGATGGGCACCCAGGGCTAGAGACCGGTACAGAGAGGGTGCAGCGCCAGGCGGGAAGCGGCCCGCTGCAGGCTGGACCGAGGCCGAAGGCGTCCCGGACTGTGAGAACATCCCTCGGGGGCCGGAGGGGAGCTGAGGGAGGAGATGGACGGCACTGAGCGGAGAAGAGCAGGAAACCGCGACGAGGCAGGGAAAGAGGAGCTGGAGCGCCAGGGCGGGCCCCTCAGCCGACCAGAACGTTCCTGCACAACCGCCCGCTTTGCACACGCGACCCTCGGCAGCACTGGCTGTGCTCTCCACGCGGTCCTGAACCCCGGCAGGACCGCGGGCCGGGCCCCCAGACAGCAGGTGCGCTGTGCGCGGGAAGGGGACGCAGGGGAAAGGGCTGAGAAGCTCTGCGGCCTCGGGCTGGGGACAGGGAGGCAAGGCCGAGTGCCAGAGCCCAGAGGAGACCCCCAGTCCGCGGCTTACGCTGACGCCAAGGGCCTCAGAACCAGCCCCGCAGAGCCAGTCCCAATCCCGGCGTTGCCCGAGCGGGCCTGGGAGCCAGGTCCTGCACGGGGGAGATCTCCAGTGGGAGCAGGGAAACCGAGGCAGCCTTCAGGAAGGCTCCCGGAGCAGGGGTGGGCCACAGCCCCACTGTGCGCTAATCCTGGCCAGGTGCCTCCGGCCGCCCCGATCAATTAGTCACCACCATGGAGGCAGAGTGTAATTAATTATTCAGTTTGAGCTGCTGCAGCCTAATGCATCTGGAGCGACAGGCTGCAGCCCGGCATCCTGCAGCCGGGACAAAGGCAGACAGGTCTGCACAAAGCCCCCGGCCCCGCCCCGCCCCTGAACACTCCGCAGCCCGCTAATCCCGACCGCCCAGCGTGAACCTGCTCACCTCGAGCTGAGCAGGCCCCGCTGCCGCCGAGCAGGTGTGCCCCCCACACGGGGCTGCTGACCCCAGCCCGGCCCAGGGCCGCGACCTCCTGCTCAGTGGGCCCTAATTAATCAGCTTTCACCACTCAGCTGGCCCGCCCCAGAGCCGCCTCCAGGCCCAGCTTAGCCGCCCCTCCCTGAGGGCTGAAAGCAGAGCTGCGCCTTCTTAGGGAGAGACCCTCCGCCTGCCACCATGGCAGGTGCTTGGCCTGAGCCAGGCCTCCCCTTCCGGGGTGCACGAAGGGTCGTCGGGTTTTTAAGGGGAGGTGATGGGAGGTGCTGGTTCTCTAACTGGACCCCAGCACTGACATCTATCAAAGTAGTGAAGTTACCTCTTGAACCATCCATAGCTCCCTATTATCTGTCCGTCACAAACGCTCAGCTCGACTTGGAGGCTCCAGATCTGGACCCTGCCCTCCTCCTCTCCCTCCTCTTCCCCTCTCACAGGTACCACAATGCCGCTCCATGTTCTTTCAGGCCTACGGTGGCCCACCCAGGCCACCATGCCTGGCAAACTCTGCCAGTCCAGTGCAGGTAGCTCCCAAGCCCCCCACTTCTCCTAGGTGTCTCCAAGCATGAGATATGGGGTGCCCCAAGCTGGGGGACAGCAGCCCCTGTGCCTCCAGAGCGTTCATCCTGGCAATTAGCACATAATGGGCCCTCTAGCAATGTCTGTTGGACCCGTGAAGGAAAAAATGATTAAATCAGCCAAAGAGAACTCATTATTCCCTGCTGCCTGCCCAAGAGCAGGCCTTGGACCCTGGGTCACGCTAATGGGGTCATTACCAGCACGCGGCACGCCCAGCTGCCCTGGCCACTTGCCCTCTCCAGCTGCCCGTAGCCAGTGAGCTGCTGGCTCCTCTGACGGAGCCCGCCCCTGCCGTGTTCTACACTCGCGGTCTCCCACCGGGGTCTCGGTCCCGCCTCCACCTGTGGCCCCCTCCTCCCACAGCGGCCTGCCTCAGCTTTCCGAAATCCAGCCTTGGCCCCGGGGCTCCCGCGCTTTAAAATGAGTGGCAGGGAGCTTGCCCAGTATGCGCGAGGCCCTCCATCCGCTGCACCGTGGAAAGAACTCGCACACAGCGGGCAGGGTGGTGCACACCTGTAATCCCAGCTGCTCGGGAGGCTGAGGCAGGAGGAACAGAAGTTCGAGCCCAGCCCGAGCAACCTAGTGAGACCTTATCTGGAGATAAAAAATAAAGAGCGCTGGGTCAGCGTGAAGGCCCCAGGCCTAGTTCTCCCTACCACAAAAACGAACAAATAAACACATAAACAAATAAATACACAAAATGAGATATTGGGGCGCACCCCCGAAGGAAAGCAGACACTGCTACCCAGGCCCTTGGCCAGCATCAGTGGTCCCCAAACACCTACCCGCGCAAAGACGGGCACACTCAGTCGCTGCCGGGGGCTGCTGCTCAGCCCTGGGAAGGGAGGAAGTTCTGACACCGGCTAGAACTGGGGCGAAAGCTGAGCACAGGGTGTGCACACCCCACACACGAGGAGGAGCGTGTGCCGAGGACACCGGGCCGGGAGCCAGGCTCGCAGAGACGGGAACAGCGGTGGTGCCCGTGGCCGGGGACGGGGACAGCAGAGGTTCCCGGGGATGGATTTGCTGCTTGGGGTCAGGAAAAGGCTCCGGAGCTGGCCGGGGGCCTGGGAGGGGGCTGGTGCTTGGAGAAGGACCACACGGTCAGTGTCACGTTAGCTGTCACCCCCTGTACGGAGCAACAATTCTGTCCCTGTGACGGTGGCCCGCGAGAGGACGCGGGAGCTCAGAAAGGCCCATTGCCTGGGCTTGTTTGTTTGTTCGTTTATTCGCTGCGTAGTCCCAGAGGAACGCAGGGCCTTGCAAAGCTAGGTGAGTGCTTCCGCCACCCAGCCACACCCACCGGTCACGGGGCCTGACTGCGCCTTCTCTGTGCCTTGCAGGCGTAGTGCGCAGGAGGGGTCATCGTGGGACAGTGGCCTGGAGGCCACGCAGTCTGTGCCCCAGGGAACCCCTGCGGCCTTAGCATGATAAGGGAAGTCCTGCCCGGTGAGTCTCAGAAGGTGTCTTTGTCCCAAGGCGACACGTGGCTGGTTTCTAACACTTTCATCTTCTTTTTTTTTTTTTTCCGGTACCAGGAATCGAACTCACGACCGTGCGCTTGCCGGGCAGACCCTGTGCCGCTGAGCTACATCCCCAGCCCCCATCTTGCCACTTTCTGAAGCAGTTCTGGAAGTCCTCTTTCAGGAGTATCGTTAGTAGGGTTGATCGAAAATATGGTGAAGGCTGCCACCAAGTGCCATCCAGTGGAAAGGTGGGCTCGTAAGTGCACGACTCTGGGTCCTCATCCGCCTTACTCCCTGCCTCTGGCGCTGTGCGACTTCTGGCTCCTCCCCAGAGCACAAAAGACCGTGAAAGGGAAGTGTTTGCAATAGATCCAGGATATCAGGCCACCAGGAGGGCGCAGCTGAAGACGCCCAGGACAGAGGGCTTCCGGAACTGCTTCCGAAAGGGGCGAGAAGGATGGGCGAACGCGGTTGGAGCGAGGGGGGGCTCTGAGGGAGATTAATGCCGATGTGTCTTTTGCTGTAAGAACTTCTTTTATTTTTTTTT
>NW_004955538.1:58974-62090 GCF_000276665.1 Chinchilla lanigera | reverse complement strand
AAAAAAAAAAAAAAAAAAAAATTTAACATTCACCGTGTTTTCCGATCACACCTTGGACGCCTGCTAACCCACGTGCTCTTTTCTGTGTGTCTCTCGAACTTTCATAAACAGAAGACACAAGATGGGCCGCCTGGGGGACGGAGGGAGACCCACCGGACAGGCCGGGGAGGTCAGGCGTGCCAGGGGCTTTCTGTAGTGCAGAGTCCGCGCTCCGGGGACATTCCTGGTGGCTGGCCCCAAGGGAAGTCCGGAGGGGCTAGGACTGCTCCTTGGGCTGCCTGTGTGCACCGTCCAGGCCAGGCCTGGAAGAGGCACTGCTCTGGTGACCGTGCCAGGGGGCTCTGTCCCGGGGACAAGGCCTTGGGCATTGAGCTGGCATGGGTATGGCGGTGTCAGGGGAGTCTGGGCCGGCAGGTCCGCCAGTAGGAGGGCCAAGGCGCCCTGGCTTAAACGTCCTCTTCGCGTCCAGGCTCCCGGCTGCAGGGAAAGGGCCCTTTGGATGTGGTTCAGCCTCCTGTCCCCCATTTGTGATGGGATGAGGATGGAGCTCTTGGCCGGGGACCCCCGATACGGCTCAGGGAAGCAGGGTGGCCCTCAAAGTGTGGCTACCCTGGCCAGGCGCATCTGCGAGCGCCCAGAGAGCCGCCCGAGGCGGCCCTGGTGCCGCCTGACTGGCAGCGCTCCCCGCGCACGGCACTGCCTAATTGCCCTTGTGGCCCAGCTGATTAGCACGGCAACCACCAGCCCCGGGCGGGAGGTGGACCTTCCGAGCGAGCGGGCGCCAGGAATTAAGCGGAGCCCTTGCAAGTCCCTGCCTTCGGCTGCCCCGCTCGTGCGCGGATCCCCGTGGGCAGGACCGAGCCTCACCGGACTTGGCTCTGACGCTCTCGTCTGTTGGCCAGAGAGGGGTTGTCTAAAGGCCAGCAACACCCCCGACTCGGTTCCTGCTCTGGCCACCCTGGCAGGGACCCTGAGCCCCCTTTCGCCAGGCTCCTGCAACCGGGAGCGGAGCCCTGGCGTCCTGCTAGGCAAGCTGCGCCCTGGCCTGGGGAGCACCGAGCCTGAGGCTTTCTAAGAAAGGCTCCTGGCCAACGCCTGTGGCAAAAGCGTGACCACAGGGCTTGGCCACCTCGGCCTGGCCGGTGGATTCTCCAGGAATCACTGTCTCAGGAAGTGGGCAGAGCCGAGAGCTCGCCTTGCAGCCCACGGAGGGAGGGAAGGACAGGCTGGGCTGGCAGGTCCGGGGGCGGGAACGTCCGTGGGGCTTGGTAGCAGCCGGGGAAACTTTTAAAATACTTTTTTTGGTGATTCTGGGGATTGAATTTAGTCCTTTGCGGCAAGGTCCGTCCCATCCCCCAGCCCTTTTTTGTTTTATAATTCGAGACAGGGTTTGAGCTCCAGCTTTGGACGGTCCTGCCTCAGCCTCCTGTGCGCTGGGATTGCAGGTATGCACCACCACGCCCCGCAAAGAGCAACAACAACAAAACCTTTGAGTGATGAAGCTGTGTTCCGCACACACAAAGGTGGAGAGGAGCAGGAGGGGCCTCCGGACAACTTGCTGGGAGCCAGGTGGTCTGCAGTACACGTGCTTGGGGTCGCATTTTAACCCACGGCCGGGGGTGGGGGCGCCAGCTATCCCTACGCCAGGGCACCTCCGAACACAGCTCCGTCTACCAAGCCAGCTCTGCCAGAACCTTTGCCCCACCCCGTCACACACGCGTGGCAGGGCTCTCCGGAAGCGCCCTCCGCACCTCCGAGGTGGCCCCAAAACAGGTGGCTTGAAAGAGCCCGAGAGCTCCCCTGGGCAGCACGAGGCGGCCACGCTCCACCTGACGCCGTCAGAGCCCAAGCACCCCGCGATCACTGTGCCGAGCTCCAAAATAGGCTTCAAAGCCAGGGCCACACGCCGTTCCAAGTGCGGTCTCCTGGGGCTATTGGGTTTCATGGTCTCCCTCGCTGCCTTGGTTACGGGTTAGCATGAGTCTTCTCACCCCTTAATTATAGTCCTGGCATTCGAAAAACACACCAACACCTCTCGCTGCCTTGGCGCCGGCTCCTCATTCCAACCCACTCCCAAGCGCTCGGCCAGCCGCAGTTAATCCCGGTGCCGTTTATGACTGTCCCCGGCCCCGGCCCCCGGCTCTGACCACACGCTCCCCGGCCCGTGCCCACTGCCTGCCTTACAAGGCAGTACGGCCCGGCGGCAGACACCACCTTGGGAGGCCCCAAGGGGACACAGAGTGTCAGCACCGTCCCCGGCTTCGGGAGGAGGCAGCGCTGTGCTCGGAGGAGCCGCATTCGAACATACGCTGCTCCCAGGGCCGGGAAGTGGCCAAAAGGAACCCACGGCTTCTCCGGCTCCGGCTGCACGGAGCAAACTAGAGGGTGTAGGCCTGCGCCCTTCCAAGTGCAGAGCCCCGCAGGACCGGTGTCCACCAACCGGGGCAAAACAGAAGGAGCAGAGCCTCCCGGGAGCCGTCTCAGGGGCAGAACAGGGGCAGCACCGATCTGGGGGTCTATGGTGGCCACGTCCCCGCTTTTCCCTAATTACCGTGCCCGGGGCGGGAGCAAACGCCTGCTCTCCTCCACGCCTCCCTGCAAGGGACACAGCAGGGACCCTGCCCAGATCAAAAATGCCTTGGAGACAAAGAAGAGACGAGAAGGGCAAGCCCAGGAGAGCGGAGGGGCCGGTCCCAGCGGCAGCTGAGGGAGAGAGCCCTCCCACCACACCGGCCAGGCCGCGGAACCGCTTGCGCTGCGGGCTGTGGAGCAGACTCAGAGGTCCCAGGGCACAAGTGCTCAGGTGGCCGGCAGAGGGAAAGGGGCTGGCGGCAGCCTTCGCGGTGGGCAAGAAGGAAGAGAGCCACTGGGGTTGAGGGCACCAGAGCCACGAAGCAGGAACCAGGGCCCTGCAGGGCGGTGGGGGTCCCATGGGCGCCCCAGGAGGAGGCCCCGCCCTGCAGCCGCGCGGGCCCCAGCCCAGCACTCCCTGTCCCAGCACACAGAGGGATGTGCACCCCTGCATTCCTCCAGGGCCTTCCGGCAGCCCAGGCAGTGACACAAGCCCTGGCCCAAGCAGGTCTGGCCCTCTGGCATGCAGCAGGGGGGCAGCAGCC
>NW_004955538.1:36401-58849 GCF_000276665.1 Chinchilla lanigera | reverse complement strand
TGCAGGAGCCCTCGAGAGGAGCTGTCCTGGGGCGGGGATGTCCCAGCGCGGTTCCCTCCGCAAGAACATGCCCTCCCTTCACCTCCCCACAGAGCCATCCGAGGCTGGGAATCGGGCTCCCTCCTGCTGACCCCCAACAGAAGCTGGGGAGCAAGCCAGGCATTGTGGTGCCCACTCATAATCTAGCACTAGGGAAGCTGAGGCAGGAGGATCACTGTGAGTTCAAGGCCAGCCTGAACTACATATCGAGACCTTGTCTCAAAATATGAAAGAAGAAATAACCTCTTCCTTGGACCCCCTTGGCCCTCTCACCCCAGCTCTGAGCCCTAGGGGCTGTCTGGGGGGCACCCCAGCTCCCTCCACCCTGCCCCTAACTGGGGAGCTTCCTGCTGCTTCCGCTGGATGGCAGGACAGGAAGGGTGGCACACCGGCCCAGCCCGTGGCTGGAACCGGGTCGGCAGGGGCCCCACACCCTCTCCCAGGACCTGCCGGCCCCGGAAGTAGCCTTGGTGTACGGAGGGCACCTTTGGGAGCAGGGCCTGCCGGCAGGTCAGCGCTCCTGGCGCCATCGCCCCTTGGAGTTTTCAGTAAGGCAGCTAGGGCTGCAGGGCTCATTCCAGCCTGCCCTGGCCGGACCTGTGAGCCCAGGCTGGGCACGGAACTGCCAGGGGCCTAGCGGCAGGGCCTTCACCCCAGGCACCCCCCGCCTTTATGGGACGAGAAATTGAGTCCAGAGAGGGCTGGGGAGGTGCACAGGCGGGCGGGGCAGTGCCCTCACAACACGCGGCTCCAGCGCAGCAGCGAGTGGTGGACGGGCGGGGAAAGGGCTCTAGGCACAGGAAAGCCCCAGACAGGCCCCGCACAGCCCGGGCCAGGGCCGCCACGCCGGAGCTCACCGAGCCCGTGCGTCCCCGCTCGGCCTGCGCGGCTCTTCGTGGTGGGTGCCGGGTGCACCGCAGGACCTGCAGCCGCGTCCTTGGCCTGCCCCTTCGCACGCTGGGAGCTCCTCAACTGCCCCGAGGTGGACGGCACCTAAACAGCCAGGACGGGCCGCATTTTTACATATCTGCTAAATGATGTCAGTGAGGAATGCTTAGGGTCGTCAAGTGAAAAAGAAAACCCAAAGTGTAAAACTGCATAAGCTCTCACGTAGCAAATCCCTACGATGTCATATTAGGCTAAAAACGGAATATAAATGTGTGCATAAAAGTAGGTTTCGAGGTCCCCTTCAACCCAGCTATCCCCCTGCTGGGTATTTTCTCAGAAGATCTGAAAACATCATATCCCAGCGATATACGTGCACCCGTGTTTATAGCAGCGCAATTTGTAATTGCTAAGACGTGGAAGCAACCCAAATGTCCATCCACTGAGTACTGGATAAAAGAAATTGTGGTACTTTTAAATAATGGAATGTCAGGTGTGGTACTTTTATATAATGGAATATCATTCAATCCATGAGGATTGGATAAAAAAATTGTGGTACTTTTATATAATGGAATATTACTCAGCTATAAAGAAAGATAAACTTGAGGCTTTTATAGGTAAATGGTCACAACTAGAGACCATACTAAGTGAAATAAATCAGACCTGCATGTATAAGCATCGTAGTGTCTCACTAGTGTAAGACCTGAAAGAGTGAATAAAAACTCATAGGAGGTATGATAGACACTGTGAAACAAAAGGAAAATGCTCAAAAGTAAAGGGCAACTGGGGTGTGGGAAAAGAAAAGTGGAAGAAGAGGAAATTATGCAAGTATGTTTACACAGGACAGCTAACATAGTCGTACTACTGTCTTCTATTGCTCTACAGAAAGGAACAGTTAATGATTACTTGTTTGATCAATCTTGTATGTCTTTGTTTTCCTGAGAAACCACTTTGAAGACATCGATAAGTAATACAACAACCATGGTTAATTTCCTACCACTTTGTCTGTAGCTCTGTTTTGTTTGTATTGTTCTTATGCTATTTTGTAAATGGATGTCTGTCTGTTAATATGTTGTCCTTCTTTTATTTAAAAACAAACAAAAAAAGAAATAAAAGTGTGCACAGGCAGGCGTGGTGGCTCACTGTAATCCCAGCACTCAGAGGCTGAGGCAGGAGGATCTCTGCAAGTTCGAGGCCAGCCTGGGCTACATAAATGAGTTCAAGACCCGCCTGAACTATATAGTGAGACCCTGTCTCAAAAGGACAAAAAAAAAAAAAAAGTGTGCATAGACCCAGGCATCATGGCACACATCTTGCAATCCTGGCCCTTCGGAGGCTGAGGCAAGAGGATCACTGTGAGTTGAGGCCAGCCTGGATTACAGAGTGAGACTCTGTCTCAAAGAATTAAAAAATTAAAAATAAAATCATACATAATATTATAGCAAAAATACAAAACTACACTTGGGAGGCCGGGGGTATAACTCAGCAGTAGAGCACCTGCCCACCGCACAAGAAGCACTGGGTCCCGCCCTGGCGCAGGGGAAAGAAAGGAAACGTGCTAACTTGTCAGTAGTGCTTATCTTGGAGTAGCGGAATTATTAGTATTATAATTTGCCTTGTATTTGCCTGGATTTTCTAAAATTCATTATGTGGGGTTTTATCATTAGAAAGACGCTTAATAAGAAGAATATTAGTGAGCTCCGAAAAGTAAATTTTAAAAAGGTCTCCAGGCGTTGCCCATGTCCCCCAGGGGCACAGCTGCTCCTGGCCAGCACTCTGCACCCAGGCGACGCACAGCACACGGGGTCCCCGGGGCCGTGCCGCCTCCAGGAGGCCAAGGCTTCGACGGCAGCCAGGGTGTAGGAAAGCCCAGGTGGGGACGGGCGGGTGAGGGAGCCCTCAGGGACCCCGGCTGCGGTTCCCGGGTGGGGACAGACGCTGAAGCCTGCGGGAGGGAGGAGGAGGCGGCGTGCCATCTTTACCTCGGCCGGCTGTAAGTCCCTTCACCTGCAACCATCTGCCAGGGGGGTCTGCCCCACACGTGTCCTCCCTCTGGACACCACTGTCCTCAGGGTTCCTGGGCTGAGAGCCACCAGCAGCTCCCTCAGGCCAGAGAGGGGAGATGGGGCTCCAGAGAGGGCAGAAGGGGCTCCGGAGGCCGTGGGGGGGGTGTCACAGCCCTGTCACCTCTGGGGGTGCCGGCTGCCGGTGGGCAGCACGGCACAGACCTGGGGCCCGAGAGGTCCTTGCGGGCCCCAGAAGCAGGCGTGGGGGGTTCCGGGACAGTGCTGGGCTCCTCTCCGAGGAGGCGGCCTGCAAAAGAAGAGAGAGGGTCAGGGAGCCCAGGGCAGCGCTGGGTCCCGGCCCAGCCGAGCACGCTGCCCTCCTGCGGAGGCCGAGGAGCCAAAGGGCGCCCCCAGCCCCCCACGCCTGCCTGCCTAAGTGGGCCCAGTTGGCTCTGCAGCGGGGCCCTGAATCGGGCCAGCGCGGCCGGCCAGGGATGGGGCGCACAGTTTGGAAGGTGAACCTGACCCCAGGGCCTTTGTGGGGGAAACGGGCAGTCTGCAAGGAAGGGCCAGCTGGCTCAGGGCCTGCTCGGCGGTCTGTCCGGCCAGGGGGGCCTGGCACGGGCCCTGACCTACAGGGAGATCATCCAGACACCCTGGCACCCCGCTCAGGGCTGCCCTGCCCGCTCCCCACACACAGCAGCCGGCGTAACCCCTCTCCCGCACACGCCACCTCGGCACAGGGTCCCCGGGAGGCAGCTGCGCATCAGGGGTCCCACGCTCGAGGGACAGTTCGGGAAGGTGTGGGCAGGGCGGCAGAGGGCACAGCTGTGGGCAGGATGGTGACAGGTGTGCTGAGAGGACCTGGCGGCAGCGGACACCTTCCTTCTTCCCCAGGTCCACTGTGGGTAGCCCCGAGGGGACGAACGGCCCACCTCAGGAGCCTGCCCCGGGGTGCAAGGCAGGGCCCGGGCCCAGTGCCAGGGGTAGAATGCACCCCCAGGGGTCGGTCAATGTGGGAGGCCCAAGAACTGGGCCCCCAGAGACGCAGAGCAGAAGCAGGAGGGAGGCGAGGAGCCCAGGCTGGCTCCCCAGCGTGGGGCGGGGCTGCGGCCCTGCCATGCCAGTGCGTGAATGCAGGGCGCCCACACCGAGCACGACCTGGCTCCTTGATGCCCTGCGCAGTGAGGCGTCTCGAGGACGGCCTGGCTTTACGCCCAGAAGCTCTGTGGGGGGCAGGTGGAAGGGCGGGTAGAAGCACCTGGACAGTAGCACCACCATGCACCAGTGGGTGTCCACGTGGCCTCGGAGGCCGGCCGCCGGGCTCTGCTGTCCATCCTGGGTGGCTCTGGTCTGTGGCTTTGGACTTTGCTCCCTTTTCTCAGGCACATTGTAGTGTGTTCCTTTGGCCCATCGTGTGTGTGTGTGTGTGTGTGTGTGTGTGTGTGTGTGTGCGCTCACACCTGCCTGTGTGTTACAGCTTCTTGCTGTTGTCAGCTCTAGGTATTGTAATGTCCCTGTTCTTTGCAAAAACAAAACAACAACCGTGAGCCGGAAGGGGAGAGAGTGGAGGCTCCAGGCGCGGAGCGCCGCTGTGGCTCTGGGCCGGAGCAGGGATTTTCTTTCTCCTGTCGGTGTCTGTCTGACCGTCGGGAAATCCGGGCTCCAGCACTCAGGTCCAGGAAGGGTGGCGGCCACAGGCCGCGCGTCTGTCCCAGAGAGACGGCGGCCACCACCACACTGTGAGTTCTGTGCCCCCGCTCCGTGCTGGGTACCCATCTGCAGAGTACGCCGCTCAGCAAGACAGCGAGGGGGAAATGTCCACGGCAGAAGGGGCTGCAGCAGACACGGCTGGCCTCGCACGCTTGGCTCCCCTCCCTTCCTCCCTGCTCCCTTCCTCCCTCCTCCCTCCCTTCCTTTCCTCCTTTCTTCCTTTTTGTGAGGCTGAGGATGGAACCCCAGAGGCCCTCTTTCCGCTAAGCTGCACCCCAAACTCCTCTTATTCTTGGCTATGAAATAAGATCTTGCTAAATTGTCCAGGCTGACCTTGAACTTGCCATTCTCCTGCCTCAGCCTCCTAGGGAGCTGGGATCGCAGGTAAGTGCCACTGCTCCGCCCTACCCCCTTTCTTTTTCCTTCTGGAAATTGACCTCTTCACTGTGTCCCTGGAGTGCAAGCCCAGTGCCAGGGGTCCTGCTGACCAAAGAACGCACCCCCAGGGGTCGGTCAGTGTGAGAGGCCCAAGAGCTGGGCCCCCAGTCTGGTGTGGTTACCCCTGGGACCCAGGAATCCTGGGAACTTGAAGCTGGGAGGCCTCGTGACCCAGGGCTGGACCGGAAGTGGGAGGCTGTCTCCGAGGGTGAGTCCTGGCCTAGGGGCGGCTCCGCTCAGCCACTCTGCCTCAGGCAGGCTGTCAGCACACAGGACAGGGTGCCCACAGGGCAGACCAAGGGGCAGGGAGCCCCACCTCGCCTCTCACAGCCTGCGGCGCAGCTAGTTTACTCAGGAAAAGCTGGAGGAAGCTCCTGTGGGCAGTGGGGAGCAGGGGAGGGAGGAGGGAGCCGGAACAGGGAGCCTTCCACTTGTGATTTCTGTTAGTTCATGTCTGCGGCACACAGTGATTGCAAGCACCGTGGGGAGCTGGTGCCTGCGCGCAGCGCATTTTAATTCCGCCCACGTCCCCTCCCCCTTCGTCTCCCGGTCCCTTTCTCATTTGCAAAAGATCTATCTCTCTCTTTCCTATTACCTGTCTTTTATTTTGCTTTGATTTATTTACACTTTGGGTTTCTCATATAAGAAAAACCATGCAATGTTTAATCTTCTGGGTCTGATTTGTTTCACTTAGAGTGACGGTCTCGCGGTGCATCCATTCCCTACAAGTGACTGAAGTTTAGCCCGCGTTGTAGCCTCCCCAAGCAGTTCCCCAGCGGACAGCTGGGGCTCCGCCCATGGGGACCCCAGGGCGCAGCACGGAATGAGTCCCAGGTGTCCCGCTGGGGGCCGGGGCGCGCTGGGGCCATCAAGTCCTGCGTATCTGGCCCGCCCGCGTCCCAGCAGGCAGAAGTGGCCACCCCGTCTACCAAAGGAGGGAGGGCCCGGGTCCGGAGGGTGAGCGCGTGGCCCGGTCCCACCCCTCTGCTCTCGCAGTTCGTGGAGGCCAGGCTCCGGTCTCAGCCGGGGCTCCCACCCTGGCATCGAAGCTGCCCGCCAGCCCGCAGCCTCTGGCCTTCCTCCCTGCCCTGGTGACCACCCCCAGCTGCACCCCAGCCCCATGGGAACAGGACTGAGCCCGGTCAGAGGGACCGTTGGGCACGCCTGTTCTGTGCAGCCCCATCCTGGGTCCAGGCTCCAGAGGGTGGACAACCGCTCTGCCCGCGAGGGGCACCCGGGGCCGTGCGGGGCGTCTCCGGACACGGGCAGCACCCAGCGTGAGGACCTGGCTGTGCAGGGACAGCACCGCCTCACCATCAGGGGCAACAAAGGTCCCTGTGAGTCGAGGTTTTCAGCTTTCGACACCCTTTCCCACCGTCATACTTTTTTGTATCTTCAATCTATTTTCTTTCTTTTTTTAAAAATTAAGTTCCATCATATTTTTAAAAATCTCGCTTAAACTCCTGAAGCCTGTGTCCTCGTCTACACAAGCAGAGGAAGGGTGTCCCACAGCCCCAGTGTGAGGGGGCAGGAGCCAGGGCCTGAGAGTGCTTGATACTCCGGGATGTGTGTGCCGTGCGGGACACCCGCAGCCGGGATCTGCCGCAGGCCGCGGTGCGGGCTCCTCCAGAAGGCCGGCTCGACCCAGCGGAGGGAGAAAGAGGACTTAGGGACCTGCACGTACAGAGTCCAAGGATGCCAGGTTGTCAAAGCCGCTCTGCTCGGCACGCACTTCCGCTGCGCTCCAGGGCCTGGTGCCCTGTGGGTGCTTGCATTTATTTGCTCATAAATGAATGGATGCGGAGCTTGAGGAACACAGCGTGTACGGTGCTATTTTTAAAAAGAGCGCTCCTGTTTCTCTCTGTTCAGGTACATCTGACTGTGGGACTTGGAGAATTTATTTTCCCAGCATGAAAACGAAGCCTCTGCCTTTTGTGCGGCGGACTCCCACCTTTCAGAACATGGCATACGAAATCCAGGAAATGATCACCCAGGTGCTGGGCATTCCCTTGCAGGATTTCTAGGAAGTTACCCAGGTGTCTTTCAGGTCTGAGCCAAGCTTGGGTTTGTCGCTGTTGTTCTGTTTTGTTTCTGGAGATAGAGTCTCACTATGTCATTCATGCTGGCCTTGAACTCACTGTGTAGCCCAGGCTGGCCTCAGGCAAGGTGATCCTCCTGCCTCAGCCTCCCGAGTGCTGGGATTTTACACATTGCCACCATGCTCAGCTTCGGGTTTAGAGTTGCGCTCCATTTCAAACGTATAGAGGAAGTGTACGGCAGTGTGGTGGGGGCGGCAGCCTCTCCCGCCACCCATTTCCTACCTGCAGGTGGTTGTGGGCTAAAAGCGCTCAGCTGACCCCTGTGGGGGGTCCTCACCCACAGGAGCCCCAGCCCCACCCAAGCTGACAGCTGCTCGCAGGGGCATCCCTCATGCAACAGCAGTAGGCATGGGTGACAGACTCACGCCTCTCCTCAGCGCCTGACAGCTCCTAAGGGGCACCTTGTCCCAGCACCCCTCGGTGGCTGAGGCCTGTGTGACTGCGCTGCAGCTCAGCCTCTGTCCCTGCGGCCAGCTCTGCCCCATAGCAGCTCTCAGGGACCCTCCCCTTCCTTCTCCAACTGGAGAACCCAACCTGCAGCGCGCAGTCCGGGTGGTCAGGAGTCTCTGAAGTGGGATCTGGCGCAGCCACCAGACGGCCGGCAGTCGGGCCTCCGTCCCTGGCTCCGTGCGCGCGGGACCGGCAGGAGAGGACGCAGGAGGCCGGCGGATCGGGTATCTGCAGAGAAGGAGGAAATCCTCCTCAGGTGGGCTGTGCTGCTGCTTGCTGTTGCTGTGGGCGACCGCGGCTTTGGCGGCAGACGATCAAAGGCTGAGGGTGGTTAATCACCAATTAAAGGCTAATTAAGATCACCAGAGAGTCTCCTTAGCCTTCTATGCATTGAAGTCTCTCATCTCCCACAGCTGGAGGGCAGACAAAGCAGAGGATCGGGCCTACGACTTGATTATGATATCACAGAGCACAGAGACAGCTTGGATTCTCGGCCTAGGCAGCGCTGTGCGGGGTGGCCTGGGCTCCTCACTCACGTGTGGCCCTGCGGCCGCTGGCGGGGGGCGGCAGGGACAGCCGTGCCCCTTGCCCTTCTCTCTCTGCCCTCGCCACGGGGTGTGTCCGACAAAGACGCTCAGAGTAGCCACGTTTCCTGGGACGTCTCTGGGCCTCTAATCAAGAGTCCCAAGGGCATGACACAGGTGGAAGCCAACACAGCCTTTCTTGGTAAGCTATGTCCTGCTGATCCGTGGCCCCCGGGACAAGCTGCCCCGGCAGAGCCGTGGCTGGGCGCCCTGTCTCCACCGAGATGGGAGAGGAAGGGATTTCAGGCTGTCCGGCCCCAGGAGGGAAAGGGTGGGAGATCGGGTGGAGAAGGCGGCTGACAGGCTGGCTCCGGAGAGGCCGGGCACAAGGAGAGCACGCGTGGGGAAGGGCAGGGCGGGGCGGCCCCAGCAGTCTCACCCTGTGCTGTGCTGCCCTACAGCATACCACAGGCCGGGGATGCCGGACAGAGAGCCAGGACACTCCGGGCGGGAGCTGGCATCCAGCAGGGCCTTCTCGCAGAGGCGGGTGAGCACGGTGAGGCGGAGCTGGGAACCAGGCCATGCCCAGGCCTCTTAGCAGGAACCGGCTCCGCTTCCACTGAGGAGAGCAGGGCCCTCACGCCTCGTCCACACCCACCCCCCCTGTTTGTTGTTGTTCTGGGGATTGACCCTGGGACTGGGGCCCTGTACTACAACCCCAGCCTTTTTATCTATTTACTTTTTAGTTTTAAGACAGGGTCTTGTTAAGTCACCAAGTTGTCCAGGTTGGTGTCAAAATCGCGATCCTCCTGCCTCCGCCCAGCCCCAGTGATCACCGAGCTGCTTTCTGTCTCTGCATAGGAACCTGTTTCGGATTTTCTGAATCAGCTGAACCCTGTTGTGTCGTCTCTTGGGCCCAGGTTCCTCTGGCCCTTGGGGTGACAAGATTCGGCCACATGGTAGCATTCGTCAGTGCTTCTTTCCTTTCCTTGATGAATAGTGCTTGCTGGACGGACAGATGGTGTTTCGCTTACCGGCTGATGGACCTTTGGGCTGTTTCTACTTTTTTTTTTTTTTTTTGGTTTTTCTCCGGTACCGGGAACCGAACTCACGACCTTGCGCTTGCCAGGCCGGCGCTTTGCTGCTGAGCTAAATCCCCAGCCCCTGTTTCTACTTTTTGATTCTTAGAAATTAGAATGTTGTGAACATTTACATGCAAGTTTTGTGTGAACTTGTGTTCTCATTTTTCTTAGATTCTCAGGAGAGGAGGACTGCTGAGTCACTTAGCCAACTTATACTTAACTTTATATACATTTATCAGTCCTGGAGTTGGAACCCAGGACCTTGCACAGGCTAACATGCATTCTACCCCAGCTACATTCCTACCGTGTTTCATTTATTTTTGTCTGAAGACAAGGTCTTGCTAAATGGCCCAGGCTGGCTTCAAAGTCACAATCCTCCTGCCTCAGCCTCCTGAGTGCTAGAATTACCTGCGTGGACCCAGTTTCCACATTTAACTTTTTCAGAACATGGCACACCATTTTGCAAAGCAGCAGGACTATTTTATATTTCTACCAGGCGTGTGTGAGGAAACCCATTTCTCCAGCCCCTCACCAACATTTGTAATTGTCTCTCTTTAATTATAGCGGCTCTAGTGTGTGTGAAGTGGTGGTTCGTTGTGGTTTTAATTTGCATTTCCCTAATGACTAATGATGTTGAGCAGCTCTTCAAGTGCTTATTAGTCATTTGTTTATCTTCTGTGGTGAAATGTCTATTCAAATCTCTTGCCTGTTTTTTTTCTAATTGGATGTTTGTCGAGTTCTCTATGTATTCTGGATTCAACGCTTTTTTTTTTTTTTTTTTGGATATCTGGATCAAATATACAAATCGCAGATAATTTCTCCCACACTGTGGCTTGTCTTTGCATTTTCCTAATGGTGTCTTTTGGGGAACACATATTTTAATTCTGATGAAGTCCAATTCACCAAATTTTTTTCCTTGGTACAGTGTGCTTTTGATGTTGAATCTAAGACACCTTTTCCTAACCCAAGCACGGTTATAAAGACGTTTTGCTGTGCATACCCTAAAAGCTTGTACAGCTTTAGCCCTCTGTCAGGGCTACAGTCCAGTCTGAGTTTATTTCGTGGTGTGGTATAAAGTAAGATCAAGGTTCAGCCTTCTGCCTGTGGCTGTCCAGTTGTTCCTGCACCTTGTTTTTTTTTTTTGTACCAGGAATCTAACTCAAGGCCTTCTGCTTGCCAGGCAGGCGTCTGGGCCGCCACCCCGCACCCTGTTTAAAGACAGATCCTTTCCTCATTGAGCAGGCTGGGCACCTTTATCAAAAATCAACTAATCACAGACACAAGGGCTGATCACCAGATGCTCAGTCCCATTTCATTGATCTCTACCCATCCTATGTCCGTGTCAGGTTGTCTAGATTACCAAAGCTATGAAATTGTGGAGTTGGGAAATGAATGTTCTCCTATTTTGTTCTTTTTTCAAAATTGCTTCTGCTATTCCTTCCATTTCCATATAAATTTTAAGATCAACTTGTCAGTTTCCGTGAAAAGCTCACTGGGATTTGGATGAAGGTTGTGTTTGTTCTATAGATCAATTTGGGGAGAATTGCCATCTTCACAATATTGATTCTTCTAATCCATGAACATGAAATGTCTCCATTCATTTAGATATTCTTTAATTTCCCACAGCAGCTTTATAGTTCTCCATGTACATGTCTTACACTTCTTTCATTAAATTTATTCCTGTGGATTTTGTTCTTTTTGATGATATTGGTCAGAATTGCTTTCCTAACTTCCTTTCAGATTGTTCACTGCCAATATATAGAAAAGTTATTGCTTTTGTTTTTTGAGATAGGGTCTCACTATGCAGTTCAGGCTGGCCTTGAACTTTCGCATCTACTGTGTAGCCCAGGCTGGCCTTGAACTCACAGCGATCCTCCTGCCTCAGCCTCCTGAATGCTAGGATTATAGGCACGTGACACCATGCCTGGCTAGAAATGCTATTGATTTTATATATCCATTTCATATCTATATCCTTGCTGATTTTATTGATTGTAATAATATTTTTGTGGATTCTTAGGGTTTCCTACATATAGGATCAGGTAGATAAATATAGCAGGTAGAGAAATAATATTTTTGTGGATTCCTACTTATAGGATCAGGTAGAGAAAGACAGTACTTCTTCTTTTCCGATAGAGGTGTCTTCCTTTGTAACCTCTCATTGCACCATCTGAAGTTCCCATTCTGTGTTTTTGTGTGCAGTGCTGGGATAGAGGCCAAGCCCTGCGCATTCTAGGAAATCTCTCTGCCACTGTGTGCACCCCAGCCCCTGCAGTGTGGAATCAAGAGGGCAGGAGTGAAATTCCTTGCCTCACTCTTGACCGGAAGGGGAAAGCATTCAGTCTCCTCTCATCCAGTGTAACTGTAAGTAGCCTCTCTTCATCAACCTGGGGGAGTCTCCACCTATTCTGAATTTATTTATTTATTTATTTATTTGGGGGGGGGAATTTTTTTCCGGTACCAGGAATTGAACTCACGACCTTGCGCTTAGCCAGGCGTGTGCCGCTGAGCTCAATCCCCAGCCCCCATCTATTCTGAATTTATTGAGACTTAGGAATGCACACTAAATTTTGTCAAGTGCTGCTTCTGCATCTATAGAGATGACCAAGGAGTTTTATTGCTTCATTGTATTAATGCAGTTCATTCCATTCATTGATTTTTGGATATTAATCCAGCCTTGCATTTCTGGGACAAGTCTCACTCAACCATGGTATGTAATCCTTTTTGTACATCCTGAGTTCACTTCACCAATGTTTTATTGAAGAGTTTTTCACCTATTTTCCTGAAGGACATTGGTCTATATTTCTACTTTTTTCTGTGTTGTTTTCTTTGAGGTAATACTGAGCTCAAGGAATAAGTAGCGGGCTGGGGCTGTAGCCCAGCGGTCGAGAGCTCGCCTCGCATGCACGGGGCCCTGGGCTCACTCCGAGCGCAGTAGAAACAAATGAGTTGGCAGATGTTCCCGCCGCCTCTATTTTCTGCAGGAACCTGTGCGCTCCTGATATTATTTCTTCTTTAAACATTTCGTGGACATCATGGTGATAGGATCTGGACCCAGGTTTTTCATAATCATACTTCGTTTTCCCTTGGCATAAGTACATTCAGATTTCCCATTTCTTCCAGAATGAATTTTGCTGATTTGTGCTCTTCTAGGAATTTCTCCGTTTCCTGAGTGGCTCATGTTGCCGGGACAAAGGTTCGCAGTGCTTCCCTACGGTCTTCTTTGTATAGGGTTGGGAGTTTTGCTGCTCTCTTATTACTGATCTTGGTGCTCTCCACATTATCTGATTTCTCTTTTTTGTTGTTTTCCTTCTTCATGGTATGTGCTTGGAGTACGTGGTGATGACGTTCCTCCCGCGGAGTAGGTGGATGTAAATAATGCATCTTGATTCCTCTTATATTCCTTCCCTCTCCCCTTTTCTCCTCCTCCCTCTTTCTCTTAGTTTCCTTCCTTTTTGCAAAAGATTTACCTCCCTGTTTCCTATTATCTATTTATTATTATGCTAGCTGTTTGTTTGTTTGTTTGTTTGTTTGTTTGAGACAGGGTTTCTCTATGTAGCTCAGGCTGGCCTTGAACTCACTGTGTAGTCCAGGCTGGCCTCAAACTCACGGTGATCTTCCTGCCTCAGCCTCCCCAGTGCTGGGATTACAAGCATGTACCACTACACCCAATTTATTATGCCTTTTAATTTAACCATATTTTATTTTATTTATGTTTTTGGTACTGGGAATCAAACTCATGCCCTCATGCTTGCCAGGCAGGTGCTGTGCTACTGAGCTATATTCCTGGCCCTTTAACCATATTTTAGGGTTATCATAAGAAAGAAACCACATGATATTTAACCATGTCTGTCTGATTTATTTTCCTTAACATTATAGTTTCTGGGTGCATCTGTTTTCCTACAAATGACTCACGTTTACCTTTTTATGGCTGAGTAGTACTTCAGTGAGTTAATACCACATTTTCAGCAGGTGTGGTGGTGCCTGCCTACAATCCCAGCATTCAGGAGGCTGAGGCAGAAGAATTGCAGCACATTCAAGGCCAGCCTGGGATACGCAGTACATTCAAGGCCAGCCTGAATAATATAGTGAGAACTTGTTTCAAAAAAAAAAAAAAACCTGATAAAAAGAAATTAAATACCATATTTCCCTCATCCCTTTATCAGTTGGTAAATATGTAGCCCCTTCCAAGATTTAGTTGCTATGACTTGTGCTACTGTGAACATGGATGTACATGCATCACTATTATACATTGTCTTTACTATTTGAGGAAGATACCCAGAAGGGGAATAGCTGGGCCACATGGAATGTGTAGTGGAGAAAGTTTCCTTTTTCCCACAGCCTCATCAGCATTAGTTCCTTTTTGATTTCCTGATGGCGGACATGCTTTCTGGAATAAGAATCTCAGTGTTGTTTTAGTTTGTCCTTCTGTAATGGCTAGTGATGTGGAACATGTTTCATGTACGTATTGGCTATTTGTATTTCTTCTTCTAAGAAGTGTCTATTCATTTCAGGTTTTTTTCTTTTTCTATTTTATTGAGTGCTTTGCATATTCTAGATATTAGTCCTCTGTCCAAGGTAGAGCTGGGAAGTTCCTACTCCAGTTCTGTAGGCGGTCTCCTCCCTCTGTTGTTTGTCTCCCTTGCTGTGCAGAAGTCTTTTTATGTGACGTGATCCCACTTGCTGATTCCTGATGTCGTTTCTGGTGGAACTAGGGTTCTGATCAGAGAGTCCCTGCCTATGCCTATATCTTCAGCATTGTACCTACCTTATATTCCGGCAGACTGAGTGTTTCTGTTTGAACATTTCTCTCTCTGGGCCATTTTGGTTTTAGTGTAGTGCCTGGTAGAGATAGGGGTCTAGATTCAGTCTTCTGCATGTGGATAGCCAGTTTCCCCAGCACCATTTGTTAAAGAGGCTGAATTTCTTCCAGTGTAGGTGTTTGGCTCCCTTCTCAAATACCGGTAGCTGAATTGCCTGGGGTTATTTCTGAGTCCTCCATTCTGTCCCATTGATCTACCTGTTTTTGCTAATGATTATGTGATTTTGCAGGGGGGTACCTGAAAGCAAACTCAGAACCTCAAGCTTGTCAGGCAAGCGCTGTGCCACTGAGCTATGTCCCTGGCCCAAAAGTGATTTTTGTCCTTTCTTATGTTTATATCATGTATTATATTTATTGATTTGCATATATTGAACTATCCCTGCTTCTGGGGGTGAAGCCTACTTGGTCACGATGTATGATCTTTTTGGTGATTTGTTGCATTCTGTTTGCCAATATCTTGCTGAGGATTTTTGCAGCTGTGCTCATTAAAGAGATTTTCCTTGCTGGGCGTGGTGGTGCACGCCTGTAATTCCAGCACTCGGGAGGCTGAGGCAGGAGGATCGTTGGGAGTTTGAGACCAGCCTGAGCTACAAAGTGAGCTCAAGGCCGGCCTGAACTGCATAGCAAGACCCTGTCTCAAAAAGACAAAAAAAAAAAAAGAGAGAGAGAGAGATTCGCCTATAGTTCTCTTTTTTTGACTGGATCTTTCTGGTTTTGAAGTCAGGGTAATGCTAGCTTCCAGGAATAATTTGCATTCCAACTCAGTTTTATTAATGAGTCTAAGAAGTATTGGTTTTAGATCTTCCCTGAAGTTCTTATAGAATTCAGCAGTGGCTCCGTCAGGACTTGGGTACTTCTTGGTTGGTAGATTTTCTGTTTCTTACCATTTCAGTGTCATCACCCTTTACTGAATTATTGTGGGTTTTCTATCTTCTTGCTTAAATTTTTATTATTTATATGTATTTAGGAATCAACCCATTTCGTCTTAATCCTCCAAGTTTTTGGAGTGTAGGTTCTCAAAGTAGTGAGTAATTAGGAATTCCTGCTGTTTCCGTTGTGATTTCTGATTGCATTGACTTGGGTCCTTCCTTTCCCTTGTTTGGTAAGATTGACTAAGGCTTTGTCTGTGTTGTTTGTCCTTGACTCTTTGCATTGTGTTGTCAATCTGAGTTGCATTCATTTCTGTTCTGATCTTTATAGCATCCTTCCTTGTACTGGCTTTGGACTGGATTGTTCTTGCGTCTCGAGGACCTTGAGGTAGATGATTAGGTATTCATCCGGACTCGCCCTGTTTTCCTCCTGGCAGCCTTTACTGTTCTGGACTTCCCTCTTGGGACTGCTTCCATTGTGTCCCCTAAGTTCTAATATATCATATTGACATGACTGTTTGATGCTGGGAACTATCTAGTTTCTTTCTTGATTTCTTGTGTGACCCATTGATTATGCAGCAGAGTACTGTTTAATTTCCACGCATCAGTGTAATTTCGGCGGTTTCTTTTGCCATTGACTTCTAGCTTCCTTATGTCATAATCTCATAATAAGCAGGGTAGAACTTGGGTCCCTTTGCATTTACTGAAGCGTGTTCTACCGCCTAGTGTGTGGCTCATGTTGGGGAAAGTATTCTGTGCTGCTGAGAAAATGTGTCTTCTGACACAAAAAGCGCCAGAAGGAGCAGGCCGTGGCTGGCGCTGCTACAGCCCCATAACCCCGGCAGCCTTGCTGCTGCCGCAGCTGCAGGACGAACCCAGGGCGCCCCAGGAAGGAGAAGTAGGCACTGAAGTCGGAGACTGAACGCAAGGCTGAGGACAACCTGGGCCGCTCACAGAGGCGCCGCAGGAGGAGGGCCCGACATCCCTGGGGAAGGCGCGAGTGTCCTCACAGCCCCAGCTGGGTATGTTTGCTGGGCTGTGAATTTTATTTGGTTTGTACTCAATTCAATTCCAAGTTTGCTAAAGTGCGCGTGAGCCTTAGACTCCAACATTTGCTGTGCTATCATTGCCGGCTTGACGCTCCCCATGTAAAAAGGCGAGGGAGGGGGTGGCCTCACACTGTGGTACAGCGTTGGTGATGTTCTTCTATTGACAGCTGACCTAAATCCACTTAGAGTAAAATATTTTAATGTAAAAACATTCCTTTTGAAAAAAGGGGCTGAAGTATTGCTGACATTCTTATGTTTTTCTCAGTGCCGTTAGCTATTCCCGGGGAGGGCCCCCATCTTTTTTTTTTTTTTTAATCTCTTTTCTTTCCTTTTTCTCACTGAGTCTTCACACCCGTTCAAGTTATGCTCCAGCCTTGTGTGGTTTGTAAGCTTGTCCACAAAGGCCGCTGCTGAAGTGCACACGGGTATCAGTGAAGGGTTCGGTTCCACAGTCATTCCTGTGGCCTGTGGAACTGCTTGTGGGATAAACCGGGATCCAAGCTACAGGATGAGCTGGAGACGTGAAAGCAAGTTCCCCAGGTCGCTAGGTTTCTGTGGTGGGTAACTCCTTTGTTTGGAGCACTAGGATTTCATCCTATTCTGTTCTTCCGGGTTTCCCTTTTCTCCTTCCTTCTCCTCTCCCTCCTTCCCTTCTCCCTTCCTTCTCCGCCTTGTTTTAACCCATCCTGGGAAGGATTCTTCAGATATATAAAATATTTGTTTTCTGAAATGTCATGCCTCCATTCCTGTTCTTGTGTTACGCTTCCCATTGAGATGTACGTAACATTCATAGCCTTGTATTTGGAAGGGTGCAAGGGCTTGGGCCTGGACTTTGAAATGATATCTTGGTTTCATTGTTCTGGTTTGTTTAACTAAAGCTTTGGGAAGCTTGTGGCTTAAACCATAAATTTCTAACTTAAGAAAAAGAATGCGTCTTCTTGTTTTGTTGGGTGGGACACTGTACATTCCTGTTCCTATCTGTTGGAAGATTTCTTCCAACTGGTATTTCCTTAGCGATTTATTGGCCAATTAATCTGTCCGTTTGTGACATTGAGTATTGAGGTCCCCTACTGTAAAGTTTTGGTGTTTACCTGATCTTTTATATCCAATAATGTCTTAGGAAGTTGGGGACGCTGGTGTTTGCTGTAGATATGTTTAAAATTGTTCCATCTTCCTCTGCATTGTTCTCTCAACCAGGACACGGTGCCCTTTTTGCCCCTTCTGATGTGTTTGAGTTCTAATCACTTTGTTTGAAGATGCAATAGCTCCTCCTGGTTGTTTGGACTCCCATTGCACGGAATATTGCTTTCCACCCTTTGATATTTAGTGTGTAAATTTCTTTTTGGATTAAATGTGCTTTCTGTATATGGCATATTTCTGGTTTATGTTTCTTGAACCAGTGTGCCAATTTGTGATTCTTGATTGAGGCGCTGAGATCATTCAATTTGAGATTCACTGCTTACACGCACTGATTTATTTCTATATTTTCCCTGTTGCTGATTTCTTCTTTCCTCTTCTTACCTGTCTGGACCTATTCATCCTATTAGTCATTATGTGATTGTTGGCTTTATTGTCCCTTTCTAGGGTATCCGTAAGGATTTTTGTAGGGCTGGTTTTGTGCTCATGAATTCTGGGTTATTTCTCCATTGATTTTGAAAGATAGGTTTGTGGAATATCAGTCTGGGTTGGAAGGTGCCTTCTTTTACGATTTGAAACACCCCATACTCTTTTGGCCTTTAAGGTTTGTGTTGAGAATTCTGCTATAATTCTAATGGGTTCACCTTTATAAGTGATTTGTTGCTTTTCTCTAACAGCTTTTATGATTCTGTCCGTGGGTTTAGATTTCTGGAGTTTTCACTATTATGTGTTTGACTGTTATGTGTTATTTTGTGATTGTGACTATTTTGGATTATAATGCTTCGTGTATCCCTATGTTACATTCTTTCTCCATATCTGGAAAGTTTTCTGCTATTATCTGTGTAAACAGATGTTTTTTCCTTGTCTTTTTGAGACAGGGTCTCACCATGAAGTTCAGGTTGCCCTTGACCTCACTTTGTAGCCCAGGCTGGTCTCGAACTCACAGCAGTCCTCCTGCCTCAGCCTCCCGAGTGCTGGGGTCACAGGCATGCACCATCAGGCCCTGCTATAAACAGATTTTTTAGGCCCTTTGTGCTGTCTTCTTTCTTTTTTTTTTTTGGTCCTTTTTGAGACAGGGTCTCACTCTGCAGTTCAGGCTGGCCTTGAGCTCACTTTGTAGCCCAGGCTGGTCTCGAACTCGCAACAATCCTCCTGCCTCAGCCTTCTGAGTGCTGGGATTATAGGTGTGTGCCACCACGCCCGGCTGTGCGGTCTTCTGATTGTTCACTAATTCCAGTTCATCTCAGAGTGTTCTTCTTCATAGCATCCAGTAGCGGTTGGGTCCACTGTCCATGTCCTGTTGTTTGTGAGGGATCTGTGTTCCTGGCACTCTGCCTTCCTATTGGCTGCTTCTATTGCCCATCATTTCAGTAGAGACTTCAATCTCCTGAGCTTGGATTGGGTACATTTTCATGGACTCTAACTCTTTGGTAAGCTCATGTTTTGTACCATTTGGTTTAGCTCATCTAGCTTTTCAGTAGTGTCTTTTTTTTTTTTTTTTTTGAGGCAGGGTCTCACTATGCTGTTCAGGCTGGCCTTGAGCTCCCTTTGTAGCCCAGGCTGGTCTCAAAGTCTCAACAATCCTCCTGCCTCAGCCTCCCAAGGGCTGGGATTCCAGGCGTGTACCATCACACGCAGCTCAGTAGTGTCTTCTGTTAATTTGTTGATTGTTTTATTAAATGTGTTATCTGTGTAGTTATATCTTCTTTGAGATCACTGAGTACCTTTCTATCTATTTTTTTACCCTGTTGTCCTTTTGAATAATTGGGCTGTGTGGCTTTTAATTCTACCCACTGAGACCCTGTGAATCAACTTTGCAGGACTTGGGCATTTTGGGAGGCATGTTGCTGCCTTGTTGCCTAATGTTTCTGTTGTTGTTACATTATGTCTTGGGCTGAGGTCTGCAAGCACTTAGAGGGGACAGGCTTTGTTGCCAGTATGGAGGTCTCCTTAGTTAGTGTCTGCTTTGCAGCGATGTACTCCCGGCGTGGCTAATTATAGGCCTTTGCCACTGTCTCACGATGTGAGCACCTCCACTAACTTTGGAGAGGAAGATGTAATGCAATTTTCTTTGTTTTTTTTTTTTTGGTTTTTCTCCGGTACCGGGAACCGAACTCACAACCTTGCGCTTGCCAGGCAGGCGCTTTGCTGCTGAGCTAAATCCCCAGCCCCGGTGTAATGTAATTTTCCCAGCAGCCAGCTCCCTGGGAATAGACTTCAATATGGTTAATGACATAAAGGTAATTTGGGTGTCAGCGGACAGAGAAAACCGGTTAATAGCAAGAAGTATGGCACCTTGGCTCTTCTACTAAAACAACTACAGCAAGTGGCATCAAAGACCAACTGGTCATTGACATACCACAGGAATCCTTAAAGAAAAGAGAAGCATAATTATAAAATAAACACCATGAGAACCCAAAGCTTGACATATAGTGAATGTCTCCTAAATACAGCAATTCTCCCTCCACTAACGGCAGAAAAGAATTCAGCAGTGATAGCACAGAACTCACTAGCTAAAGCTTAAAGCTTACTCATCACGCTAGTAAAGATAGCAGGGCTAGCGACGGGGACTGAAAGAAGAGTATTTGAAAAATGAAGCAACGGAAGATGAGGAGCAGGAGAGAAGAGTGAGATAGGAGGCACTATGGTGGAGCAAAAGAAAATGGGTAGAATTAGATAAAGGTAATTTATAAAGAACAAAAGGAAAAAGAAAGAGAAAAAGCAGGAAAACAGAAGAACAAACGCTTAGAAGGGGTTCAGTGTAGGAGCCGGAAGGGAGCGGGCCACGAGCCGCTCTCCTTCTGTGGGAAGGGGCTCATAAAGGCAGGCCAGGCTGCCGAGGGGCGTGCAGGACTAGGGGGACACCGCCCGGCAGCAGCCAGACCCGACCCCGGCGCCCTGCAAAGGAATACAGAGGTCGGGGCTGTGCCCGCGGAGCAGGTGCCCGTCCCCGCGGGCGGTCTGGGTCTCTCCTGCAGCCCCGACGCGGACAAGGCGTGGCCGTTGCCTTGCTGTGCTTCTGATTCTCTTCCCGAGAGCGGTGATTTTTCGGGCCTGCCAAGTTGGGGAGGAATCCCCGCGACCCCGGAGCCGTCTCTGAGCCCAAGCGTGGCCGGGCCTCGTCCGCGGCCCCTCGCAGCAGAGCTGGAGTCTTGCACACAGGCTGTATGACCCAGAGCGTCCACCGCGCACCTTCCTTCGTCTAGGCCTGCTCACCCTCGCACTCCACCGCGGTTTGTGAGTGAGCTGAAGAATAATAAAGAGAGATGAACCCCCCAAAAAAAACTTAAAAGGAAAGGAGAAAGGAAAAAGGGAAAGGAGAAAGAAAAGCAGAAAATCCTCCAAACAAACAAACAAAAAGATAATGAAGAAGAGGGAAAAAATTGAGTCCAAATTTTTCTCTCTGTGTTTTTTTTATTTGTTTGTTTTGTTTTTCTTTCAGTACCGGGAATCGAACTCACGACCTCGCGCTTGCCAGGCGGGCACTTTGCCGCTGAGCTAAATCCCCAGCCCCCCTCTCTGTGTTTTTGAAAGCAGATTTTCTTTCTAAGAGCCGTTTGATTTCCAGTCCAGCATCAGGGCTTTCTCCACCTCACATCACATCTGGAGGGTTTCTCAGACGCCCTCTGTTTCCGGAAGTCCGGCGTGCGTTCGCGCCAGGCCGAGGCGTGGCCTTGCTCAGGCGGGTAAATGGGGACGGCAACCAGACCTCCGAGCTGTGCTCGATGCGGGCAGCGGGGCAAGATAGCAAGTGGAGTGCTGGACTTAATGCCAGCACTTTGAGAAGCAGCCACTTTTGAGTTTTCATTAATTATTTTTTCTTTTATGGACAAAAGGCAAAACAAAAATTCATTAAAAAACCATCGGAGAACAACAAAAGTTAATACATTACACGTTGGCATCTTTAAAGTCGTCGCTCAGGGTACACGATACGGGCATAAAAATTTCTCCAATCAGTATTAGCACCAACCTTCCTTTTTAATGAGCTAAGAGACACTGACAGCGTAACGGACGCGCATTTCCTCCGCGTTCCCTGCTGTCCTTCCCCTCCGCCCGAGCGAGTTCCCCTCTCCTTTTGAACAATTCCTTCCCGTTTCACAACGTCTACTGTACATTTTAGATCTTCTTCACTCTTCATTTTCTCACGTCAGGGAGATGCTGCAAAGTGTACACATGTGAGTCTGATTTATTTGACTTATGAGAGTGGTTTCTTGGTGTTTATATATTTAGGATTTCTTTCTTTTTTTTTTTTTTTGCCTTTCTGAGACAAAGTCTCATTCTGCAGGTCAGGCTGGGCTTGAGCTCACTTTCTGGCCCAGGCTAGCCTCAGACTCGCAGTGATCATCCGGCCTCAGCCTCCCGAGGGTGGGGACTACAGGTATGTACTGCTATGCCAGCAAGTATGATTTCTAGTTGCACGAATTTACCTGTAAAGTCTAAAGTTTATCCTTCTTAATGGCTGAATAGTCTCCACTGCATAAAAACGCATCTTTTTTATCCATTTGTCAGTTGATGGACATTTAGGCTATTTCTAAGATTTAATTATAATAAATTGTGCTATTACAAACATGGGTGCACACATATGACTGTGGTATGATGTTTTTAATTTTTTTTTTTTCATCTTTTTGAAGCAGAATTTTGCTATGCAGTTCAGGCTGGACTTGAGCTTACTTTGTAGCCCAGGATGGTCTTGAGCTAACAGCGATCCTCCTGCCTCAGCCTCCCAAGTGCTAGGATTACACGTGTGTGCCACTATACCTAGCAAATATGGATTCCAGTTGCATGAATCTACCCATAAAGGCTCAAGAGTATCCTTATTTATGGCTGAGTAGTTCTGCATTGTATAAAAATACCAAATTGTTTTATCCTTTAGTTGGTTGATGAATATTTCGGTTGTTTCTAAGATTTAGCTGTTATAAATTGTGCTACTATGAACATGGGGGCACATATATCGCTGTGGTATAATGTTTTAGTGCTTTCATTGGTCTTTTTGAGACAGGGTTTTGCTCTGCAGTTCAGGCTGGCATTGAACTCACTTTGTAGCCCAGGAAGCTCTGGAGTTGACAACGATCCTCCCGCCTCAGCCTTCTAAGTGCTGGGATTACTAGTATGTGCCACTATGTCCAACAATATGATTTCTAGTTCTATGAATTTACCTATAAAGTCTCAACTTTATTCTTCTTTACAGCAGAGTAGTGTCCACCGGATAAAATACCACATTTTTTTTAATCCATTCATTGGTTGATGGGCTTTTAGATTACTTCTCAGATTTAGCTATTTTAAATTGTGCTGCTGTAAACATGGGTGCACATATGTTGCTGTGGTGTGATGTTTTTAA
>NW_004955538.1:33398-34941 GCF_000276665.1 Chinchilla lanigera | reverse complement strand
ATGCAGTTCAGGCTGACCTTGAGCTCACTTTGTAGCCCAGTTTGATGGTCTCAAACTCACAAGGATCCTCCTACTTCAGCCCCCCAAGTGCTGGGATTACAGGAGTGGACCACTTTACCCAAAAAGTATGGTTTCTAGTTACATCAATTTCCCTAGAAATTTTCCACTATGTCCTTCTTAATGGCATAGTATTATTCCAATGTATGGAAACAGTGCATCTTTTTTACCCATTCATTGGTTAATGGGCCCTTAGGTTGTTTCTAAGATTTAGCTATTGTATATTGTGCTGCTATAAACATGAGTGCACATATATAGCTGTGGTATAATCTTTTTAATTCTTTTCTTTGTTCTTTTGAGACAGGGATATGCTATGCAATTCAGGCAGACCCTCAGGTTGATTTGTAGCCCAGGATGGTCTCGAACTCACATTGATCCTCCTGCCTCAGCCTCCCAAGTGCTGGAATTACAGGTATGTGCAACTGTGCCCAGCAAGTATGGTTTCCAGTTTTATGAATTTACCTATAAAGTCTCAAGTTTATCCTTCTTTACGGCTGACTAGTGTCCATTGTATAAAAACACATATTGTATTTCCATTCATTGGTTGATGGGCATTTAGGTTCTTTCTGGGATTTAACCTATTATAAATTGTGCTGCTAAAAAAAAGAAAAAAAATTGTGCTGCTGAACATGGGTGCACATGTATCCCTATGGTATGATGTTTTCAATTCTTTTTTTTGTCTTTTTCATACAGGGTTTTGATGCAGCTCTGGCAGGACTTGTGCTCTCTTTCTAGCCGAGGATGCTGTCAAACTCACAATGATCCTCCGACCTCAGCTGGGAGCAAGCATGCTGGGATTACAGGTATGTGCCCCTATGCCCAGCAAGTATGCTTTCTAGTTGTAGTATTTACCTATAATCTCTCAAGTTTATCCTTCTTTATAGCTGAGTAGTACTCTATTATTTAAAAATACCACATATATTTATCCATTTGTCTCTGGTTGGGATTAGGTTTTTTCTAAGATTTAGCTATTATATATTGTTCTGCTATAAACATGGGTGCACATATATACCTCTGGTGTAATGTTTCTAACTCTTTTCTTTGTTGTTTTGATATAGGGACTTGCTATGCAATTAAGGCTGGCCTTGGGGTCATTTTGTAGCACAGGCTGATCTCGAACTCACAAGGATCTTCCTACTTCTGCTGTACAAGAGTTGAGATCAAAGGTATGTGCAACTATGCCCAGCAAGTATGGTTTCTAGTTCTATGTATTTGCCTAGAAAGTCTCAAGTGTATCCTTCTTCATGGCTGAGTAGTACTCCATTCTATAAAAATACCACTTTTTTATCCATTAATTGGTTCATGGGCATTTAGAATGTTTCTAAGATTTTGCTATTATAAATTGTGCTGCTATAAACACAGGTGCACATATATTGCTATGGTATAATGCCTTTAATTCTTTTTTGTCTTTATAAGAGAGAATTTTCTATGTGGTATAGGCTGGCCTTGAGCTCACTTTATAGTCCAGGATGGTCTTGAACTCACA
>NW_004955538.1:23485-25011 GCF_000276665.1 Chinchilla lanigera | reverse complement strand
TTTATCCATTCATTGGTTGATGGGCCTTTTAGATTGTTTCTAAGATTTACCTATTATGAATTGTGCTGCTATGAACGTGGGTACACATGTCACTGTGTTACAATGCTTTTAATTCTTGTATTTGGCCCTTGGACAGAGGGTTTTGCTCTGCAGTTCAGGTTGGCCTTGCAGTCACTTTATCACCGAGGATGATCTCGAACTCACAAGGATCCTCGTACCTCAGCCTCCCAAGTGCTGGTATCACAGTTATGTGTCACTGTTGTCAGCAAGTAAGTTTTCTGGTTGTATAAATTTACCTATAAAGTCGCAGGTTTTTCCTTGTCTATGGCTGAGTAGTCTCCATTGTATAAAAATAGCACAACTTTTTATCCATTTATCCATTGATGGACATTTAAGTTGTGTGTAAGATTTAGCTATTATATATTGTGCTGCTATGAACATGAGTGCACATATGTCGCTGTGTTATAATGTGTGTAACTCTTTCTTTTTTGTCTCTTTGAGGCCGAGTTCTGCTATGCAGGTCAGCCTGGACTTGAGCTCACTTTGTGTCCAAGCATGGTCTTGAACTCTAAACAATCCTCCTGCCTCAGCCTCCCAAGTGGTGTGATTACAGGTATGTACCACTTTGCCAAACAGGTATGGTTCCTGGTCCATGAATTTATCTATAAATTCTCAAGTTCATCCTTCTTCATGGCTGTCTACTGTCAATTTTATAAAAACACATCTTGTTTTTCCATGCATTAGTTGATGTTCCATAAGGTTGTTTCTAAGACTGTAGCTATTATAAATTGTGCTGCTAAACATGGGTGCACAGGTATCGCTGTGGTATGATGATTTAATTCCTTTTTTTTGTCTCTTTGATACAGGGTTTTGAAATGCAGTTCAGGCAGGCCTTGTGCTTTCTTAGTAGTCTAGCATGCTGTCAAATTCACAAGGATCCTACTGCTTCAGCCTTCCAAGTGCTGGGATTACAGGTATGTGCCACTACGCCCAGCAAGTATGCTTTCTAGTTGTAGGAATTTACCTATAAAGTCTCAAGTTCATCCTGCTTTATGGCTGAGTAGTCTCCGCTGTATAAAAATACCACATCTTTTTTATTCATTCACTGGTTGATGGGCTTTTACAGTGCTTGTAAGATTTAGCTATTTTAAATTGTGCTGCTATACACGTGGGTGCAACTATATATTGCTGTGGTATGATGTTTTCAATTCATTTTGTTGTCTTTTTCAGACACAATTTTCTATGGAGTTTAGGCTGAACTTTAGCTACTTATATAACACAGGATGGTTTCAAATTCATAGCTATCCTGCCTCAGCCTCCAAAGTGCTGGGATCACAGGTGTGTGCCTCTATGCCCAGCAGGTATGGTTTCTAGTTGTATGAATTTCCCTATAAAGTCTCAAGTTTCTCCTCTTTATGGCAGAGGAGTCTCCATTGTATAAATCTATATCTTTTGGATCCATTCACTGGTTTGTGGGCATTTGGGTTTTCTCTAATATTTAGCTATTATAAACTGTGCTGCTATAA
>NW_004955538.1:19220-20970 GCF_000276665.1 Chinchilla lanigera | reverse complement strand
TTATAAATTGTACTGCTATAAACATGGGTGCACATATATCACTGTGGTATAATGATTTTAATTCTTTTTTTGTCTTTATAAGACAGGATTTTTTTTTTTGTCTTTTTGAGACAGGGTCTCACCATGCAGCTCAGGTTGGCCTTGAGCTCACTTTGTAGCCCACGCTGGTCTCAAACTCGCAGTGATCCTCCTGCGTCAGCCTCCCGAGTGCTGGGATTACAGGCATGCGCCACCACATCCAGCAAGACAGGATTTTCTATGTGGTTTAGCCTGTCTTTGGGCTCACTTTATAGCGCAGGATGGTCTTGAACTCACAATAATACTCCTACCTCTGCCTCCCAAGAGCTGGGATCACAGGTGTGTGCCACTATGCACAGCAATACGGCTTCTAGTTCTATGTATTTACCTATGAAGTCTCAAGTTTATCCTTCTTTATGACTGAGTGGTCTCCACTGCATAAAAATACCACAACTTCTCTATCCATTCATTGATTGGTGGTTAGTTAGTTTGTTTCTAAGATACAGCTATTAGAAATTGTGTTGCTATAAACATGGGTGCACATATATCATGGTGGTGTAACATTCTTAATTCTCTTCTGTCTTTTTGAAACAGGATTTTCTATGCAGTTGAGGCTGGCCTTCAGCTCACTTCATAGCACAGGATGGTCTCGAACTCATAATCATCCTCCTACCTCAGCCTTCCAAGTCCTGGGATTACAGGAGGGGATCATGTACCCAGTGAGTACAACTTCTAGTTCCATCAGTGTACCTGGAATTGCTCAAGTGCACCCTCCTGTATGGCTCAGTATCACTCCATTCTATGGGATTACCACTTCTGTTTTCTCCATTCACTGGTTTATGGGCATTTAGGTTGATTCGAAGATTGAACTACTGTGGATTTTGCTGCTGTAAACATGGGCGCACATATATCTGTTTGAGAATGTTTTCAATTCTTATCTTATGTCCGTGTTAGATGGGGTTTGGGAATGCAGTTCAAGCTGGACTAGAGCTCACTTGGTAGCCTAGGAAGCTCTCGAACTCACAATAATCATACTGCCTCAGCCTCTCAAGTGCTGGCCTTAAAGGTACGTGCCACTATGCCCAGAAAGGATGATTTCTAGTTATAGGAATTTACCTATAAAATCCCAAGTTTATCCTTCTTTTTGGCTGACTAGTCTCCATGGTTTAAAAGTACCACATCTTTTGCATCCATTCATTGGTTGATGGTCACTTAGGTTGTTTCTAAGATTTAACTATTATAAAATGTGCTGCTATAAACATGGGTGCACATATATCGCTCTGGTGTAACATTTTTAATTCTCTTCTTTGTCTCTTTGAGACATGATTTTCTATGCAGTTTAGGCTGGCCTGCAGCTCACTTCATAGCACAGTTTGGTTTCCAACTCATAATGATCCTCCTGCCTCAGCCTCCAAAGTGCTGGGGTTACAAGTATGTGCCACTATGCCCAGCAGGTATGGTTTCTAGCTGTATGAATATCCCTATAAAGTCTCCAGTTTCTCCTCTTCACGGCGGAGTTGTCTCCATTGTGTGAAATTATATCTTTTCCATCAATTCATTGGTTGATGGGCCTTTAGGTTGTTTCTAAGGTGTCTCTATTATAAATTGTGCTGCTATGAATGTGGGTGCCCGTATACCACTGTGTGGTAATGTTTTTAATACTTTTTTGTCTTTTTAATACAGAATTTGTCTGTGCAGTTCAAGCTGACCTTGAGGTCACTTTGTAGCCCAG
>NW_004955538.1:17937-19120 GCF_000276665.1 Chinchilla lanigera | reverse complement strand
TGGCTGAGGAGTCTCCATTGTATAAAAATACTACATCTTTTTTTTCCATTTATTCGCTGATGGACATTTATGTTGTTTCTAAGATTTAGCTGTTATATATTGTGCTGCCATAGCATGAATGCACATATATCACTGTCATATAATGTTTTTAATTCTCTTTTTGTGTGTGTCTGAGGCAGAGTTTTGCAGTGCAGTTCAGGCTGGCCTTGAGCTCACTTGTGGCCAAGGATGGTCTCGAACTCACAACGATCCTCATGCCTCAGCCTCCCAAGTCCTGGGAATACAGGTGTGTGCCACTATGCCGAGCAAGTATGGTTCTTGGTTCATGAATATATAAATTCTCAAGTTTATCCTTCTTTACGGTTGATTAATTTCCAGTGTATTATACATATCTTGTTTTGCCATTCAGTGGTTGATGGGCATTTAAGTTGTTTCTCAGCTTTAGCTACTATACACTGTGCTGCTATAAACATGGGTGCACATCTATCGCTGTGGTACAGTGATTTTACTTTTTTTGTTTTTGTCGATTTCAGATAGGGCTTTGCTATGCAGCTGAAGCTGCTCTAGAGCTCACTCTGTTGCCCAGGAAGCTCTCGAACTCACAGCAATCCTCAGCCGCCAAGGCTGGCATCCGCATATGTGCCACTATGCACCCCAAGTATTGTTTCTAGTTGTAGGAATTTACCTACAAAGTCCCAAGTTTATCTTCTTTATGGCTCAGCAATCTCCACTGTATAAAAATACATCTTTTTTATCCATTCGTTGGTTGGTGGTTATTTATATTGTTTCTTAGAATTAGCTGTTATAAATTGTGCTGTTATAAGCAAGAGTACACATATATCGCTCTGGTGTAATATTTTTAATTCCTTTTTTTTTTTTTTTTTTTGTCATTCTGAGCCAGGATTTGCTATGCAGTTCAGGCTGGACTTGAGCTTACTTCATGTCTAAGGATGGTCTGAAACTCATAGCGATCCTCATGCCTCAGCCTCCCAAGTGCTGGGATTACAGGTATGTGCCACTATGCCAAGCAGGTGTGGTTCCTGGTTCATGAATTTATCTATAAATTCTCAAGTTTATCGTTCTTGACGGTTGACTTGTATGCATTGTATTACATACATCTTGTTTTTTCATTCATTGGCTCATGGGCACTTAGGCTGTTTCAAAGATTTAGCTATTGAATACT
>NW_004955538.1:10834-12092 GCF_000276665.1 Chinchilla lanigera | reverse complement strand
ATCCTCCTACCTCAGCCTCCCAAGTGCTGGGATCACAGGTTTGTGCCACTATGCCCAGCAAGTATGGTTTCTAGTTGTGTGAATTCACCCATAAAGTCTCAAGTTTGCCCTTCTTTATGGCTGAGTATGACTCCATTGTGCAAATCTACCACATGTTTTTATCGCATGTCTCCGTTGATGAACATTTAGGTTGTCTTTAAGGTTTAGCTGTTATATATTATACTGCTATAAACATGGGTGCACATATGGAGCTGTGATATTATCTTTTTGTTTCTTTTTGTGTGTGTGTTTGAGGCACAGTTTTGCTACACAGTTCAGGCTGGCTTTGACCTCACTTTATGGTGAAGGATGGTCTCGAACTCACAACCATCCCCCTTCCTCAGCCTCCCAAGTGCTGGCATCGCAGGTATGAGCGACTCTGCCCTGCAAGTATGGTTTCTACTTGTATGAATTTACCTGTAAAATCTCAAGTTTAATCTTCTCTATGGCTGAGTAGTCTTCATCGTATAAAAATACATTTTTTAATCCATTTATTGGTTGGTTTTCTTTTAGTTTTTAGGTTTTTTTGTTTTTTTTTTTCTGGTACCGGGAATCAAACTCACGACCTTGCACTTACCAGGCTGGCGCTGTGTGCTGAGCTAAATCCCCAGCCCCTCCATTCATTGGTTGATGGACATTTAGATTGTAAGATTTAGCTTTTGTATATTGGGATGCTATAAATGGGGGTGTACACATATGACTGTTATAATGTTTTTAGTTATTTTTTTGGTCTTCCTGAGACAGGATTTTGCTATGCAGTTAAGGATGACCTTGTGGTCACTTTGTAGCTCAGGATGGTCTCGAACTCACAACAATCCTCCTGCCTCAGCCTCCGAAGTGCTGGCATTACAGGTATGTGCAACTCTGCCCAGCAAGTACAGTTTCTAGTTGATCAATTTACCTATGAAGTCTCAAGTTGATCCTTCTTTATGGCTTAGTAGACTCCACTATATAAAAATACTGCATCTTTTTTATCCATTCATTGGTTGATGGGCTTTTAGATTGTTTCTAATATTTAGCTATTATAAATTGCGGTGCTATAAACATGGATGTAAATATATCCCTGTGTTATAATGTCTTTAATTCTTTCTTTTGTCTTTTTGAGACAGGATTTTCTATGCAGTTCAGGCTGGCCTTGAGCTCACTTTATAGCCCACAAGATCTCAAACTTACAACAATCCTCCTGCCTCAGCCTCCCAAGACCTGGGCTTACAGGTAT
>NW_004955538.1:8403-10078 GCF_000276665.1 Chinchilla lanigera | reverse complement strand
ATTTATCCATTCATGGACATTAAGGTTGTTTCTAAAATTTAGCTAATATATATTGTGCTGCTATGAACATGAGTGCACATACATCGCTGTGGTATAATGTTTTTAATTCTTTTTTTTCTCAGTTTCAGGCAGAGTTTTGCTATGCATTTCAGGCTGACCTTGAACTCACTTTGTGGCCATAGATGGTCTCAAACTCACAAGGATCCTCCTGCCTCAGCCTCCCAAGTGCCAGAATTACAGGTATGTGCAACGATGCCCAGAAGGTATGATTTCTACTTGATCAATTTACCTATGAAGTCTCAAGTTTATCCTTCTTAATGGCTGAGTAGTCTCCACTGTATAAAAATACCACATCTTTTTTATCCATTCATTGGTGAATGGGCTTTTAGATTATTTCAAAGATTTAGCTAATTTAAATTATGCTGCTATAAACATGGGTGTACATATATCACTGTGCTATAATGTTTTTAATTTTTTTTTGTCTTTTTGGGACAGGATTTTCCATGCTGTTTAAGCTGGCCTTGACTCACTTTACACCCCAGGGTGGTATCGAACTCATCACAATCGTCCTGCCTCAGCCTCCTAAGTCCTGGGATTACAGTTATGTGCCACTATACACAGCAAGTAAGGTTTTGGGTTGTATAAAATGACCTATAAATTCTCAAGTTTCTCCTCTTTATGGCGGAGGAGTCTCCATTGTATAAAAGTACATCTTTTTCATCCATTCATTGGTTGATGGGCCTTTAGGTCGTTTCTAAGATTTACCTATTCTAAACTGTGCTGCTATAAACATGGGTGCACATATATAGCCCTGGTGTAAGGTTTTTAATTCTTTTTTGTGTCTTTTCGAGACAGGATTTTGTTATGCAGTACAGGTTGACCTTACAGTCACTTTGTCACCTAGGATGGTCTCGAACTCGAAAGGACCCTCCTAACTCAGCCTCCGAAGTGCTGGGATTACAGTTACGTGTCACTCTGCTCAGCAAGTAAGCTTCCTGGTTGTAGGAATTTACCTATAAAGTCTCAAGCTTATCCTTCTTTATGGCTGAGAAGCAGTCCTTTGCATAAAAATTCATCTTTGCATCCATTCATTGGTTGATGGGGATTAGGCTGTTTCTAAGGTTTGGTTGTTATACATTATACTGCTATAAACAGGGGTGCACATGTAGAGCTGTGGTTCAATGTTTTTTCATTTTTTTCTTTTGGGACAGGGATTCGCAACGCAGTTCAGCCTGGCCTTGAGCTCACATTGTAGCCCAGGATGCTGCTGAGCTCACAACGATCCTCCTGCCTCAGCCTCCCAAGTGCTGGGATCACAGGTAGGTACCACTATGCCCAGCAAGTATGGTTCATAGTTGTACGAATTTACCTGTAAATTCTCAAGTTTATCCTTCTTTATGGCTGTCTAGTGTCCACTGTATAAAAACACATCTTGTTTTTTTATGGATTAGTTAATGGGCCTTTAGGTTGTTTCTAAGACTGTAGCTATTATAAATTGTGCTGCTAAACATGGGTGCACAGGTATCGCTGTGGTATGATGATAAATCCTTTTTTTTGTCTCTTTGATACAGGGTTTTGAAATACAGTTCAGGCAGGCCTTGTGCTTTCTTAGTAGTCCAGCATGCTGTCAAATTCACAAGGATCCTACTGCTTCAGCCTTCCAAGTGCTGGGATT
>NW_004955538.1:2974-7607 GCF_000276665.1 Chinchilla lanigera | reverse complement strand
TGAAGTCTCAAGTTTATCCTTCTTTATGGCTGAGTAGACTCCATTTTATAAAAATACCACATCTTTTTTATCCATTCATTGGTTGATGGGCCTTTTAGATTGTTTCTAAGATTTACCTATTATGAATTGTGCTGCTATGAACGTGGGTACACATGTCACTGTGTTACAACGCTTTTAATTCTTGTATTTGTCCCTTTCCACAGAGGATTCTGCTCTGCAGTTCAGGTTGGCCTTGCAGTCACTTTATCGCCGAGGATGGTCTCGAACTCACAAGGATCCTCGTACCTCAGCCTCACAAGTGCTGGGATTACAGTTATGTATCACTGTGCTCAGCAAGGAAGGTTTCTGGTTGTATAAGTTTATCTATAGAGTCTCAAGTGTTTCTTTGTCTATGGATGAGCATTCTCCATTGCATAAAAATAGCACAACTTTTTATCCATTTATCCACTGATGGACATTTAAGTTGTTTGTTAGATTTAGGTATTATATGTTGTGCTGCTATGAACATGAGTGTACATATGTCGCTGTGGTGTAGTGTGTATAATTCTTTCTCTTTTTTTTTGTCTATTTGTGATTGAGTTCTGCTATGCAGGTCAGGCTGGACTGGAGCTCACTTTGTGTCCAAGCATGGTCTTGAACTCTAAACAATCCTCCTGCCTCAGCCTCCCAAGTGGTGTGATTACAGGTATGTACCACTTTGCCAAACAGGTATGGTTCCTGGTCCATGAATTTATCTATAAATTCTCAAATTCACCCTTCTTCATGGCTGTCTACTGTCAATGTTATATAAAGACATCTTGTTTTTCCATGTATTAGTTGATGGGCCATAAGGTTGTTTCTAAGACTGTAGCTATTATCAATTGTGCTGCTAAACATGGGTGCACAGGTATCGCTGTGGTATGATGATTTAATGCCTTTTTTTTTGTCTCTTTGATACAGTGTTTTGAAATGCAGTTCAGGCAGGCCTTGTGCTTTCTTAGTAGCCCAGCATGCTGTCAAACTCACAGCGATCCTACTGCCTCAGCCTACCAAGTGCTGGGATTATAGGTATGTGCCACTACGTCTGGCAGGTATGATTTCTAGCTATAGGTATTTACCTACAAAGTCTCAAGTTTATCCTTCTTTATGGCTGACCCATCTCCACTGTGTAAAAATACATGTTTTTCATCCATTCATTGGTTGATAGGTATTTAGGTTGTTTCAATTTTTTCTTTTTTCCAGTACTGGGAGTCGAACTCACGACCTCATGCTTGCCAGGCAGGTGCTGTGCCGCTGAGCTAAATCCCCAGTCCCCTAGGTTGTTTCTAACATTTAGCTATGGTAAATTGTGGTGCTATAAACATGGGTGCACGTACATCGCTCTGATACAATGTTTCTAATTCTTTTTATTGTCTGTTTTAGATCAGGTTTTGCTATGCAGTTCAAGCTGGCCTGAAGCTCACTTTGTCACCCAGGAAGCTCTCCAGCTCACAACAGTCCTCCTACCTCAGCCTCCCAAGTGCTGGCATTAGACATATGCGCCACTACGCCCAGCAAGTATGCTTTCTAGTTGTAGGAATTTACCTATAAAGTCTCAAGTTCATCCTGCTTTATGGCTGAGTAGTCTCCGCTGTATAAAAATACCACATCTTTTTTATTCATTCACTGCTTGATGGGCTTTTACAGTGCTTGTAAGATTTAGCTATTTTAAATTGTGCTGCTATACACGTGGGTGCAACTATATATCGCTGTGGTATGATGTTTTCAATTCATTGTGTTGTCTTTTTGAGACACGATTTTCTATGACGTTTAGTCTGAACTTTAGCTCCTTTTATAGCACAGGATGGTTTCAAATTCATAGCTATCCTCATGCCTCAGCCTCCAAAGTGCTGGGATCACAGGTATGTGCCTCTATGCCCAGCAAGGATGGTTTCTAGTTGTATGAATTTCCCTATAAAATCTCAAGTTTATTCTTTATGGCTGAGTAGTCTCCGCTGTATAAAAATACATCTTTTTTATCCACCCAATGGTTAATGGGTATTCAGGTTGTATCTAAGATGGAGATATAATGAATTGTTTTGCTCTAAACGTGGGTGCACATGTATCACTGTGGTATAAGTTCTTTAATTCCTTTTTTGTCTTTTTTTTTTGGTTTTTCTCCGGTACCAGGAACCGAACTCATGACCTTGCGCTTGCCAGGCAAGCGCTTTGCCGCTGAGCTAAATCCCCAGCCCCCCTTTTGTGTCTTTTTGAGAGAAGATTTTCTATGCTGTTCATGCTGGCCTTCAGCTCACTTTATATCACAGGATGGTTTCAAACTCATAACGATCCTCCTGCCTCAGCCTCCCAAGTGCTGGGATTACAGGAGTGGATGACTTTACCCAGAGTGTACAGTTTCTAACTACATCCATTTTCCTAGAAATTCTCAAGTATCTCCTCCTTGCTGTCTGGGTATTACTTCGTTGTATGGAAATACCACGTGTTTTTTATCCATTCATTGATTGATGGGCATTTAGGTTGCTTCTAAGATTTAACTATTTCAAATTGTAGCACTGCAAACGTGGGTGCACATATATTAAGGTGTCGCAATGTTTTTAATTCTTTTTTTGTCTTTTTGAGACAGGATTTTGCTATGCAGTTGAGGTTGAGCTTGCAGTCACTTTTCGCCTAAGAGGGTCTCAAACTCACAAGTATCCTCCTACCTCAGCCTCCCAAGTGCTGGGATTGCAGGAATGGACCACTTTACCCAGAAAGTACAGTTTCTAGTTACATTAGTTTACCTAGAAATGCTCGAGTACATCCTCCTTTATGGCTGAGTATTACTCCATTTTATGGAGATACCACATCTTTTTTATCCATTCACTGGCTCATGGACATTTAGGTTGTTTTTCAGATTCACCTATTATATATTTCGCTGTTACAAACATGGGTGCACACGTATAGCTGTGGTATAATGATTTTAATTCTTTTCTTTGTGCTCTTGAGCCAGGAATTTGCTATCCAATTCATGCTGGCCTAGAGCTCACTTTGTCGCCCAGGAAGCTCTCGAACTCACAATAATCCTGCTACCTCAGCCTCCCAAGTGCTGGCATTACCCGTATGAGCCAGTATGCCCAAAAAGTATGCTTCTAGTTGTAGGAATGTACCTATAAAGTCTCAAGTTGATCCTTCTTTATATCTGAGGAGTCTCCACTGTACAAAAATACCACCTTTTTTATCCACTCATTGGATGGTGGTCATTTAGATTGTTTCTAAGATTTAGCTATTATACATTGTGCTGCTATAAACATGGGTGCGCATATATCGCTCTGGTATAATGGTTTTAATTCTTTTTTTCTTTTGAGACAGGATTTTCTATGCTGTTTAGGCTGTGCTTGAGCTCACTTTATAGCCCAGGGTGTTCTTCAACTCACAGAATCTTCTTGACTTAGCTTCACATGTCCTGGGCTTACAGGTATGTGTGACTATGCAGAGCAAATATGGTTTCAAGTTGTATGAACTGACCTATAAAGTCTCAAGTTTCTCCTCTTTATGGCGGAGTCGCCTCCACTGTAGAAGAATACATGTTTTCCATCCATTCATAGGTTGATGGGCCTTTCGGTTGTTTCTCAAATTTACCTATTGTGAATTGTGCTGCTGTGTACCTGGGTACACATATATCACTGCTATAATGTTTCTAAATCTTGGGTTTTTTTGCTTTTTTACTCAGGCTTTTTCTATGCAGTTCAGGTTGGCCTTGCAGTCACTTTCTCACGTAGGATGGTGTCGAACTCATAGGATCCTCCTGCCTCAGCCTCACAAGTGCTCGGATTACAGTTCTCTGTCCCTGCTATAAACGTGGGTGCATGTATATCACTGCGTTGTATGTTTTTAATTCCTTCTTTTGTGTTTCTGATACAGGATTTCCGATGCAGTTTAGGGTGACCTTGAGTTCACTTTGTAGCCCACGATGGTGTCAAACTCACAAAGATCCTCCTGCCTCAGCCCCCAAAGTGCTGCGATTGCAGGAGTGGACCACCTTTCTAGTTACATCAATTTCCCTAGAAATTTTCCACTATATCCTTCTTAATGGCTGAGTATTATTCCAATGTATGGAAACAGTGCATCTTTTTTACCCATTCATTGGTTAATGGGCCCTTAGGTTGTTTCTAAGATTTAGCTATTATATATTGAGCTGTTGTAAACGTGGGTGCACATGTATAGCTGTGGTATAATGTTTTTAAATGTTTTCTTTGTTCTTTTGAGACAGGGATATGCTATGCAATTCAGGCTGGCCTTGAGGTCCATTTGTAGGTCAGGATGTTCTCAAAATCACAGTGATCCTTCTACCTCAGCCTCCCACGTGGTGGGATCACAGGTATGTGCCACTATGCCCAGGAAATATGGTTTATTTGTATGAATTTACCTATAAAGTCTGAAGCTTATCCTTCTTTATGGCTGAGAAGCAGTCCTTTGCATAAAAATTCATCTTTGCCTTCATTCATTGGTTGGTGGGCATTTAGGTTGTTTTTAAGGTTAGGTATTATATATTTTACTGCTATAAACATGGGTGCACATATATAGCTGTGGTTTAATGTTTTTCATTGTGCTTTTGAGACAGGGATTTGTGATGCAATACAGGCTGGCCTGAGCTCACATTGTAGCCCAGGATGCT
>NW_004955538.1:0-1049 GCF_000276665.1 Chinchilla lanigera | reverse complement strand
CAAGTTTTTCCTTGTGCATTGCTGAGTAGTCTCCATTGTATAAAAGTGTATCTTTTTTATCCACTCATTGGTTAATGTATATTTAGGTTGTATCTAAGATTGAGCTATAATAAATAGTGTTGCTATAATGGGTGCCTATATGTCACTGTGGTGTAAGTTCTTTAATTCTTTATTTTGCTTTCTGAGAGAGGATTTCTATGCAGCTCAGCCTGGCCTTCAGCTCACTTTATACTGTAGGATGGTCTCAAACTCATAACAATCCTCCTGCCTCAGCCTCCCAAGTTCTGGGATAACAGGAGTGGATCACTTTATGCAGAAACTACGGTTTCTAATTACATCTATTTTCCTAGAAATTCCTAAATACGCCCTACTTTATAGCTGAGTATTCCTCCATTCTATGGAAATGCCACATATTTTTATTCGTTCATTGGTTGATGGGCATTTAGGTTGTTTCTAAGATTTAGCTGTTATATCTTGTGCTGCTATAAACATGGGTGCACATATATAGCTGTGGTATAATGTTTTTAATTCCTTTCTTTGTGCTTTTGAGACAGGGGTTTGCTATGCAATTCAGGCTGGCCTTGCGGTCAAATGTAGCCCAGGATGGTCTTGAACTCACAACAATCTTCCTACCTCAGCCTTTCAAGTTCCGGCATTACTATGCCAAGCAAGCATGATTTCTAGTTGATCAATTTATCTGTGAAGTCTCAAGTTCATCCCTCTTTATGGCTGAGTAGTCTGCACTGTATAAAAAAAAACACGTCTTTTTTATGCATTTCTCCTTTGATGGACATTTAGGTTGTTTCTAAGATTTAGCTATTACACCTTGCGCTGCTATGAACGTGGGTGCACATACATCACTGTGTTATAATATTTTTAATTGTTGTATTTGGCTCTTTGACACAGGATTTTGCTATGCAGTTCAGGTTGGTCTTGCGGGTCACTTTGTCGCCTAGGGTGGTCTCAAACTCACAAGGATCCTCCTGCCTCAGCCTCCCAAGTGCTGGGTTTATAGTTATATGTCACTGTGCTCAGCAAGTAAGGTTTCT
>NW_004955537.1:3717327-3729757 GCF_000276665.1 Chinchilla lanigera | reverse complement strand
CTCTGGGGCCTCCACTTCAGAGGGCAGATGGATCTCCAGTGGTCTCCTTTGCATCCAGGGCATGGCCCATGGGGCCTCTTAGGGCAGTTCCTCTTGAGGTGGCCTGACTTTTAACAGTGGTAGCAGATGAATGCAGTTGTCGAGTTCTTCTTGTGGGCCCCTTCAAGTTTTGCCCATTTATTTTCTTCCTTGGAATGCCAGAAGGTCTTGCTGCAAATACTAAAGACAGTATCAGGGACATTTCATATTGGGCTTTCAAATTCTGTTTCAGATCTTTCATCTCCTAGTGGAACCTCTGCTTCCAATTTTACAGCTTTATCTGCATTGTGATTTCTGAGAATGATAGCATCTTTTATTTTCTGGTGTCCTCTACAGTGGATAATGGCAACCTTCTTAGGCTTCCAAATTGTAATCAGGAGCTGAAAGATTTCATCCTTTTTTTCATTTGTTTTCCTTCTGCTGTGAGAAATCTACATTCCTTGTACAGTATTACATGAACATGAACAGTGGCAATAGCATACCCTGAGTCAGTATAAATGTTCATTTTCTTTCCTTTTACCTAATCAAGAGCTTGTATCAAGTCCCATAATTCAGCTTGGTGAGCAGACCAATTTTGTGGAAGAGGCCTGGCTAAGAGCACTTCTTCCATGGTAACAACAACATATCCAGCCTAATATTTCCCATCCTTAACTCAACTACTTCCATCCATAAACAGGGTGTGCTCTGCATCAAACAAGGGCTCCATATGTAGATCTAGCTGGCTAGCAAATAGCTCATCAGTCAAAGCCAAACAGTCATGGTCAGAAGGCCAAGCTCAATGGGCAAGAAAGTAGCTGAATTCTGAGGTTTAGTCAATTGAAAAGTGAGTCAGAGAGTTTCACAAAGTAGTCCTTGATAATGAGTCACACAGCTATTTGGAAGCCAATTGTGTCCCCAACTATTTAACAACTCCAGAACAGCATGTGGGACTTGAACTGTCAGATTTTGTCCTAGGGTCCACTTGTCAGCTTCTCTAATCAGAAGGACAGTTACTGACAGTGCTCTCGGGCAGGCAAAACAGTCCCTAGCCACAAAGTCTAGGCTCTTTGATAAATACGCAGTGGGCCTCTCCCAAGGGTGGATAATTTGGGTCAGGACCCCTGATGCTAAGTATCTTTCTTCATCAACAAACAAGTTAAAGGACCCAGTTACATCAGGAATGCCTAGTGCTAGCGTTCCTAACAGCGTTTGTTTTATGGCCTGGAAGGATTCAGTTTGTTATAAAGTCCAATTTAACATTTCTGTTTCATTTTCTTGTCAGCATGCCATATAGATGCTTGGCCTTCTCGGAGAACCCTGGTACCCAAACTGGACAGAGACCTGCAGTCTCCAGGAATTCTCCAAGCTTCTTTTTTATTTTCAGGCCTTGTAATGGAGCAAATGACTTCTTTTCTCCCTTGGCCCAGGCTCCTGGGTCTTTTTTCTAAGTCAAACCCCAAGTAATGCACTTTCTGTGTACATATTTGAACTTTCGTCCAGAGGTCTCTATACCTTGTGGCCAGTAGGTGGCAGAGAAGGGTCTGTTCTCCCTTCCAATAGTCTAATTTCTTTGAACAGCAAATCATAGCATTATTGATATACTGCATGAGAGTGCAATTAAAGTCTGCATGTGGAAACTGGGCCAGGTCAGCAAATAGTGCTTCCCCTAAAAGTGTGGGGGAATTCTTGAAATCTTGTGATAAATGAGTCCAGGTAAGTTGGCCTTTTTGTCTCATCTCTGTGTCCCTCCCATTCAAAGGAAAATATGTACTGGCTGACAGGTATGAGCTGTAGACAGAAGAAAGTATCTTTTAAATCTAGACAGGTGAACCAGGCAACATCAGGGGAAAGCAGACCCAAGAGGGTATAAGGGTTGAGGTCTGTCAAGTGCAGAGTTGCGGTGACTGAGTTGATGGCACAGAGGTCCTGCACTGGCCGGTAGCCCCCATTAGGCTTTCTCACGGAGAGGAGAGGAGTGTTCCAAGGCAATTCATAGTCTATCCGGATTCCAAAATGTTTCAAGCAAGAGATATGGGACTGGAGGCCAACCCGACACTCTCATGATTTTGGGTACTGCTTAATAGCAGTGGGGGTTGTATTGGAACAGAGCTCAATCACCAAAGGGGTGATGGATAACAAGCCCCCAGGGGTGAGTCCTCTGCCCATACTCCTGGAAACAAGTCTTTCAAAACGTCAGGGTTATGACTGTCAGGTTTTTCAGCCTGATGTAGGTGCCATTATTTTTCTCGTGGTACAGTCAGAGTCAGTGTCAAATCTGGGACAGTGGACCCTAGTGTGAGGAAGGCTGGCTGGTTTGGAGCAAAAGAAATACTTGCTCTCAACTTGGAAAAGAAGTCACATCCCAAGAGAGGGATAAGGTACTCAGGCATGTACAAGAATTCCCGTTTGATAAAGTGTTTACCAATCTCATGGGATCTGCTTTGACAGGATTACTTTTCAGTGGGGGCTGTGGTGATGCCAATAACCAGGATTTTCCAGAAGGTTAAGGGAGCAACAGGCTGAATCACAACTGAATGTTCAACCCCACTGTCTACCAAAACAGTCATAGGTTTTCCCCAATTCTGACAGTGACTGTGGGCTCTCTAGGACCCAGTCTAATAGAGCCCAGTCTGTCCTATTTGATGTCATCAAAGAGAGAGAAGAGTTTCAAGCTGAGGTGTCTCCAGATAATCAAGTTTCTTTGTGTTTTGCAGATGGAGGGGACATTTATCTTTCCAGTGTCCAAACTTTTGCAGCAAGCACATTGGTCATCTTCCAAGGCATAAGGTTGTCCACCAGTTTTAGGCTGTGAGGCTTCAGGGGCCCCCTTAGGTTCATTGCCATGGTAGGATTAGCTTTGGCAGGACACTTCAGGAACAGGTTTTCCTAACATTGCAGCTAGAAGAGCAGCTTTCTGTTGGACTCTGCAAACTGCCTCACATCGTTGCTCTGTTTTTCTTCCCTCTCTCCTTTACAAAGAACTTCTGGGCCATCTAAAGTAATTGGGTAACATTCATGCCAGAAAAGCCATCAAACTTTTGGATTTTTCTTCTAATGTCAGAGACTGACTTTGCAACAAGAGTGGCATTGGCCATCCATCGATTTTCAGGAACCTCGTGGTCAAATGATGTATAGACCGGGGTAGTTTCAAGAAGTTCACATAAAACTTACCTGGACTTTCACTGTGTTCCTGAGTAACTTAAGCTTCTTTGGACAGGTTTATTGGCTTTTTGTCTCCTTCTTTGAGTCCTGCCAGGAGAGCAATGAGGTACTGATCTAAGGCCTCATGGCCTTCTGCTGTATTACAGTCCCAGTTTGGATGTGTTTGGGGGAGGACCATGTTCACCCAAGCATCAGGATCAGCCACATTGGTGGGAAATTTGATTTTAACCAGGTTTGGGCCCCATCAAAAATATGGAGGAATTCTTTGGTATTAAACAGAGTTAGAAAGTGCTGCTGACAGTCATCCCATGTTGGCAAGTGGGTCTGAAAAATGGATATAAAGAGGTCAGTCAATGCCTGGGACATGTTGTGATGTTTCCAATTTAAGAGATCGGTGGAGCTGAAGAACTAGTAATACATCGCAGGTGGCCGACCGGGTGCATTTCCCTGAACTCGAGTAAACACGAAGTGGCAGCTGTAAGTGGGCTAAAGGGTGAGACTGAATTGCTCAGTGGAGGTGATGGCTAATGGGGCTATAACCCATCTCTATGGGATCAATGTTTCCAGCACATAATGAAGAGTCAATTCTGGGCTCAGGAGGCACATTAGATGTTATTGGTGCAGATGCAAGGTCAAGAAAAGCAAAAGGCTATGATACAAGAGACAGAACTGGGTTGATGTTGTGGAGCCTGGAGGCTGTAATGCCAGAGGCAGAACTGTAGTCAGGAATGTTGCAGCTGGCTGAGCAATTTGGGGCTGATGAATGTAAGGAAGGGGCAGGTCAGACTCAGGATCCTCTAGCAGAACAAGATAAAACTTTTCTGGCTTGGGCTGAATCTCAGAGCCTGTTGGATGACCTTATGGACTTTTCTGTAGACCAGAATGGCTTTCTTGTCAAGCAGGACACAGATGTGGAGCCAAGGTAGGAGCCTCTGACACAGGTTGAGCCAGGCATCAATATAAGGAGTCAATATAAGAAAATTGATCTGGATGGCCTCATTCATCAGGCTCTGTCACTTTGTTCACGACTTGACAGATAATTTCAACATCAGGTGTCCCTTCAGATGGCCAGTTGGGGCAAAGGTTCGGCCAATCAATATCACAAAATGCACAGAGCTTCTGAAGTTTCGTTTTCACTCCGTAGTCATCAGAAAATCCCCTTTTGAAGTTTTTCAGCATACAATCAACGACCATAGGTTTATTCAAGTTTTTACGCATTCTGTCTTACTATGGTGAATGTTGAGTACCCTTGAACAATAGTGAAACAGAAAAATGGTGAATGCTCCTCAAAGGAGGAACTAAGCGCTCCTCAGCTCTGGCCGCTCCCCTCACAGGGACGTGAGTCCACATGGCAATTGATGTACTTGTACAAACCACAAGCCTGGTCAGACCCTCATTCCAGAGGCTGAGTCACCTTTTAACCATACAACATAATTCTTGGACCATAGAAATCTAACTCAATCAAGCTCTATAACTCTGAGATCCCAGAGGGTGCTTTTGCCATAGAGCACATGTGAAACAGTCTACTGCTTTCACCATCTGTAATACTCATACAATATTCAGCAAGCACTCAGCATTTAATGCGTGAATATTCCAGGAAAATTCCACATAGAGGTAACTAAAGTCTAAAATACATTATTTTGGCATATTATTTATTTAAAACTTGAAAAGCAGCAGGTGCAATAAGCATCATTTCAACCTTATGCTGTTCTTAAAAGCAGAAAATAAAATTCCCACAAGAAGACACTCTCTAGGAAAAATCAGTGTCATTATCTTCAAGGACAAAAAGTGGAGATGAGCTGGGCATGGTAGTTCATGCCTGTAATCCCAGCACTCGGGGGCTGAGGCAGGAGGATCATTGTGAGTTCAAGACCATCCTGGGCTACAAAGTGAGCTCAAGGCCAGCCTGAACTGCATAGTGAGACCCTGTCTCAAAAAGACAAAGCAAAAAAAGTGGAGAACAGAAATGTTGCAGCAATGCTGAGTCTGGGAAAGGAGCAACACCCCAAAGAAGTTAGGAGGCAGTGAATAGATTTATTTTACACCAGTGGTCCTGGCTAAAATAACTTCCAACAAAAATCAGGCAACGAATGTGTGTGAGCTAGCATTTTTATATGAGGGATAACCAGGGGTTACAAAGGCAGGACAGGACAGCCTGGCAGTATGTCTGATTAGCTAACAAGATGGGATCATCACCTACAGGACTAGATTACTGACTTTCAGCTGCAAGACTAGATTAATGACAAAGCAATGACAAAGCTTGATTCAGTCAAGTACACTGAATGTTGGGTTATGCTGTCATGGTCAGAGGGGTCAAGAAAGCAGTGACAGAGCCATGAAACGGTTACACAGCTGAGAAGGTTCACCAAAAACAAAGATTTAAGAGACGTTTTTTCTTCTACAGTTTTTCCCTTTCAAGAATATTGTACAAAATTTAGCATAATTGCCTTATGGTTCCTCATATAAATATCACATTGGCACAGTTTCCCATATTTCATTCTGAGCTACATCCTCAGCCTTTTTTATTTTTCATTTTGAGTCAAAGTATGATTAGGTCACTTAAGTTGACCAAGTTGACCTCAAACTTGTGATCTTCCTGCCTGAGCTTCTCAGGTTGCTAGGGTTACAGACATACCCAGTGTCTGTGGAACTCTTCTTGGTGCTTCTGCTTAGATGCATAATTATGATGAGCTGTGGTCATTATTTCATGTGATGTTGGTCATCTGTTTTAAGAAAGGATCTCACAGGGCTGGGGATTTAGCTCAGCGGCAAAAGCGCCTGCCTGGCAAGTGCAAGGTCGTGAGTTTGGTTCCTGGTACTGGAGAAAAACCAAAAAAAGAAAAAAAGAAAAAAAAAAGAGAAAGGATCTCACTATATTGCCAGGCTTACCTTGAACCCAGGATCCTCCATTGTCAGTCTCCCAAGTACCTGAGATTAAAAGTCTCTGCAACAATGCATTGGCCTGGTAAATGCCCCTGAGGAATTACCCATCTTTCCATTCTGGTCAGTTTCCTAAGGGACACATTAAATAGCACCCTCTACCAAGAGCAAGAAAACTAGTGCCAACCATCAATCCTGACATTACTTTCCCTGTAACATCGGAGGTTTTCCTAGACCTACCCAGTCTTCTTCACCAAAGCACTAGATTTACATCCCTGAGGCTTTGAGGGATAAAGAAATCATTTCAAAAAATATATTTTGCTGTTATATTTAAAACATGAATGAGTAGATGCAAGTTACAAGTATTAAAAGCCCATTTCCAATCAGGTGCCAAGATGGCCAATGAGGACAGGATGTAAAACTGAAAGTACAACTCAGCCCTTCGCTGCTACCTGGTAAGCAGAACAGAAGGATGGGAAAGCACTGAATGAGATGACACAAAGTGTCCTAATCAATGTCCTTTTGTTAGTCAGATTTCCATGCTGTGACAAAATACCTGTGATAAGCAAAAGGAGAAAAGTTCATTTGGGCTCACACTTTTTCAGGTTTCTGTCAATGTTCAGTAAACCCAGTAACTATGGGGCCAATGGAGAGGCAGTGTCACATGGTGGGAGTAGACAGGGGAATCCCCTCACCTTGCAGGTCTAAATTAAAAAGAGAAAGAAATCAGTATCCATAGACCCATATCCTCTTCAAGGGCATCCCTTGTGACACCATTTCCTTCCTCCACAGTTTACCTTCTAAGAATTCTACCTCCTTCCAGTTGCAGCCCAGGCAAGTGACTAAGCCTTCAGTATGCCATCCTTATAAAGACATTCTAGACCCAAATGATATCACTGAACCAGTAAAGATTCTTAATCCTTAAAAAAGAACTTCTGAGTTCAGGGTACTGTAAGCCAGCAGCTGGGGAAACTCAGACAGGCACCACGTGCCCCGTGGTTATTGTGGGATGTGCCTTAGTCCTGGTCAAAATCAGCCAGCCACCTAGGGAACTCAGACTGGTACCCTGCACTCTGTGGTCATTGTGGGTCACACATGAGCCCTGAGTGCCATCAGCCAGCCACCTGGGGAACTGGGACCTGTACCCCACACCCCACAGACATTGTGGGTCATTCCTGAGGCCCTAGGTGCCTTCATTCATCTGCCTGGGGAACCCAGATGGGTGCTTCAAGTCCCACTGATGCTGTGGGTTATGCCCAAGGCCCTAAAGAGACAGGTACACCCCATGAGCTGTCTGAGGACCGTGATCCAACACCCCACATTCCACAGACATTGTAGGCCAGCCCAAGGCCCAGGTGTCCTTAGTCAGCTGCCTGGGGGTCTTGGTCCCAAAGACCAGTACTCCATTGCCATCAGGGCACTCGTCTGAGCCACACATTCCATTAACTGCCTGGGGATCCTGGACCCTCTGGCACAACTCCTGCTGCCATTCTGAGGCAAGCCCGACAACCAGGATATCCAGGGGCCCTAGAGACCTTCCAGTGAGTTGCCTGGGAGGGGTGAGGTCCAGGACTCCACCTCCAACACCCAAAATGACAAGACAAAGGACAAAAATTCAATCTCAGAACTCCACCCCAACCAGAACAAGTCCAGGAGACATCAACACAGGAGAATTTGGAAGGCACACACCTGAAAACTAAAATGATTGCAACTAAAGTAAGGAAACAACTCCATAAGGCCATAGAAGAAATCAGATCAGAAATGACCTCTCAGGTAAAAAAAAAAAAAAATGAAATGAGAGCAATAATGAAAGAATTGCTCAGCACATCTAAAGAGGACATATATAAAAAATAGATGAGCAAAGAAAAGCAATGAAAACATTAAATGAACAATATAGGAAAGAACTAGAATGCATGAAATGGATTCATACAGGTATCCAGGAAATCAAAACTTACATCAAAAGCTGGGAAAGCCCCTTGAATGAAACCAAAGATAGACTTTCAGATCTTGAAGACAGCATTGTAGCTAATGATCATGAAAGGAAAGCTCTTTAAAAATTACATGGAACCAGGAAATAACAATTCAACAGCTGCAAGATGATGCAAAGAGAAACAATGTAACACTGATAGATGTCAACAAAATAGCAGGAGCCAGCACAAATGACATAAGAAGACTACTTGCAGAAGTAATAGTAGAAAATTTCCCAAGTATGGAGAAAGAATCTCCCATACAGTAAGTAAGGCATGTAGAACTCCAACAAGCCATAACCAATATAAGACTACACCCAGACATATAACAATAAAGATCCCAGAAATCCAGCAAAAGGATGGAATATTAGGGTTAGGGATTTAGTTCAGTGGCACAGCACCTGCCTAGCAGGTGTGAGGTCATAAGTTCGATTCCCGGTACCAGAAAAAAAAAGGAGAGAATATTAAAAACTGTTAGAGATAGGAAACAGATCACCTATAAAGGAAAGCCCATTGGAATGATGGCATATTTCTCAACACAAACTATCGAATCAAGAGCTTGAAGTAAAGTATTCCAGGTCCTAAAACAAAACAACTTCCAACCCAGACTATTGTATCTTGCAAAACTATCTTTCAAATTTAATGGAGAAGTAAAATACTTTCCATGACAAAGAACAACTGGAGAACTTCATGAACACCAAACCAACCCTACAAAGAGTACTAAAAGATATTATAGAAAGAGACAAAAAAAACCACAATTTCAAGAACAACAATAGAAAGGAACCATCTAGCAGAGAAAGCAATTTAACAAAGTAAAACTAGGAAACCAACAACAAGTACATGACATGACAAAGACAGGCAACACATAACAGTTATAACCATTGATGTAAACAGCTTCAATTCACCAATCAAAAGAAGCAGACTACAGGAGAACAATGAGAGTTGTACTACTGAATTATATTGCTTTATTGAAAGGAACAGTTCATGTTTAATTGTTTGATCAATCTTTCGTGCCTATGTTTCTTTAACTGCATAACCAATTTGAAGGTAACAATATGTAATACAACAACCATTATTAAATTGCTATCACATTGTCTGAAATTTTATATTGCCTCCATTGTTTGAGTGTTGTTTTGTTTATGTCTGTTTGTTAATGTGTTTTTGTTCCTCTATCTTTAAAATAAAAAAAGAAGCAGACTGGCAGAATGGATCAAGAAATAAAATCCAACAATATGCTGTATACAAGAAGCACATTTAACTCAAAAGGAATTCCATAGACTGAAGGTCAAAGGTTGCAAAACAATACTCAATGTGACAGGAACCCAGAGAAAAGCAGGGTTAGTTATTCCAATTGCAGACAATGTGAACTTCAAACCAGGAATGATCAAAAGAGATAAAGAAGGTCACTACATACATATTAGGGGAGAACTTCAAGAGGAAGAGATAACAATCATAAATATGTATGCACCCAATAGAGGAGCACCCAACTATATAAGAGCTCTTAATAGACATGAAAAACCAAATAACTAATAACACTATTGTAATGGGGGACATTAACACCCCATAGACACAAAGAGATAGGTCAACTGAAAAACAATCATCAATGAAATAACAGAATTTAGCCAAACTTGTGGACAAATGGACTTGGTACACATTTACAGAGTGTTCCACCCCACAACATCAGAATATACGTTCTTCTCAGCTGCACATGGGATGTTCTCTAAAATAGACCACATGCTAGCCCATGGAACATGCTTAAGTAAATACAAAGGAATTGAAATTATCCCATGCATACTATCTGATCATAGTACAATGAAATTGGAAATTAATGAAAAAAAAGAACCTCAAAAACTCCATAAACATATGGATATTAATAACAACCTCCTGAACATCCAATGGGTCACAGATGAAATTAAACAAGAAATTAAAGAGTATCTACAAACAAACAAAAATGTAAATACAACTTACCAGACAGAATCTGTGAGATGCACTGAAAGCAGTCCTCAGAGGGAAGTTTATAGCAGTGAACTCATAATGAGGCAAACAGAATGAGAAAAATAAATACCCTAATGCTGCACCTCAAACTTTTAGAAAAAGAAAAATCAGTCAAGCACAAAGCCCAAACAAGGGAGAAAATTATAAAGATTAGGGCAGAAATTAATACAATTACAAAAAAAAACCACTAGAAATAATTAATGAATCAAAGAGGTGGTTCTTTAAAGAATAAGTAAGATTGATAAACACCAATCTTATCAAAAAAGGAAAGAAAAAACTCAAATTCATGCAATAAGGAATGAAAAGGATGAAATCACTACAGATCCTATAGAAATTCAGAAGATCATCAGTAAATACTTTGAAAATCATTACTCCCATAGGATGGAAAACACAGAAGAAATGGACAGTTTCCTATATAAGTATGAATCACTAAAGTTGAATCACGAAGAACTAAAAATCCTGAATAACCCCATATCAATTATTAAAACTGAAAATGTGATTTAAAACCTACCGACAAAGAAAAGCCCAAGTTCTGATGAACTCACAGCCAAATTTAAAAGAAATTCAAAGAAGATTTAATGCCAATTCTTCTCAAACTCTTCAGTGAAATTAAAAAGGAAACAATTCTCCCTAACTCATTTCTGGAGGCAAGTATTGTACTGATACCAAAATCAAAGAAAGACCCAACCAAGGAAGAGAGCTACAGGCCAATCTCCCTAACAAACATAGATGTGAAGATATTCGATAAAATACTAGAAAATAGAATTCAGCAAATCATCAAGACTATACACCATGACCAAGTGGAATTCATCCCAAGGATGCAGGGATGGTTCAATATAGTCAATTAATGTAATATACCATATCAACAGAGCCAAAGACAAAAAACCACACGATCATCTCAATAGATGCAGAAAAAGCTTTTGACAAAGTCCAACATTCATTCATGATAAAAATCCTACAGAAACTAAGACTAGATGGTCTTTGCCTCAATCTGATCAAAGCCATCTATGACAAACCAGGAGACAACATCATACTAAATGGGGTAAAACTGAAAGCTTTCACTTAAAAATCAGGAACAAGACAAGGGTGCCCACTGTCACCACTCCTACTCAACATAATTCTGGAAACATTAGCCAGAGCAATTAGACAAGAGAGATACATAAAAGGAATATAAGGTTATGAAAGGAAGAAGTGAAATTATCATTATTCACAGATGATGTGATACTCTACATGAAAGACCCCAAAAACTTTACCAAAAGACTCCTAGAATTAATCAACAAACTCAGTGGTGTAGATGGATGCAATGTCAATACTCAAAAATCAATAGCATTCCTGTACACAAACAACAAACACACTGAGAGAGAAATTAAGGAAATCATACCTGTGTCAATAACATAGAAAAAAATTGAAATACTTAGGTATCAGTCTAACAAAAGAAGTAAAAGATCTTTACAATGAAAACTACAGTACTCTGAAAAAGATCAAAGATTTCAGAAAATGGAAGATATTCCTTGCTCATGGACTGGAAGAACCAACATTACGAAAATAGCCATACTCCCAAAATTGTTGTACAGATTCAATGGAATTTCAATTAAAACACCATTAGTTTGTCTCACATTTCTACAGAAAATATTCCAAAAATTCACCTGGAAGGAGAAGAGACCCAGAATAGCAAAAGTAATCCCCAGCAATAAAGGCAAGTCAGGTGGCATCACAATCCCCCACTTGAAATTGTACTACAAGCCCACTGTGATAAAATCAACATAATACTGGCAAAAAGACAGACCTGAGAATCAGTGGAACAGACTGAAAGATGCAGCCACAACCGCAAGCACACTAAATGAACTTATGTTTGACAAAGGGGCTAAACAAGTTCATTGGAAGAAAGACAGCCTCTTTATAAATGGTGCTGGAAAAACTGGCCCGCCACATGCCAAAGACTGAAACTAGACCCATGTCTATCACCACACAAAAAATTCAAGAGAAAATGGATCAGAGATCTCAATATTAAAACAGAAACATTAAATCTCCTGGAGGAGAAAGTAGATAAAAATCTTGAAGACATAGGGTTAGGCAAAGAGTTCATGAACAAAAACCAAACTGCACAGGAAATACTTCAAAGAATCAACAGCTGTGCTCTCATCTTACTGAAAAGTTTTTGCACACCTAAAGAAATCACCAGCAGAGTAAAAAGAAAACTAACACTTGGGAAAAAAATTTAGCCAAATGTCCCTTGGATGAAGGACTTCTATCTAGAACATATAAGGAAGTAAAAAAAAAAAAAAAAAAAAAAAACCACCCAAATTTAAGCCTCCAATACAAAAATACAGATGGCAAATAAATACATGAAAAAATGTTGAACATCATAGTCATTTGAGAAATTCAAATTAAAACAACAATGAGATTCC